>NC_064598.1:36154908-36464193 GCF_943734845.2 Anopheles funestus | reverse complement strand
AAACGCTGATTTGGTCAAGCTAGAATGTGTTTTTCTTTCAACTAAAACTACACCAAAGCTACTTTGCAAACAGTATATTCATATTCGTTTGATTTACCTGTTTTTTTTTATTCAAAAGTAGTGTAATTCTTTCATACATGTTCGGCGATTCTATTGGATTTTTTTTTTATTTATTTATAATCTGTGTTTGTTTTTTGTTTTGCTGTTTGTTTCTTTTCGATGCTTTGCTGCGCTACTTCCAACCGTATTTTTATCCACAATCCGACGATACTAATGATAATCAAATCGCCCTCCTTTTCTCACTTTGTTTTCGTCCTTTCATTATTCGTAGTGTATGTGTTAGTGTGTGTAGGTGTGTGTGTGTCTGTGTATTCAATGTTGTAGCAGCAGCTGTTCGCTAAGGAGAAACAGATTTTCCCCATGGATCTGTTGCGTTTTTTTTTCATAATCTAAAGATCTCCAGGTTTTCAGTGGGAATGTGTGTATGTGTGTTTGTGTGTATGTATGCGTACTTGAGCTGCAATTGGTTTCTAGCTTTCGTTCATAATTCCTTTAATACCACAATGGCTTTTGGTTGTGTGTACAAAACACAGAAACACAAATCAGCAACGATTGTTTCTTCAGCCGTTTACGCGCTCGTTCATACATTATTGATATCTGTTACTAATGTATTGCATGTGTTTGTTTGTGTATCTCTGTGTGTGTGTGTCACTTTCTTAAGATGTTTCCTTTTTGTTTTTTGTTAGCTATTAGTGTTGCCGCTTGTGTTGTTCGTGTCACGTATGTAATATCTTTTCTTTAATGTATTTGACTATTAGTGTATATACCGCTTTGACTAACCGATTGTTTTTTTTTTGTTTCTCTCCTTCTTCTTCTATGTCCTCTAAATACTATCGAGTTAGGTTTTCTCTTTATTACAGTGCTGTTTAGTTGTTGTTGTTTTTTTTCCTCATATTTTACGATCGCTTTACATTGCTCCACATTCTGCTCCGCGATTCTAAGCATGATTGATTTTTTTTCCTCCTCCCATTCTCTCAACCACATGATTACCTTCCCTTTATACTCCTGGTGCCATCTTTTGTTTCCTTCGAGTGTCACTTGCCCAATTGATTACTTTTTTTTATCCGTTAAAGGATTCCTTCACTGTGTGGTACAAAATATCTAAATATATAGATTAAATGTATATGCACTGTATAGGTATGTATGTGTATACATATATATGTATATATATATACTCCCTTGGGTATAATTAAATTAAAGAAGTACAAAATTATTCTCTTTCACTTTCTCTCTTTCTGCATTGCCGCTACCTCTTCCTTTCTGCTTGTGTCCTATATCCTGAAATTTCCATTGTTTGTTGTAATATTATTACACCGTTTGACGACCTTTTGTTACGATAATCCATTTGTTTCTGTTCCGTTGCCTTCTCTCACTTTCACTGTACAAGGATAAACTGTAACTGTATCGTTTTTATTTACCTTTTTTTATTATTTGTTTTAGCTAACATTACATTGTGTATTGGTTGTGTGATACTGTTACCGTTTTTTTTTGTTTTGCTGTTTTTGCTGTCTTGGGAGAAAAGTCTTGCTTACGGGACTTTTACCTCTACTCTCGGCATTTTTGTTCCATTATTATCTACGCGTTACGTGGAAGGTGAATGTCAGTCGAAGAAGAACGGGCGGTAACCCTTCGTGCCTTCATTTCACACGCACCACGGGCATGAACGTTGACCGCTGACCGAGTGTATCGTACCTCCATCAGCGCACTATTTACAAGTAAATTCGATTTTCCACCATGCATTTCCACTGTTGCATACGACGTAACTTCTAAATATCTAGTTCCTTTATTTTTTCTTTTTCTCTCTCTTTCTCGCTTCTTCATCTTTCTCTCCCTATCTCTCTTTGACTACTGACTAAGAACGGGGAGAGATACTAAAAACGAAAGAATGGAAGTGGTGCTAGTAATGTACAATGGCCGTTGTGATGACGGAGAGCTCGTGTCCTGGCTTCAAAAAACGGAAAGTACACCATCGGAACTGCGCTTCGTTTACTGTGTCTTGTACCCCTTTTCCTCGGTTCCCTACACCCTTTACATCCACTTTCATTCCGCCACGGGCATTCAACCCGGTTGGGCCCTTTTTTACGTGCGTAAGTTCATTTGCGAAATCGGTCTTTATCATCAATCGCATCTGGAGATTCACCTTCTTGTGCTTTGCAGCCGGTTTCTTGCACCTAAATCACCTCCGACCGGTAAGCGTACCCTTTACGTGGGGTACGGCCGGTTCTACCCTACGCCCGTTCATTCCGTTCCGTGATGCCAAACTTAAATGAGAATTAAATGTTAATAGCTTATCGATAACGAACCCGTCTGGCCAATGCAGCGCCCTTCATCGTCGAACGTGGCCAGCGTTAGGCGGGCGAACTTGTTGCTCAGCACACCGATACCATTGTTTTTGATTGGGTTTGGTTCTGGAAAGGAGATAAAGATGAAACAAAATTACTAAGTGAATCTGTTTGTCCATCAATCATGGGAGCCTTGTAAGGATCAGTAGATACTTTTGATAGCAAATTTTGTGTAAATTGACAAAATTTCATCAATCGTTTTCATGGTATAGTAGGAAATGTATGGCGGCTTCGATTTCAAAATGCGTTCTATACGCGGGAACTTTGAGGAATGTTAAATACGACACACAATGTTCTAAAAACGCTCATGCTCTCGCGTGTTCATGTTTCTCGGAATATCCAATAAGGGTTGTAGTCCTGGGAGATCCAAAAAGGGTCAGAAATACTACTGCATTGCTTAGTGTGGCCAGGTCTTCACCGTATGTACCATTCCGAAATGGAGAAAGTAAAATCGTAAGCTTAAAATCAATGCCTACTTCCCACCATATGGTTTGGAAGTTTAGAAAGACTCAGACTGTCGTGGGTGGTTTCTGCTAAAACTAAAAACCCAGCAACCTACAGCTCCTCCTTGAAGTACACCGTACGTTGTTACGATCGATACCTATCACCACCACTCAAAAGAAAACAAAAAAACCAAAATAGCACAGCTTGACAAACCGCAAACGCGGTTGCTTGGATGTACTAAAGTAAACAGCCAATTTCAAATTTTTGCTTATATACACTCCGGAGCATTTTGACCCCGTCACTAAAAAAGAAACACTAAAAAAAATTCTGAAAATTTTTGCGAAATTTCATAGTAAACAATTGCGAAAAGCCGCTATACGTATATTTTCATCAAAAAATCGCTATTTGAAGCGCGACTTGACGCCATGACAGTTTTCTACAATGGCGGCCAGGATAGCTCGTTTTTGCTGGCAATAACAAGGTAAACAAATTCAAAAATTAGATTGGTTGAGTGTCATTGAACATCGTAAAGTTTAAAAAAATCGAAAGCCTTTTTGTTTTTTAAAGTACGCACGTGTTGTGTATATCTATCGTGAATGCAAATACTATTTTTAAAACAGAAGAATGGCTGTTAATTCGAAAATAAAATCACATCTCGTGGACATTTCCCAAAATACAAAATTCTATAAATTTGCCAATCTCCTAAGGCTATCTCCTTTTTAAATAATTTTGCAAAATTTTATAAATTGATTTAGTTTAATGTCAATTGGTTGAAATAAGTTTCTTTTCACTCAAATAATGCTTTAAATTAAAAAAAAAACCAAAAAATTAATAAAAAATAAACAATATATAAAAATTCGAAAATTTCATAAAGCTATAGCCTTAGCTTTTTTTGAGTAATTTTGCAAAATTTTATAAATTGATTTATTTTAATGTCAATTGGTTGAAGTAAGTTTCTTTTCAATCAAATAATGCTTTAAATTAAAAACAGAACAAAAAGTTAATAAAAAAAAATTATAAAAATTTGAAAATTTCATAAGGCTATTATAGCCCTAGCTTTTTTTGAGTAATTTTGCAAAATTTTATAAATTGATTTATTTTAATGCCAATTGGTTGAAATAAGTTTCTTTTCGCTCAAATAATGCTTTAAATTAAAAAAAGAACAAAAAATTAATAAAAAAAAATTATAAAAATTTGAAAATTTCATAGCATTAGCTTAATTTGAGTAATTTGGCAAAATTTTATAAATTGACTTATTTTAATGACAATTGGTTGAAATAAGTTTCTTTTCACTCAAATAATGCTTTAAATTAAAAACAGAACAAAAAATTAATAAAAAAAATTATAAAAATTTGAAAATTTCATAAGGTTATAGCATTAGCTTTTTTTGAGTAATTTTGCAAAATTTTATAAATTGATTTATTTTAATGTCAATTGGTTGAAATAAGTTTCTTTTCACTCAAATAATGCTTTATATTAAAAAAAGAACAAATTCTTAAAAAAAATTAAAAAAAAATAAAAATTTGAATATTTCATAAGGCCTTAGCTTTTTTTGAGTAATTTTGCAAAATTTTATAAATTGATTTATTTTAATGCCAATTGGTTGAAATAAGTTTCTTTTCACTCAAATAATGCTTTAAATAAAAAAAAATAATAAAAAAATAAAAAAAATCTAAAAATTTGAAAATTTCATAAGGCTATCTTTTTCCATATCTTTTTCTAGCTATAGCTCTTGTGTTCTACCGTTCGGCCATAAAAGAAACCAAAGATCAGCAACAAAACGATACGCTTTTTCTATCAATACACTCCCATGACCTTTTGTAAGGGTTTTGCTATTACAACGGACACGGTCTAATGTGTGTCTGGAAATAGGATCTACGCATCGCTGTAAGACGTCATCACATTTCCCTAATGCATTGCTACTCACCCACATAGGTGTTATCCGCCAGTCCACCGGCAGCCTGATCGGCTTCAGCTCCACTCTCCTTCCGCCGCTTGTCCTGCTCGACAAAGTGCGTAATTAAGGCGTCCACCATGGCGGCCTGGCGGGAAAAGATTTGCATCAGCTTCGTTGCCGCAATACCGTTCTCTACTGCGCCGAACTGTAGAAAGATGCACGGCAAACATTCGGGATCGTTGACATTGCTCGGTTTGGCGTACTCCCACGAGAACTCTTCGTACTTGAGCCCCAGAAGTAGCGTCTGTTTCATAGGGGGAAGGCATTGGAAAATTAGTAACGCGTTGGTCATGCAACTGCGTATCCACCAAACTTACACATTCGATCTGATCTATGACGAAAATCCCCCGTTCGTTGACCGCTATCAGGACGGGCAGATCCTTTTGCTGCATCAAACTCATAAGACCACGTACCGGTTGCTCGACTTGTCCATGGAAGTAGGCCGCACTGGAGATAAGCGGGTAAGAATAAGCGGGTTAACATATTTAATCCGAATGTTTCGCCCCCAAAAACAACATTACCCATAGAATGGAAGACCCCAGCAAAACTCAAGATACTTCCGCATCAGCTTCTTGGTCGTGGCCGTCGTCGGAACACGCTTGAACTGTTCCAACAGCCGCACCTCGGCAGACGATCGCTGACTGATCGGTAGCCAGGACCAGCTCGAACTCTTTGCCACGTGTGCCGGTAGGAAGCGGAATTGATTTTCCCTGCAAATGCAAAAAAAGAAAACCATATTAAGGAAAGCTGTACCGATCGAAAGGTGAAAATGCTTACCGGAAGTAGCTGGTAGTGTGTGTGTGCGAGTTGTACGGGCCCAACTCTATCCGGGCCTGGATGCCACCGAGCATGATCGATTGCGACGGTTCCATCACGTACCGGCCGAGCAGCACGTTATGTCTGGCCTCTTCGTACAGCAGCTCCAATATCCGGGGATCTCTGAAAATTGTGAAAAACAAACACATTTTTTAACACCTCAAACATATGGAAAACAGATGATTTTTGCGAGTGATTTATTTTCATTATCAAGAAGGGCATAAACTTCTGCTTCACCCATTTGCATACATTTAGGCGTGTATGTATATAAATTTATATTCAATAACTCCTGCCTATCGTCATTCATCATTTATCTGAGAATTAATAAAGGAACTAAATCTCATCTCCGCCTTCATTTCCTCAAAAAGATAAAGCATTTTGTCACTTTTCATTTCTGCTGAACGTAGAGGCCAACAGTATAATACTAAAAACTTGAATATGGAACCATGTTGCTTTCAATACCAATCATACGGTTTCCAATTTTACTCCATTCCCCACAAAATGAAACATCATAGCATTATGACATCAACCGTATAAAGCCATTGAGTACAGTTCCAAATCACACACCAAAAAGGAAGGAAGAAAGAAGAAACTAATACCAAATAGTATCTCAAATTTCTTGGAAAATTCTATCATCATCGTCATGTAGATAAAAGTTCCAGGAATTGTACCCGGTGGCTTTGCGGAACGGAATATTGTTTTTTTTTTTGCTTTATAAGAACGGCCAGGACGTATCAAGAAGAACCGAATATGTTCACTTAGAGACAAAAAAATCTGATATATGTTGGCAATTTTATGACATAACGTTTCATTGATCCCAGAACAGGGGAGTTAGAATGTTAGACAAGCATCCAACTGAAAATGAAGGTTTGAATTATTAGGAAGCAACAAACAATCACGATACACGGAATTAGATGTATGAATCTTAAGGTTAAGGATTCAGAACGGAGCTAACATTATACGTAAATAAAATGAAAAACAAATAATGTACCAAACAACTCCCTGTTAGCTACAGACCTCATAAAGAAGAAAGCATAACATGTTGGTTCTGTAAATATATGTATTACTAAAGTCTTGGGGAGCTCTAATCCTGTCTGATATGCTATTATAGGCCAAATTTTTTTCGCATATCTTTTCGTTCCTAAAAGTCTAAAATAAATTACAAGTTTTTAGCAAGTTTTAATGGACTTATCGATAAACCTTCTACGATTGCAAACCATTCACTCTTTCACTTACTTAATCTTTTCCTCATCTCGCCGGGAGAAGAATACGTTTCTTCGTAGCGTCGTCATCGGTTCATCGGACAGCTTCTCCAGCTCGTTCCCGTGGCTGTGCTTGTCGAGCAGTTTCGACCAGGCAACGCGCACCGCATACGGCCGATGATGGGGCTTCAGCTGCACCTCCAGCAGTGGACTGGTCATCCACAGGCCGAACACGCTCTGGGCCAGCAATTTGTTCGTAATACCTAGTTCTTCACAGCCAAGGGCGGCGGCAAGCATGACCTGCGCCGGGCACTGTGCCGTGCCCTCGATCTCCATATGTACAGCGATCCGCGACATCAGGTAGACCACCGTCGGGATCACCTATAGGGGAAAAGAGAAACCGGGAACCGCTTTAGCTTTATCCGCTCGTATCGTCGATTATGGATCGATTGCTACATTACCTTCTGCATCGGTCGCGGGGGTGCCAGGGTCGTTGTGCTGGTCGTCGTTGCCGTTGTTGTCGTCATGGTGCTCGCGGTTACGGATCGTGCCACAACGTTCACAGTCACGTTTACGTTCACACCGCTCGAGTGTGGGGGTAGCTGCTGTTGGGGTTTAACTGTGCTGAATGGGTTGTCCTCCGACCACAGCCCAGCAGTGGAAGCAACCGAGGAAGGATAACTTGTGCTACCCGGCAGAAGATTATGACCGGTCGCTAAACTTGACGTTGATTGTTGTTGCTTCTGTTGTTGCTGCGGTTGTTGGGACTGTTTGTTGTACAGATGCTGGTGTTGCTTCGACGCCGTATTGTTGATAGTTGTCGTCGTTGAGGAATTGGCGTGATGGTGCTGTGATTCATTACCGTTTCCCGAGCCTAGCTGATAGTTACTGGAATTTGTGCACGATGATGATGGTCCTGTGTATGCCAGAGAAAAAAAAGTGAATAAAATGTTAATAATTAAAATATAAATTGAAAATTTTAATTTCCTGTGAACGGGGGTTTATTTATAAATTAGTGTATAAACAATCCATCACCTCAATTCATTAATGGGTGCATCAAACAAAATTAATGTTATTACGTCGTAAACATCAACAAAAACAAGTTTGATCAAACCTGTTTTTTTTCTTCTTTAAATTGATTTCTACCTGACCCAACACATGGTTAGTTTTCAAGGTTCTTTGTAACACAGTCGACCGCCGCATGTATTATCAACATCATGTCAATATTTAATTACCATATTTACATTCAATGTTGTGTGTCCGTGCCCCTTCCATTCGTCTTCAGTCAATCGAGAATCATCATGAGCAAATTTAATCCATACAACATGAATAAACATTTTGCAACTCGCACAAACACATTGGCACACACACACAAACAGACACCCACACATCATAAGTAAATAATTATAATGTGTATTCAATCAATAAAGCAACATTTCCGGACATAGATTAAAGTGTTTGTTTCGTACACATACAGTGGTATTGTGTAACATTTATTTTAAAATATTCGCAACACTAAAATGTAGGAAACTTTTCGAAAGAGGACATTTTTTGGACATAGTACGAGCCTTTCAATTACAGGCTTTCCCTTTTTCCTTTGGCATCATTTAATGTTCGTAAGCTCCTTCGACATTCGAAGCATTCGCGGATCACATCGACTTGTGGATGACATCAATAGGATAGGATTGGATAGAGGATTAAAGCGACAAAGGCAAAGTTCCTGCTTGCCGGAGGCTATGACCATGATAGAGCCCGACTCGGAAGCAGAATATCAGTTGACGGTGACGATCTCGAGGTGGTAGAGGTGGTTCCACTACTTTGTAACGATCATAACTTAGGACAACAACATGAGCAGCGAAATCCGAAGGCGCATTGTTCATGGAAATAGTGTTTACTACGAGCTCCACAAACTCCTGCGATCCGGAGAACTTCATCTGAATACGGAATGCACTATACATCGCACCCTGATACGTCCTGATAGCCTTCTACGGGTACGGGTCCTGGACTATACTAATGGAAGAATAATTCCAGGTGTTTGCGAGCAGGACGTGTAGAGAAGAAGAAAGTACCACCATCTAGCTCAGCTGTTTAGCGGTGCAAATATTCAGACGATTGTCAAGACCAGAAGGATACTATGGCCTGGGGCACGTGTTGAGGATACAGGACTTATATTCGGCAAGAGACGTAGAGGAGCACAGCCTGCTCGTAGACTGGATCATGTGGAGTCGAACCATGTCGGAGATCGGATGAAGCCGGAGATGGAGTCCGTGGACACATGGACTACAGCCCTAGACCAAGTTTCCTGGAAACGAATTGGATACCTGGCCATATCTTCGAGACGTCCTCCACCCTCAAATCATCATATGAGCAATTTTTTGATTGACACAGGCTCTGGTTTTAAATTCTACTCTGGACAACGACTTCCATCAGGTATATAGATGACGTTGCTGTCATATGTAGTAAGTCAGTGAGAGGTCTATAAAAATGTTAGGATACCTTAATACGTTACGTGGCCATTAAGGCCACTTCCGCCATTAAGACCACATTTGTCCCTAACGAATACTGCTTCAAAAATCACCCAATATCCCACACGATCTATGGTACATTAAAGCAAACCATTTTACTCAAACAACACATTTTGTACAGAAAAAAGTTTTTTTTCACATTTGTCCCCTAAATCAACAGCAAACAAAACTGTGACACCCATGACACATTTCCTTCTTGCAACAAATTGCAACGGAAATTAGTGCACCGTGTTTCACTTGTGTGAGTTATTTCCTGTGCAGAAATAAAGGGTAAAAAAAAGATAAATTACTATTTCCAACGTGCTTCCGTCACTTTAAAGCAACCCACAAAAGTAACCACAGGTCACCCTATCTCTTTCTCTTCTCTTGCACTTCGATAAGCAAAAGCCAAGGTTTTATTCGCACACAACACATGTCGGCACACTACACATGCTTACGGCTAATTGATAAACCAGTATCTTATCAATCACGCCGAAACCACCAAACCTAAGCTGCACAAGCGAGTGAGCGTGTCTGGGAAAAAAGGGCGAGAAAGAATTAAGCCGATATGAAAAAAGGGAAGGAATGGTAGGAAATTAACGAAAAGGGAAAAGAAATCCGGTCAGTCTCTACTCAAGTACGGGCATGCCCTGGGTTAGATATGTCGATGCAGTTAGTATCGGATTGAATGTTACGCAGTGTGTTCGTGTGTAGTAACCGAAGGTGACAATTTCTTTTGGCCATCGCCGGGAACAGCTAGCAGACTGGTTGCTGGATTATACTTTCCCACACATCCAGCAGGTGACTCATCATTGTGTCTTTAGCTTCATAAAATTTCATCTTGTGGACTCTCTGTGTGTTTAGCAGAATTACATGTGTTGGAATTATTCATTTTGTTTAGATCGTGGCACCGGTCTCTCGCTGCTTTGCTCGCTGTTCGGTCTGGAACATCATCAAACATTCGCATTATTAGCCGCGTCTCTGTCACAAGCGCGTTACGCGTTGAATCAACGCGCTGTGGCTGATGATCCAAGTCGGTACATACACACACACACGTTGGGTAAATATTTACACAACCGCTAATTCTATTCCACACGAAGATTTTCGGTACCGGGCAAAAGCGAAAGAAGGCTTAGCCATCGTCAGTTTGGCGCCGTAATCGCTGCAAACCGGTCGCGTATCGCGATCGATCGAGCTGTGATTGTGCCCGTGTGTGTATGTGTGTGTGTCTGTGTGTTTGACCGTGATTTTTGTTTGATAAAGTGAACTCATCCACAATTTGGCAGCATTATACATATTGTAGCATAAGTCTGCTGCTAAAGCTGGTGATAAGAAAATGCAACCTGCGAGTGGGTGTGTGCGTGTGAACAGCATGTAATGGTGTGTTTTAAATAGTTAACTGCATTCAAATTATAATCCCCAAAAGCATACCTTTAGCGAAGAAATCAGTGATTGCATCATTATTTACATAAAGTGTTTAAACCTCAATGTACGATCTTACGCGCTTGCGGGAAGGAAAGTTGCAAGTTGCCAACATGTCATTCAATGGCTTTTTGCTGGCAAATATAAACAACCAGTGCAAACCGGCAATATGAGGAAGAAGTGTTTTTGAATTAAGCGTCGTTTCAGTGCAGTCGAAAACGTGGTCCATTCGTAGCAATAAAATTCACATCCGTTCACCATTTGAAATATTTCATCTCTAAAATACCATTCCCCAAAAACAGAACAGTATGTAAAATCGTACCCAAAAGAAAGAGGTCACTGCGTGCGAGTGAAGAGTGTGGTTGCACTCTGGTGTAGCGTCATAGTACGCACAAAATCAATTTAGACAACGCACCCACAATAAAACCAGTGAATCAATTAAGCAACACGTCTGATTGTAAGTCGTAAGGTACGCGGAGCATATCATCATCCGAAATGCTCGCTGACCCAACAGGATGAAGCCAGCTTTTACGAGCACTGGAAAATGGCATTTCCAGCTCATGCTAATGGAAAATATTCAATTGCTACACCGATTGTAAACAGGCCCCGGTATGCCGGCATACCTTCCCTTAAAAGGTGACCCCATTCCGGGAGAGAAGGAGAGAAGGGAAGCATAACAATCCGATTCGAATAGCTTCAGTTCCCGACCGTACTAGCCGCACTAAGCTTTAACTGTTTTCAGTTCATTTGCGATTTACTATCCAGTCGAGTGTCCTCGGCTGTGATGTCTGGGCTGGCCTTTAAACAACAGACAGACCCGGGCATGCCAATGAGCATTGCAATAATTGGTCATTTCAAACACAGATTTCCCCGCTCGTTTTTTTTCCCCCTCGAGAAGAGCTGCCTTCGAATGGCTGATTGGGAAATTATCGTTGAGAGACAGCAAGGCGAAGAATAAAGTTTCATTCATTGTCACTTTGCAAATGCAAATCGTACTTCCCACTTCCACTAAAGTGGGGAACGGCAAACAGTCGACAGAGAGTTCTCAAGCATAGGAATGCCACTTTTGCCACTGCCGCCATCGATTAGCTCTTTTTATGGGCCAGTAAGTGTGTAACATCTAGTGTAAGAAAACATCTAGTATTGAGAATAATGATGCGAGATACTAAACTAGTATATAAGTAATCCTTGTAGACTATATAACTCAGCAAATCATCAATTCGGGCTTCTTTTTTTCTGTAACCAATTATTAACTTTAATGTGTTAAAAAAAACAAACAAGTTTAAATTTACAAACATGAAATAGAAACTCTCTCTCTCTCTCTTCGTCCCTCAAGGACCTCTAAGTAGTGTTGGGTCAAGTAGCTCTTTTGCAAGAGCGGAGCGCACCGCTCTCGCTCTCTAAAGTGTGCGGTGCGCTTGAGGTAGCTCCACACGAAGTGCTGCACACAGGAGCGATTGTGAGATGCGCTCCCAGGAGCGAAGTTTCGCACCACAAGGAGCGCTGCACGCAGAAGCGATTCCTGCGATACAGCTACGTCTTTTTCCCGTGAGCTGTGCGGCAGCGCGTACCGGAGCGATTGAAATACCTCTTTCGCTTTTGACCCACTAGGTATAGCTTTAGGAAAATTTCAAATTTTTTGAATTTTTTATTTATTTTTTGTTTTTTTTCTATTCTTTTTTTAACTTCAAGCAATATTTGAGTGAAAAGAAACTCATTTTAATCGATTCGCATTAAAATAAAACAAATTTTTAAATTTTGCTAAATTGCTCAAAAAAATGGCAAGGGGTAAGCCTTATGAAATTTTCGAGTTGAAAATTTTTTTAAATTTTTTTTCTGATTTTTTATTCTTTTTTTATTTTAAAGCATTATTTGAGTGAAAAGAAACTTATTGCAAGAAATTCGCGTTCAAATATATCACATTTAAAAATTTTGCTGAATTGCTCAAAAATGAGGAAAATTTTACATTTTCTCAAACAGGGTAAGGAGCTTGGTTTCTCGAATAACTTCTGGCACAGACATCTGAGGGCATGGCCGTCCAAGAAGAAAATGTAGCCATTGGTCCCATCTATCG
The DNA here is from genome assembly GCF_943734845.2 of Anopheles funestus. Lineage (NCBI taxonomy): Eukaryota > Metazoa > Arthropoda > Insecta > Diptera > Culicidae > Anopheles > Anopheles funestus. Next base: position 36,451,372 of record NC_064598.1, on the reverse strand, counting down.
ACCACAGGTTAAAGATTGGCGATCAGTTGAATAGCGACCGAGTTATAGCCAAAAATTGGTGCAAAAATGAGGAAAATTTTACATTTTATCAAACAGGGTAAGGAACTTGGTTTCTTGAATAACTTCTGGCACATACATCTGAGGGCATGGCCGTCCAAGAAGAAAATGTAGCCATTGGTCCCATCTATCGACCACAGGTTAAAGATTGGCGATCCGTTGGATACCGACCGAGTTATAGGCAAAACTTGGTGCAAAATTGAGCCTTAGTAGATTGACAAATTTATAGAATTTTTACATTTTTTTTAGTATTTTTTATTCTTTTTTTAACTTCAAGCATTATTTGAGTGAAAAGAAACTTATTGCAACAATTTCCCATTAAAATAAAACAAATTTTTAAATTTTGCTAAATTGCTCAAAAAAATGGCAAGGGGTAAGGCTTATAAAATTTTCGAGTTGAAATTTTTTTTAATTTTTTTTCTGATTTTTTATTCTTATTTTATTTTAAAGCATTATTTGAGTGAAAAGAAACTTATTTCGACCGATTCGCATTAAAATAAATCAATTTAAATTTTTTTGTAAAATTTCCCAAAAAAACGTAAGTCTATATGTATATAGCCTTAGGAAATTTTCAAATGGGAGCGCATCGCACAATCACTCCTGTGTGCAGCGCTCCTTGTGGTGAGAAACTTCGCTCCCGGGGAGCGCATCGCACATTCGCTCTTGAGTGTAGCGCTCCGTATGGAGCTACCTCATTTTCCCATGTGCTGTGCGGGAGCGCGCACAATAAGATGAGCGGAGCGATTGAGTTTCTCTTTCGCTCTTGACCCAACACTACCTCTAAGGTAATGTTGGCCATTTCTGGCTTACGAGACTTTTTTTTATCACACAGACGGATAGTCAGCCCTTGCGACGGGGGGACGGTCCGGAAGGAATTTGATACCCGGTCCAGACGTGTGGAATCGACGCCGCTCAATACAAACAACACTAAGCCATCCCCACGAAACTTCTTCTTCTTCTTCTTGGCTTAACGACCTTACAGGTCACGCCGGCCATTTCTGGCTTACTAGACTTATTTTACCACGTAGCCGGATAGTCAGTCCTTGCTCCCCACGAAACTATATCCTTTAAATTACACTTCTTTTTCTAAAGACTATATCAACTAAATTTAAAAATGTCTCTTTAGGATTTAAAAATCCCATTAGGACCGTCCCCCGTAAAGGACTGACTACCCGTCTATGTGGAAAAAATAATTCTAGCAAACCAAAAATGGCAGACATGACATTAGAGGTCGTTAAACCAAGAAGAGTACTTCCCAACAGCACAAGCTGTTTTTTCTACGAATATTTATATTATTTCACAGATGCAGCCTTTCCCACCTCAAATACATTCAATCTGTATTGTATTATAAGCTATTTTTCAGCGCACATTGTAATCGATTAAATATGGAACAATTCATTCGTGACAACCCGATCGTTACCGACCGTTCGAACCAAACAGACCAAAGAGACCAACATATTCGCCGTTAGATGCATAATTTACATACGTTGATTTGCGTTCCATTTGAAGGGGTTATGCATTCTCCGGAAACGCTTTGCATAGGAAAATACTGTACAATCCATATTAACATACCAGCATTGAAAAGTGTTCCTTTCACATTAAAGGGTTTCCCTTTATTAAACCATTTTGCTTCGACATCGAGCACAGGATAAGCAATTACAGTACAGTTACATTGCAGCCTTTTAAATGATTTTGCCACTCATTCCTTTTACAACATTACTTAATTACTTTTGCACATAGAAAAACTACACATTACGATCTCCACTACTGGTTGCTGCTACTTTCCAGAAACTTTTCCTGAAAGCACACACACAGCCACAGAAACTATCGAGCCATAAATTCACTAGCCATCGAACAATCTACGCGCTACATTGCCACATCCATTAACTACATCTGTCCAGCTGCATCAACGGCAGAACTTAATCAAAACGTAAACTTTCCTTCAACTCGTCCACCATTCGCCACCTCATCGACTCATTAGAGTTGGCCATTTGTTCTGGTTTCTTTGAATCGTGTCTTCAGTAGCTTTGGCCAGGACGACCACGGCTTGCATCCGAAACTGCATTTGAAAGTACATTGCCATTTAAACTTTCCATCTCGCCTCCATCTTGCCTTACTTTCCGTAGAATTGGTTGGCCTCTCCCCTCTTTTTTTTCCTATACCGCAACTTCTCTGGTCATTATTTCATTTTTGTTTAATTAAATTTTCATCCACTCTCGAGTGTATGTGTGTGTTGAAGAGTAGAGAGTAGAGAGTACATTTCCAACAGCACTAAGGAAAATGCAAAGACAGGCAAGCAATCACACTTCTATGCAAACGTACCAGCCTAAAACACTCGACCACAGACAAGGTCCTCTCTACTCACTGCGCACCCCTTGGTATACGCCTTGTGGTACGAGTTTGGTCGATGAAAAGTGCATGTGCATCGTGCACTACCCGACATCGTTTTTTTCCCACCTCAAAACAGCTGACAATCGATCGAAACCCAATTCTTCACAACCGAAGCGGACTTTGCTAGGCGAAAGCGGGTGGCTGTCACTAACATATCACGCCTTGATGTACGATGTTCGGAACACTCTTTCCCACCGATGGGTGGTGGCTTTCGATCAGCTGGCAAGGCCAACACCAAAACAATTCCATCAGCAAATCGTTTACGTCCGGTAGCAATTAATGTTTGATTTCAATTTTAAAACTCATCCCCCTACTCACACCCGTCCTTGTCCCCATCCTCCCTGGACGGATCTCTCAGCCAAGCCAGACAAGAGCTTTAACATGGGGCGTAGAGAAACCTTACCATTTCCGGTGTACTGATCGGTCTGCTGCACATCTGGCAGCAATATCTAGCAAAGAATATTTTCATAATCTCTCCCAAACCAGCAAGTGTGAACGGACCTTTTGCCTTCGAAGACGCCGAGCGACGACGAAAGATCTAACGAGATTGTTGTTTTTTTTTCTTCTTCTTTTGGTCTCTTCCGGCCGCTTCGCTTATCTTGCCTACCAGGCATGGGAAAGGTGCAAGTGCAAACGTACGATGATTACGACCGGATACGATACTTTTACTACATCCGGCCACCGCAAACGCCCGTACCGCAGGACTGGTGGATCGATCCGATGGCAACCAGCACCGAATCCGTCACCACGCTCAGTGCGGGCGAGGAAACGACGCTGCTGCTGTACGACATCTTTATACCGCTGCTCGGTTCACTCATCATAATACTCAACCTGATCGTGGTCGTGTCCGGTGTGCTGCTGCTGCGAAAAGGTAACTTAGTCATCCTTGTGCGCGTGATAGCACGCCTTTCCACACGTAGTTCCAAGCGTCGTTTATTCACTCTAGGCAAATGCTTAATGTTTTCTGCATTCAAAACGTATTTAGTAAAAACACACTGAACTCAACAACTTTTTTGACATGTAAAGTAGTGCCTCGGAGAGATAAAAATTCTACTCTTTAAAAGAGAATGGAAGAGGAAATAAAAGCCGGTAAACAGTTTCATACTGAACCACCTACACGTTTCACTCGAAAAGCAATTTGCTTATTTCTACTTACAAACTAGTTGCGGCCAAACGAATCTGCTAGTCAAAATGTTGTTTACAGAAAGCATCCCCCTATATTTATAGGCGGCCATATTGCCAACGGTCGATTGGATTGCACATGCAACGTCGCATGTTAGTTTACACAATGGCACACTTACACAACCGATCGAGTAGGGGATATAAATTAAACTTCTGATCACCTGTGTTATAATTAATCAGTTTTTTGTTTATATTTAATTTTACAAGCATGATTAAAAGGCACAGGCTAATTTTAAAGTAACCACAACTAGCGACAAGCGTATGGTATGTTGGTGCAAATCCTTGCAAATAATCATTTCCAATAGATAAGAATGTTAGAAAACTTAAAAATAGCATTAGAAGTGTTATTATCCTGGCCGAAAAAGCAAAGGGATGAAAACATATATTTACCTCCTCAAAGTATGCAATTTGCATCACTTTTTGTAAAGAAACAATTTTGAAGCATCCTATGGAACAAAGTCTTTCATAATTTCAAGGGCTTTATAATTATTTTCCAACACTTCTTCCATTTTGGTTCTACATATAAATATGGATATACATCTGTACGAACTTCGACACAAATCTTGGACATAGACATGTAGAGATTACCAATATTATTGTATTATCAATGTCCTACACTGATCCTTGACGAATATTAAGAACACCTCATAGGCGAAGAAGTGATTAGAAGTGAAATTTAAATTAATAGAATAAAGTTTGTCCTTAACTGTAAGAGAACTTAAAAAGATCTGAAGAACGATTGTGAATTCGGTAAAATGTCCTCATCGTATCCGATATTACCTATTTATTATATTAACAGCTTCCATTACCCTAATCCCACTTAAGTTGATTGTTGTTCTCGTTCGATTCTACAACCCTTGCCTGGAACCGAGGTTTATCTTTCTGTACTATTTGTTTAAAAAGTCCACTTAAGAAACAACGAACAAATAAACACTGATTGTAAACTATAACATAACTTTGCAACAATTAGTATCAATTTCATCACTCTCATAAAATTCGCCAAATATTTGCACGACTAACGAATGGCGACTAATCTCTGTAACGTGCCGTTTTTTGTCCCCATCTCCATTTGCAGGTCAGCAACCGTATACGACGTACATGTTTCTCGGCAATGTAGCCGTTTCGGATTTATTGACGGGCTTTGCCGTCATGTTTGGACAGTATGCACCACGTGAGCGACGTGCCGAGGAAAACTGCACACTAATGATAGGTAGGTCGATCACCGTCCATCGTCATTCTCGCAAAAAGATTCATCCCATGGCTCACAGACTCGAGCTATCTATTTCCGTTAATCCTTCCGCGTGTTCCGTTGCGCAAGCGAACCCTTTCGTGAACTTCCATTCTGTTCACTGTACCGGTAATTCCGGTGGCACATTATCGCATTAGCGAACCAGTGCATCATTGCTTTTCACCAAGCCCCGCTTGGATTTCTTCTCTGGCCGTTCCCCGACCGGACGTGTAGCAAATCAATATGTTACCGGGAATGGGAATACTGTTCCTCCCATCAGAAAAATAAAACACACCTGCACGTGTTTCACCTCAGAATGCAGAAGCTCCCCATCTCCCCAAAAAAAGGGAAAATACGGAGAGAGGGAGACAGATCCATTTATGCTCGCCTGAATGGCGCTCGATGATGCTCCTTGCCTGAACGGGTGGAATGCTTGATGCTGGCGATTTATCATATTGGTTCGGTCACACAATAAAGTGGCCACCACCGTTGTCCGTTCTAGGGCTGGCGGTTTTGCAACTCGCGGTGCAATCGATTCCACGCTGTTGCGTTCCGTATTTATTAACCTCTTTATTTATTTATTCGCTTACGTTTTATTTCGATATTATTTAATCGCATCAATTTTTCCGCCTGACAAGAGCAAAATATTGGTTCTTCCTTTTTTGTTGGTCGGGATATATGGTGTTTCATCCTACTATATTTTTTTTTTTTGGTTTTATTTTCACATTGTGGGTTTTGTGTTAGCCGGCGAGAAGCTTGGAAACGAATGACAGAAACAGTCAATTAATCGTTGATTGAGCCAATTCTTATCCAATCGCCATAAATAATGTTACCCACACGCAGTCGTGCCGGGATTATTTCCCCGCGTGGCATAAACTAAAACCGAACCGAGTCACAATGATTATAATGGTATGGGGAGCTTAAATATGGCTTTGTGGCGCGTGTTTGTTGCGGTGGAACAGGCTGCATCGTTCTTAGAAGGCTTTATAATTCATAAATAATATGATAGTACAATAAATGTGCTCCGAGGGTATTGTAGTACGATGGATTCAAATCCCAAACTCACTCTTTTATGTATTTTAGAGAGCATTTATGAAAAAGCATTTTTTTTACAGATATTGAAAACAAATGAGAGTCTGCTTTTATCCTATCGGAACACATATTCCACGAAATTTCATAACAAAAAAGGGTTTTGTAATGTCGATTGCATACCTTCAATGATAACTTACTATAGAAAAACGCCTAAATGCACGCAATATTAATGACAAATGCATAGCGATTAGTAGGAAATGTGTTCACTGCGACCCATTCTTGGTACGGAAATACTATCTAATTAGTGATAATGTTCCACTTACACGCACACAACTAGAGTTCAGTTCGAACACTACAGCACAAACCCCAAAAAGGTCCGACATTGAAATTGACTAATGGCACTCTAGCAGTCGATTAAACATTCCGAAGCGAGAGATAATATCAATGATTTAAAATGCTTCTTAGCTATATCAAACGATAGGGCCTAGGATCCATCCAACATCCCAAGCGTCGTCTCTCTTGCAGGAACACATTATTAAGCTTTATTTATACGTTCGCCTTAGATCTTTCGAAATGAAATAAACATGTACGGGTCACGAAAGGACGCGGTCTCCCTCGAGCGATATGAAACCACCCCGGCCAAGGGAACGTGTGCTGCAAAAACAAAAAGGGCAACGCAAAACGGCTCATTCCTTTCTTTCACATTGCAAAATTAAACTCTGGAAACAGCACAAGGATGCTGAAGCGTCACTACCACCACCACCACCACCACCAACCTTATCTCTCGTGACGTTGCGGGTTTTCTTTTGCGCCTTTTGACCTCGTGAAAAATGAACATGTCGTCCAATGTATGAAAACCCTCGCTTCGCCTACGTACATACATCATTCGGTAGCTCGCGGGTAGATGTGTATACTGCTGCGTGCGTCTTTCCGTCTACCATTCCCCACCCCTCCCCAAAACACCCAAGAGAGTCACTGGAATGTGGACACATTTCGTACACGCCTTTGCTCGGAGCAGTGGCACTTCCATACCGTGTGGGTGTGTGTGTCTTGCCAAATTCGCCAAAAAGCTTCAACTTTGGTAGATGAAATTTAATGAATGAATCTATCTATTTCTTCATGACCTTTCCGGTACTGGTTGGGTATACTCGTCCACTTTTGGAAGCGGAGCATTTTTTTCATTCAACACTACATTTTGAACTTTCCGTGTGCTGTGATTCAAGCTCACGACGATGGCGGTGATCATCAGTGAGAGCAATTATTCATAGGACGTCTCACTCGCTACCCATATCATGCTGTCCCCGCAATAACAAAAAAAGGCCTCAGTTGAAACGTTCTTCGAATTGTGACATCAACGCGCACCGCCCTGACGAAAGGAAAAGAAGTTGGCGGCATAACCATGTCAACCGAATTACCGCACGACGCGGCAAAGGAGCAGGTGTCATATGTGCGCAGAAGACTGCCATTAACGGAGTACGAATCCCTCGGTACGAACAACCCCCCGGGGGAAGTCGGGAAGGCAGCGAGAACACCAAAGGATATGCAAATGAAATATGACGTGTGTCGTAGTTTGATTAATTATTTCAAATTACGCTTCTTAATTAGCCCCGGATCTGGGAACGTTCTGTGATGCGTTTTTCCCAACCAGTACCAGTCTGTATCGTGCACACTGGGGGAGTTGCCATTGCTATATTGTATATGCATCAAGGAAAACTTTCACCGCGCACACAGACACAAACGCAGGCAAGGAGTTGGTTTAGAATTCAAATAGTGCTGCCAGCGAGCAAATACTGCAACGAGCGGATGACTTCATGATGGCGGCGTCCTCTATCGCATCATCATCATCATCATCAGCGAGCAGACATTTGCATTTCATAGTCCGAAGGCGAAGCCATAAACAGCCGTAAGCACCACCACCAGCAAGCACCTGAAGCGAAACGACAGTTTTGGGTGAAATTTTCCACTAATCCTAACAAAGGCAAACGTACCACACAATCACCACCAGCGTCCCTTTCCCTTTCTGTGTTGCCACATTTCTTCCCCCTTTGCCAAACGTTTCGCATACATCCGAAACTTAGCAAATGAAGTCTTTAAGGTCTATTAGTACATAAATATAAGAGAGATTCGCTCTCTCTCTCTCTCTCTCTCTCTCTCTCTCTCTCTCTCTCTCTCTCTCTCTCTCTCTCTCTCTCTCTCTCTCTCTCTCTCTCTCTCTCTCTCTCTCTCTCTCTCGTGGATTAGGTGTACTTAGCTACCATGCACACCAATATATGAGTGTATGTGTGTTTAAGTACTGAAGTCGTGTAAGATGCATCTTGCGTGTCGGTGAAGAATTTCCCACGTAGAAGTAGCAGCACAAGCAACATCAAACACAAGGAGTTTGCGCCACCAATCCAACACTTTACAAGCAGATCCATATCATGTGGTGTAGATTTAATTTCACACTACCGCTCGATCATTATGTTTCAGTAAGAGTTGCCGATTATGGGAGGAAAATTGAAACATAAAAAGAGAATGGAAAAAAAGTGCATGAAAAACCACTGAAAATTTGATACACACTAAAAAAGGTAAAGGGTCCTCCTGCACATACTCACACCACACACACGCTAAATGCATCGTGAATTGTTTTAAATCAACAAATTCTTCTCCCATCATTCGGGATTCGGGAATGCTTGCAATAGTTGGTGGAATGGAAACGACAAAAAAAACTCGCTAAAACTTCTTCCATCATTGGCACACCAGCTTCAGTTTGTTTGTCTTGCAGGCAGAGGCGCTGGTGGCGTTTGTTTCGCTTTTATTTATTTTAAAACTGCAACTTACACCCTCCTCCTTCCCCAGTGCGCCAAAAACGCTCGCGACGAGGTTTCTGGCATGGAATTGGTTTTTGGGGAATTTTTGGATCACAGATTTTCCTTTGCATTGTTTTTTCTCCGTCTTTTTTTTCAGTCTGTTTTTGAAGTGCAATCAAGAGCAAAACGGGAATTTCGTGAATATTTGTATTTTCTTTAAAGGATGGTAGTCACCTTTCTTTCCAATTCCATTCCTTTCCAACCAATAGGGTACACACTCATACACACACATTCCACCAACAAGAATGAGAATCAATTCTAGCTAGAAGGGAACGCAGCAAATCACATTCCAACTTGCACAACAGCAAAAACCCCTTTCAAATAGAAATGGAAGCGCACAAGCTAACAAACAAGGCAAAATTCTTTCAATAGGCGAGTGCCGGGAAACGAAACAAAAAATAATGAAAATGCTATGAAGCTAATGAATTGAAAGCTTTCAATTATCCGATAATGGTAAATTTATCTCATTAAATATGCATCAACTTGATGGAGGGTTCGTTGGAAATACGAATGAACATGCCGACATTAAGAACTGCAACATGTTACACATTTTGCGTTATGATGAAATGTTGTGTCCTAAACTGGTGCATGTAAGACGTATGTCGTCTAATACGAATCGCTGTTCGTGTAGCTCTCCTGCTTTGCCCATCCCAAGCTGTATGGTGAGTTGCTTGTGGTCATTTCATTCTAAGAAAATTCACACAATTGACAGCGAACATATACACCTGTAATTGCATATCACTTGCTGTATCGTTAGTCTATCTACAACTAATTTCTATAATACCCTCTTGACTACATTTACCTTGTTTAAAATGATTTTACTACGAGTTTATAATTTTAAAAAAATCCACAAATGGCATACATTTGGGCGCTTTCGAAACGAGTACCACAAAATGCAAAAACTCCTAAAGTTATGCAATTTCTTATACAAAATTTCCTTGTTAACGTCTTACTTGTCCTAACTAACGAGAGACGTTTCAAAGCGACGACGGTACATAAAGTGCCGGAGGAGTAATTGTTCCCTACCAGCCATTGGGTTATATTCTCTCACCTTCCCCATTCTTCTACTGCTAGGTCTCATAGTGTCCATGTCATTGGTCTCGGTGTACAGCGTGGGACTGATAGCGATCGATCGGTACCTTTACATCGTGTACGGATTGCAATACCAGCGCTACTTAACTCGTACCCGTGCGCGTATACTGATTGCCGCCACCTGGGTCCTTGGTGAGTTCGGAATCGGAATCACAAATGACCTGTATTATCCACTAATGTCCTTTTTGTATTTTTTCTTCTGTCAACTCCATAACATCAGGTGCTACCATAGGGTTTCTGCCCGCATTCGGATGGCGCGGTGATACGGATGGTGGACGAACATGCTGGTTTATACGGTTGGCTCCACCGGGTTTGGTGATCCTTACGGCAGTGGTCGGTATACTACCGGTGCTGCTCGTCATCATTCTGTACGGTATCATCCTGCAGAAGGCATTGCGTCGCGTCAATCAGCTGAAAAAAGCATCGCGCGAACTGCGCGGCGTACAGACCGGTAATTTGCGACTGTTTCGTGGCGGTGGCGGTAGTGCAAACGGGACGGCAGCTGTTCCACCGCCAGCCAGCTCCAACCCGGTAGAACTAAATCGATCAGGCGCCAACCAATCGGACACGGACCATGGTTTAAGTGAGGATGAACTATCGAGACGTACCGCCAGACGCTGTCTTTGTCTGCGTTCGCGTTGTTGTACCAGCGCCGGTCGTTCGAATCAGGCTCAGAAAGCGCTGAACGGAACCGATTCCAGCGTACCCGCGATATCCAACTCGATGACGGTCGCAGCGACAACGACGACAACCACGACCAGCAGCAGCAGCAAAAGCCCGACCAAGTGGAAGGCGATAAAAGTCGTGATGTTCACGACGGGCAGCTTCATCGTAACGTGGGTGCCGTACTTCATCGCGAGCCTAATGTATGTCGGGTGTGACCCGGCAACGAATGGGGAACTATGTCGCAGCCTGCAGTTCGCCATCGCCAGCCCCCTTGCCATACTCGGCTTTGCCAACAGCCTGCTCAATCCGATCATTTACGCCTGGTGGCACAATGGGTTCCGTGCCGCGATGAAGCGACTCGCCGGCAAGGTCAGTCAGCGGGTTTGCTGCTGCTGCCGCTGCGGTCGTTACCAGCGGGAGGAAGATGAAGCAGGCCGGTGTGCCGTACGCTGCTGCCATAAATCATCGCGTACGGCGCCATCGACTGAAGCTTCCGCGAATCGGATCAGCGCCAACGGAAGCAGCAGCGACGGAGTTGGACCTAACCGCCTGTCAAACCGCACGGTGGCAACGACCGTCGGGCGTAGGTCGCGCACGGCTGCACCACCCCAGAGCGACCAAGAATTTTCCGTCACCGACGACACCGATGTGGAGCAGCCGTCGGGTATGGTAATCGGGACACGCCTCTAGGGGATGTGTGGATGGGACTGCTACTGTTCCGACGAAATTGCCACCGAAAACCTCAGGGACATGTCGAGAACATTCTCATCAAAGAGCATCGCCAAAAATGTGCTCCCAAAAAGCATTGCGGCTCTTTGCTATGAAGCGTTGACTTCGGCAGCAGCGCGTACGGTGAATGCTTCGGGGCGCCAGTACGACGACGTATCACGCAAGTGGCCCATACCGAGGGGAGGACCCAAAAGCCATGGAGAATTAGATTTAAGTTACCATGTAGTTACCACACACCCATTTAGATATATACACACACACACACACATGGACATATGCGGTTAATGCCCTCGGGGATTGTCTTCACGAGTCGTACCGCCGCACAATTGTGCAACTGCATTCGCTCGAAACAAAACGCCAGATCCAACAGATATGTCGGATAAAATTCATGACAGTTTCATTAGGAGATTGCATCGTGAGCCATGAGCAGCATAAATGTATCAAAGTTACAGTATTTTTTTTTTTCAGTAACTTTACTGTACGGTAATGTTAAGTTAAGTGTAAAACAAGAAGTAAAGCAGTTTCTACGTGCATTAGATTAGATTAGAAGTTATAGAACAGTGTAATAAAGTTTTGAAAGTGAACATGAAGATAAGGTTAGTTATTGTTGTAATGCCAAACCTCTTTACAGACTATTAATGATCTAACAGCTAGCAGAAAAGCGTGGTTAGTTTTTTGTTCTCCATACCATCCACAATCCTTTGCGGGACGAGAAATCCTTTCCCTTGGCGCTCAATAATGGCTTGTTATTTGCATAAGCAAATTACAGCCATTGCTTCGGCTTCTGGAAACAAGAGAAGCAATTATGATACAATAAAGGGCAATGTAATGATGCTGTGTGATGTACCAGCGACCAGGCGTCTCCATTTGCAGACAACAACGGCTAGCGATCGTTGCCATCTTTATGTGCTTATCTATTTCTCGCTCTCTCTCTCTTTCTTCCCTGTTTTTCCCTCTATTGCACACATTCATTCACTCGTTTATACTCTGGACACTTTGAATTATTGATCTGTATGAGCCCGAGTGGTGAAAGTTCCACTTCCTTCCTTCCACAGCACCGGAGTACGGAACTCACGCACCGCACATATCCATTTGCATTACACTCCTACACGCGCACATACAGGCACATATTCTCATTGGAATGCACGGCACCATATCCACTCCATGCCCATTCGTTAGCAAAACAGCTAAACATATCTCGAGCATTAACTATATTAATTATTCATTTGCTCGTTTTCATAGTGGATCGTTTACCCTCCCCCTTTTTTTTTGGAGTGGGATGAACTTCAAGATGGAGATACTGCCAGCCGACTGCTGGCATATAAATTTAGTCTTTCGTTTCTTGGAATCTGCTTTTCCGCCCCTCCCGCCGGGCGGCCGCTCAATGATCGACGTGCGCTGTTTTATCATCATCATTGTTGGATTGCATCAATTATAAAATAAATTAATTACGGCAGACCAACCAGGTTGCTAGGAGTAGGGAAGCCCTGTCTATGGTTCAGGTCCACTTTCCACAAATTGAAAAGTGTCTAGGGCAAAGGGGGAAAGAAGATGAACTGCGTGCGCGTGTGAATACAAAAAAAAAATGGACACCAAAATCAATATATGTATTTGTTTTATATTCTACGGTATCGATATTGATGAGAGAGAGAGAGAGAGAGCTATTTATGATGCATATTTTTAAATGCCCGGAAGGAGCATGAGTATGAAGCGAAGGATGGAAATCTTTTGGGGCCAAGTAATTCACAAGCCGTGGTTGAATTATTAGCGACTTAAAACATACAATTTGCATACTTTTAGGCGCACAAAATCTTATAGATATGTATATTATAAAATCATCCTCTTAAAAACGCCTGAAAATTTAATTTACAAAACTGTTTATAAACTCTCTCATTCTCTGTTCTTGGCTTAACGAACTCCAAGGTCGTTATTTTTTCTGACAAGGTCGTTACTCCGCCTATTTCTGATTTGACTTATTTCACAACGCAGCCGAAAAGTCAACCGTTGCTACGGGGAAGCGGTACGAATGTCGTATTCCCGCTGCATTAACTATAGTTCACCAGCTTAGTGCATCATATAGTGGCAAGATCATTTACTATTGATCGAAAGGATTACACCCCTTTGTGGGATGCTTTCCTGTTACTTGTTATATCATCACAGGAGTTTATATCATCTAAACATGATACATGCTGCTCATCTTACAATGTGTATTTATGTCGTTCTGAAACTAGAACAACCAACTTACATCGACATCAAACCTCATTTTGCAACTGCACTGTAGATGGTGTTAGTTACTTTGCAGTACACACATTCTCGTCGAAACAGCTCAACAGAAGCACACTTCAAACTTACCTGTAAAATCCACATCTATGAAGCTTGAAATGTATCTTCCACTTGTCAAGGATTTCCTTCAACTATCCAACACATGTACAAACAGGTAAAGTCCGGATGCAAAAACGTCACCGAGCCATATCATTACGAGATAAGCGGCCGGTCCCATTGCCACCCAACGTCACCCATTCCTTTTTGTAATGAAATATGTCAAAAGTTCAAGGTCTCGGTTCTCTACTTGCTTGTGGGGCCTCTAGTTTTATATCTCATTATGACGTTGGACGGGCAGCAACGTTGCTTTTGTGTTCTTCCGCCACATATTACAAACGCACCGTGGACCGATAGAAGCAGTTGTTGTACTGCTTACTGCTAACTGCAGCGTCATCTTGCAGATGAGGGGGGAAAAAAGGGAAAACTCTCCCATCTCTTACACAAATGAATGATGAAAACTCACAACTCCCAGTTTTGTTGCTCAACCGTACACCGAGATTGTACTCGCGATTGCTCAGGGAAAAAAGTGCTTCACGAAACACGAAACAAAACAGTTGGAAGGATGCTTTAAAAAGCATCATCATCTCATTTGGAAAATATGTACACAAATATTCACACATTATGCTACGCGTAACAACACATGCCGCACTAACAAATATCGTCAACACGTACTGCAAAAAACCTGTTCTCACTTGAACAAATAGAACAACGGCAACAAAAAAAGACTTCTCAACCGTCAACCGTCCGCTTCGAGAGCGTTTCCCTCTAACTTTGTTGCAATCACCGAAACCACGGTGAAGAAGGCGAGAGTAGAGGCGAGATACGGTTTGAAGGACTCGCTGTGTTCCGTTTGGAGCTACTCCTGTGCAAACCGGTGAAGCCGTTCGCCGAAGAGGCCACACAAAGCAAACCCAAGTGGCGTAAAATGCGGACCCAGATTCCTTTACCCCTCAATACCGGCCAACGCTGCTACAATAAAAGAAAGAAAATCGCCCACTTCGAGAGAGCTTTTCACCTGAAAGCACACGAGAGACGATGTGCGATGTATGTACATAAATGCATCGCGTATTTGCACCTGCACCAAGCGCACCTAGAGTGTAGAGAGCTCCACTGGCGAAGAGTTTGGATTTCACTAGGCCATTTGGTTTGCCTTGGTGCCACAACACGTGTGCATCCAACGTTGGGAATGCACTTCCGTTTCCATTATTTGTCGAGCAGAATTTGCTGGAGTGCGGGAATTCTAGACCCCTTCCCGCTTCTTCCTCACTCTTCCAGCTCTCGTTCAAGAACGTACCGAACGCATACACACACGGCAGTCGAAAAGGTTTTGTGGAGATTTATAGCCAGCGGCTCACAAATTATTCATCCGGCCCAAGATTAAAGATCGTCCGTTTGCCGATAGTGTGTTGGGGATGGGGGATAGCAAACAAAAAAATCGCGAAATGATCTATTGTGCATGTGGGTGCATTCCTTGGCTACCCAAAATTTAGCCGCATTGTTAGCCGAACCCGTCCCAAAACCCGTGCCCGATCGTTTTTTTTAGTCAATCCCAAACGGGACGATTGTATTTTAGATGCTTTTGAAAATCAATATTTGGCTCTGGTGTTTTTCTTAGTGGCGAGAAGAAACTGACTTCCGGCACAGTTGCTGATTGGAGACACAAAAGCTTAGGAATTAAGTTTCTCCAAAAAAAACAAAATGGAAACCAATTTTACAAACTCTTCCGCACCAGACGGGTGTATAATCTTCTTGTACACGTTGTCAAAAATTCAAATTCTTACCCATCTCTTCAATCTTTATATCTTCATGTGCAGCTTTACAAGCGAACCGTAACCGACCAAGCTTCGGCCAATGGTACTTGACGCTTGTTTCGGTTTCAATTACTCCCTCACTTTCCGAGGGAGGACCGAACGGGGAAGGGAAACAGTACGGCAGGGCAACATGAATCTACTCGCTTGCAACATGCTGTTAAATGCTTCTTGCCATGTGGAACCGGGCGGTGGCATTGTTGAACATAAAACTTCTATCTGAGTTGCGATATAAAATGCTTTCCTTCGCCCTCTGAAAGCTCTTACGAACAGTGGCCTCCTTTTTTTTGGGTTGGGAGGGAAGAGGGTAAATTTATTCTGTTGTGCTTTAGTGTGTGGGTTATATTTCAACGAAAAGCTTTGCTTTTAAATTATTATGACTAGCAGAGGATATTGTTACGCTTGTATCCTTCCACGGAGAGCGCGAAAGCCCTATTACTATCCAGTTGGCATGAGATGTTTTACAGCCGCCGAAACGAAATAAGTAAATATTGAATGTTTCATTTTAAGTATGGTTTAAGCAACATGGATGCAAGGTTGTACAAGGGTTGTTGTTTCTTACCATATTATGTAGAAGGTCGCTAGTATCTAGCTTGACATTGATAGGATTGTTTTGATATTGCCCGTTCGACACAACAAAGTTTTTTTTTTCAGCAAAAAAAATATCTTCTTTTAAACAAACGCAAAACAAGCATTTACTAGCTCTAGCTGGAAAAATAATACCGAGAAAGGAGTCAAAGAAATTTTCATTACTGCTAATGCTTTGGTGCTAGCTTTCGCTAGCAAAATTCACTTTCGATTATAGCGATGGATTGGATTGTGTTTTTCAATGTACAATATCTTTAATTATGAATCGTTTTTTTAAGTATTGAAAGATTTTTACATGGACTCAAAAAAAAGACTAAGGCATAAGGCTTATAGTAATGAACTTAAAAAATACACTACATAACGTACGGCATAACGACGAGGAACAAATCTAGCGACCCTCATTTTTTGTGAGATAATTCTTCCTTCGCTGCTTGTCCAGCTAAACAAAGATAATTGCACATCACACAACAAGTGATAAATAAGCGACATTTTTGGCGATTTTAAAAATCTATCTTTGATAAAAAAAATGGTCGTATCATAACTTTATAGATGTTTTATTTCGCGATTTACTTGAAATCCTGATGAGATAGACAACAATAATGTTTGCATGATTTGTGTGAAATTTAGCGTTGCGTCTTTGTATTTTCTAGTTCTTGGCCTGCTCGTCCCGGTACGTCGCGAAGACATGTCCAGGTCGCTCAATCCTGTCCCAGGAAATTTGGTCTAGGGCTACAGCCCAATCATGAATGCTATCATTTACATGAGCAATCTTGTGAGTTAAGACCGTTCAACATTTTATCGCCGCTGACAGGGTTATTAAACAGGATTTTAACATTTTTAAAATGCTATTGTGACGCTATTAGTAACGACGACATTTCTTTTTTTTTCTGACTGAAATTATGTATTCTATATAACGATGAACCAGCTTTCAATGTGATGATAGCATTTTAATAAATATTAATTATTGCTAATAAGATATAAGCTTGTCTTAATCTTGTATGCACAGGACAATTATTGATCTAAATTAACAAAAATAGATAAAATACATGTTTTTCTTACACATGATCAATCTTTCAGCTAGGAATAACAAACTATTCGATCCTCAATATACATAAATTAGTAAAAATAGTATTTAAATTACTTTTAATCGTATGTAAAGAGACAGCTTTGAAACAATTCAACTAAGAACAATCTGCGATTTCATTGCATATTTTTAGGCGCAATACACATCTGCAGGGGAAGTAATGTAAAGGAAATAAATGAGAAATGTCTTTTGTTTTTTATGATCTGACGAATACGAAAAAAAATTGCTAGCCGGTTTCTAAAAATAGGCTTCCATTATACAAAAGGCATTAAAGTATATAAAGTACAATTTGTGTCCCAAAACGTTTCAGCTTTACATTCATGATTGCTTCACACTTGTTTTACTAGTTGATCGCAACCTGGTGCAAAAGTTGTAATTACAACTAGAGCCAAATCCCCATGCCATGCCACCGGATGGAAACATTTCCCAGCAAGCTTGACATTTAACGTGCGTTGCTTCTTTTCTGCCAACGTTTAAAAACAAAAGTCGCCAGGGCCATTGTTTCTCTAGCGAAACACACGCCTGCATAAACAACCCGGATCCGGCACACGGAAACATCAAAGCAGGACATCGTTAGCACATAACAATCCAACCAACGATTCAGCCCCAAACCAAGAAGCCCCAACCCTGAATCCGTCCCTTTCTTTTTTTTCTTCTCTATTCTCTCTATCTCTCTTTCACATCAGATTTTCGTTCGGCCACGTTCGTTCCTAACCGGCCGCCGCTGCTGCTGAGCAAGCACAAAATTTATGATCCGGAAATGATCGCTAACCCAACCCCCCTCGGCACCTCATTTTCTGATCCCATCCTCCTCTGCACTTCCATCGCGTTTTTCAATAGCTTTTTCCACGCGACAGTGTCGGGTGCAATCAGTTCTTAAACTTTATAGAAAATCGCTTCGGCGCGGATTGTCGTCATTCATTTTATTGTTCCATTTCGCGAGAAAACCTCCCAAACCTTCATCTTGCGACCCCTCGCAGGAGGCGAGAGCGGGGTGCAAGATATGGGCCACAAAAATAAAATACACCCAAGCAGTTGGAAGGCATACACGGATATCGAACCAAAAGGAAGAGGAAAAAAAAGGAAAAGCTTTGCAGAAACCTCTCACAGCGGCTTCGGTGTGCTGTGGAATATAAATCAAAACCTGTCGTGCAGCAGTGGAACTTTAGCGTACCGAAACTTCATCTTTTTCGTACTCCTTTCTCCTCATCCTTCTCATGCCAAATGTTGCACTGTGCGAACCCCGATGAGAACGGTTCCGGTTCCGGGTGGTTCTCACTGTGACCTCTTGGCCACAAAACGGAAGGCCACGGCGAAAATTTGTTTCGGAAGTTCTGTACTGTTTTGTGTTTTATCGTACCTACCGTGCGTTTCCCCGCTATTCGCTTCACTGCACCCGTTTTGTCTGAACTGAAAACAGCAGAAAACAGTCAGCACACATTCGTTCAAAACTGCTCAAACTGCCGGATTTCATAACATTAAGGTGTTAATAATGCAGCACAAACGTCGGGCTTCAAATGTCAGTTTTTCTTGCCACCGTCCCATTCTCCTTTCGCTTTTACTTTTCTTTCGACCCCGACTACGGCGGGATGGATGAATATTTCAGCAACCTTTTCCATCGGTATACGCTGCCTACCCCACCGACCTGGTGGCACCATTATTGATGGAGCTATCATCGTTTAAACGAACTGTTTAACGTTTGGAAGTGTTAGAGCACACCTTTCCGTTAGGGGGCCCAGCATTTGCATCTTATTGACATTCGGCAGCAAACGAACGAAAAATAAAAGCAACACACAATCACAGAATAATTCACCATAACGTTGGGATTTCTGAACGCTGCCAAGGACAGAAGGATAATGTTCCTTCTTTCACGTCGGTCTTCCCCTTTCTGGCATTGAAAAAAAAAACGAAATCTCGAAAACATAAAACTCCTTAACTCAATTGGAAAGAAATGAAACAACTTCCTTCAGCATTGGGGAACGGTAAAGTATCCGTACATTCATTTACGGCGTGTTCTTGTGTTAGTCCAAGAGAACAAATAAACGAACAAATGCCTGCGCTATTCATTTTGCCATCCAATCTTTTTTGTTGAGCAGCGCAAAAAACGCGTTCTACGAAATCTAAATCGAAAGTGTTTGCACAGGCCGTGGTTTGGTTGGTGCTTTTTTCCATCCCCTCCTCCCGCTTACACTTGGAGCTCGAAATGGAACGCACCGACTTTGCTTTAGTCGACAGCATCAGGGACGGAACAATGTCGATACATGGTTAATTTTCCTTTTGCCACTTTTCCACCGCAAAATCCACATTAGGCCTTTTCCCGGTGGCTTGTGATGGCAAATAACATACGGTGGAAAAATGTTCCCAGGTGACAAAACCAGGAAAGTGTGTCAAATAGACAGTTAATGAAGTTATATTAATGTAAATTTGTTAGACCAGTTGCATACTGTTGGGCGTTTTGTTATACAAATTCATTTAAGTTCCATTTTTAAAAAAGACGCCTAAATTTATGCTATTCGCATGCCGATATCTACCTTTTACATAACTTTGTTAGCAGCTTGTTTATCACTTCCATCAAGCCTGTTACTTGGGGCAGCTTTTTTTTGTCCCTCATAGTACCCCCGAAACTTCCCCCCCCCCCCCCCCCCCCATCCCCCTTACAATACGAATCCATAAGATGGTTCCACGCGTAACCATAAACATCTCTGGCACGTGGTCACCAGCACGCACCAGCTGGGTTTTTGGGTTATTTAATTTCACATTTGGCTTCCCGGGGTTCGCGCGAAACGGCCCAACGCGCGCTCAAATTCGAATCGACATTTGCCGTAATGTAATCCAGTCGAAACTCTGATGCCTGAGACTTGCTGAATTCGGCACATGCCAGCACAAAACGCACCATATTCCTAACCATGACCATGGTTGAAGGGCAACGGGAAACGGTCGTGGGGTTGGTATTTATGCGACAAAGTCAAGAAAAACCGGGTCGCAAGAAAATGGAACGCCACAGTGAAGCCAAACCATGCTGAAAGACGTTTCCTTCTTGTGATGCGTTCCACGCCCTTCCCCCGTTCCCGAACCGTGGTTTGTGAAGGCGAAACCACCAAACCCCAAGTGCCCATACCCAGACACATGTTTGTGTGTGCCCACGGATGGTACCGTAACACACGATTTGAAGATGCAAGTCACATCGCATCCATACGTCAGCAGCTCATAGCCGTCGTCGTGGTCGTGGTTGTCCTCAATTTGGGAAATGAATTTCCAATCCACCGCTTGTGTCCGCTTCTTTCTGATATCGCTTCCCAGACATGTATACATAACGTGCGCACGGTTAACCATGTCGATCGAATGTAGTCTTTACACGCTAAAAGAGCGAAGAAGTCGTTCGCTGAACTCATAAATTGCACGTCTTTCTTTGTTTTTCGCCCACCGGAACCAACCGGTTCCCCAAACCTCCAACTGGGGCAAGAAAAGCCAATTTTAATTCTCACATTTTACCCCGTACCAGTGTTCCTGTTGGAAGATTAAAAGTTCGTTCGTTAACTCGCTTACACACTGCTGTTGCTGCTGCTGCTGCTGCTGAGGGTACATTAACTGAAGTCGGAACATTTCTTGTCCTGGCATGCGTTTGATGAAGGAGTTTAAACATAAACCACCAAGCAATTAGCCAGGTTAAACTATTTTAACAATCTGTGCAAATGTACCGTTATCTAGCAGTATATTTCGCCCGTTGTTATGAATCCAAATCGCTACGAAGAATTGCTTCAAGCTTGTTTTCAATACTGCACGTTGGTGGAAAACAACGAACATAAACTGCTAACAACATGCTGTTGCATGATCCGAATCCATTTTGCTTAGCACATTGCATACTTTAAGGCAAATTTTAAAACAAAATACACAATCGCGCACAAAGACAAAACGCCTAAAGTCATGCAACCGCGCTTGACAAAATTACAGTCGCCTACATAATCTTGGAAATTGGATTTGCACATTCCAACATCATCTTACCTGGGCTGGGGTATAAGAGAGTAACGCGCCCGTTAATTAAGGCGCCTCCGTTACCTTTAAGCTAAACACGTCTCTCTAATACATCAACCAAACCGACCAACAAGCGCCAACATCAACGTCAATCAACTCGCAAAACAATGAATCACACACCGCCAAAGCAAACCGATAGATCAAGATTTACCTAACAATTAACACGCTTTTGCAAACCAGGATCATCTAAACGGGTGGAAGCATTCCACGGCATATTCCTCATTCCGATACACGGTTCTTAACATAATTGTAACAAAGCAACAGAGGCGATGATTAAGTTGCACACCTGCTGTCCACAGTTAATGCAAGGTGCGATTGTTTGTGTTGTGATGGCATGTAATGGAAAGGGGAAGGAGCTGGTTGTGTTTTGTCTAAATTCGAAGAAGCTTCCATCGAAACTACCACGCACACACACACCAGGCGCTTTCAAACATTAATTACCACCAACAGCAAAACAGCAGGAAGCACTTTTCGCGTGGCGTGCGAAATAATATCGATCAAATTAGTTGACAGTGAGTTACACTTCGAATCAGCATAATTCCACGGGAATTTATCATGCTTTTACATGAACCAATGCGCATAATGGATAGCGCTCACGTGATTTCTGGACGTTAACAATCTCATCAACGGTATCATGGTTTTCAATTTGGTAATCAAAATGGGCCTTGGGAAAGGCGCGGAAGCGCTCAAGCGTGAATATTAGATAGATCAGTAAACCAAACACAACCAACAGCATCGTCTGATGTTGATTTGGTAATGCCTGGATTTTATAGTTTGTTAAGTAAGCACTAAGTACTATATTACTCGAGCTGTGTGTAGGATATGTGTAGGCGCCTGTGGGTATGCAATATATTTTTTCGGCATGCCAGCACCTTCATGAGCCTGAACTAGAGATGAGAATAACAACTCTTTTTAGTGAATCAACTCAGAGTGAATGAGTCATTATTAAAAGTCAGTACGTTTAACGACTCATTTCGTCATAAACGAAAAACTCAGTCATAAAAAAATCGAAATAAATCTCCTACGCCCTTAGCTTTTTTTCGGGAAATTTAACAAAATGTTATAAATCGATTTATTTTAATGCCAATTGGTTGAAATAAGTTTCTTTTCACTCAAATAGTACTTTAAATAAAAAGAAGAATAAAAAATTACAAAAAAATTAAAAAATTGTTAAAATTTGAAAATTTCATAAGGCCTTGTCTTTTTTTTGAGTAATTTTGCAAAATTTTATAAATGGATTTATTTAAATGCCAATTGGTTGAACTAAGTTTCTTTTCACTCAAATAATGCTTTAAATAAAGAAAAGAGTAAAAAATAATAAAAAAAGAAAAAATCTAAAAATTCTAAAATTTCTTAAGGCTATAGGCTTAACTTTTTTTTGAGTAATTTTGCAAAATTTTATAAATTGACTTGCTTATCCGGCAAACCCAGCTTTGCCCTTAAACATGCGTTTTGTAATTAAAACAAACATTTTGAGAGTTCAATCTTGATTCGTGTGGTATTATTAGAGTGACGATTAGAGAATATCGTTGAATAATTGAAAATTCTTAAATTACGACCTTTCTTAATTCAAATCACATTCCCAATCAAAGCAATTTTTCTTCTTCTTTTCTGGCTTTTCTTCTTCTTTTCTGCTACTTCAGGAGACATTTCTGGTTTTCCTTGACGATTGGGATTTAATACCAGGTCCTTCCGAGTAAGGCGCCGATTCCACATGTACCACCGAGCCGCAAATCACTAAATAGCCTTTTACGCTATTTGCTTGCTTTTTACATATTTATCACTCACTTTACGCTTTAATGAATAAAATTACACAAATAAATCGTCATGTGTACTTACTTTGATCGATTTACTCGGTGGAACTTTTTTGTTTCAGTAGTGTTCAACATTATTCGTGTTGAAAAAATGGCTATGCCTACTTGACAACTCCCGTAGGAAAAACAGAAAAGAACTCATAATATTGGCCAGAGGCCAAATAGCGAAATGAAAAGTAGCGGTAAACCTATTCTCATACCTAACGAACGTTTAGCGAAAATTTCAAACAAATCGGTGCAGCCGTTTAAGAGGAGTTTGCACACTAACACCGCGACACGAGAATTTTATATATATAGATTTATTTTAATGCCAATTGGTTGAAATAAGTTTCTTTTCACTCAAATAGTACTTTAAATAAAAAAAAACAATAAAAAATTACAAAAAAATTAAAAAATTCTAAAAATTTGAATATTTTATAAGGCCTTACCTTTTTTTTGAGTAATTTGGCAAAATTTTATAAATTGATTTATTTTAATGCCAATTGGTTGAAATAAGTTTCAATTCACTCAAATGATGCTTTAAAAAAAAAAGAAATAAATAAATGCTATAAATTTGCAAATCTCCTAAGCCGAGGCGAATCCCGTTTCATGTCCTTGCCGATCAGACTAGCCCGCTTGTTCGCTTATGAAGGTTTGACAGTTAAGCAGAGCGAGAAGTATATTAATTTGGCTAGTTTGGGTATTGTACACATGTATTCCGTTTTAACTCATGTGTTTCAAGCGTTTCATTTCAACTCATTTTTGTTTCAACTCACTCGCACATTTTCGTTTCAACTCACGTATTTACTCTTTTTGCAACTCGACTCACCACGGCTACATGCTTACACTCATGAGTGAGTAAGTGAAAAAAGAGTCGCTAAAATTCCTCGTGATGAGTGAACGAAACTCCTTCAATACAACGTTTCAACTCACTATCTGACTCTTACTCACTTTGCACATCTCTAGCCTGAACCCAATATGTAAACCAGCGGAATGAAGTCGATGTCGAAGCGGACACATTAAACGAATAAAAAAGCTTATAAACTATATAAAATAAAAATTTAGACTTTTAACTTACCTGATGTATGTTGCGATCGTTGCTCTTCATTGTTAAAATGGGTGTAAGTAAATGCAGAAGAACGCTGGTTGGAATTACTTGTCCCCGGAACTGCACTATCGGCAGATGGCAGTGTTGATGCAGAAGACAGACTCACTACAGCTAGAGAGGACGACTTGGCTGATTGTAACGGTCCTGTACGTATCGTTGTCGAAGTCGTTGCGCCAGCCGTTACCACACCCGGTGACAGTAGTAACAGTCCGTTCGTTAGATCCTTGTTACTGCTGGTACTACTACCACCACTGCTACTACTATTACTTCCAACACTTGACGATTGCACACGCAGTTGCTGACCGTTGCCACTAATGTTAGCGCTATTTACGCTGCCACTAATATTGCACCCGCTGCTGCATCCAACGGTACTAACCGCAATACCCCGCTGGAGCTCGTATCCGATGGCACTTTCACTGACACACGCCGGACCCGTCAACACCTGTTGCGCTCCGACAACTGTGCCACACCCGTCATCAACCGTTGACGCACGGACAGAAGAGCAGTTGGAACCTGTGGTAGTGCCGGCACCACCACCACCATCAGGACTATCGATACGTTTTGGCACGGAACTCGATTCGATTTCGACACCCTTGGACACGCTCGACAAATTGGCGTTCGCTGCATCGGCCAACGAGGCCACACTACTGCTATTCACACTGACTGCGATGTTTCCATTCGAGCGGCTTCGTTCACTAGTGGCACCGTGTGCTCCCAAAAATATTCGTGACCTATATTTTTATTCAAAGGATAATAAAAAGTTAAAAGGATTTCTTGTTTAATGAATTTAAAGATTTATTTAGGAATTATACATAACAAAACATAAAAAAAAATCAAAAACATATTGATGTTTTTAAAAACATAGAAAACACAATAAGATACAGGAAAAATTTAAATTTACTAAAAATGTTTGTTAAGAGAATTTAAAAACAAACATCCACTAAAACCTCGATGCATGGTAATGTACATTTTCTTTTGGTTTCTTGATTAATTCCAGCCTAATGTTGAGCATTTATGGTAGAAAAAAAAACGCTCGATGAATTGTTGAATAGATTGCCGGAAAACATTCGAATCATCGGATCTGTGTCGGTAGGAAAACCCTTCAAAGGCTGTAGCGGTAGAAACAATTTTCCTGAGCTGACATCTCACCTTATTCTATAGTT
Organism: Anopheles funestus; assembly: GCF_943734845.2. Lineage (NCBI taxonomy): Eukaryota > Metazoa > Arthropoda > Insecta > Diptera > Culicidae > Anopheles > Anopheles funestus. Next base: position 36,426,248 of record NC_064598.1, on the reverse strand, counting down.
TCAATATGAGCGAATAACAAAGTGGCCACTCGTTGTCCATTGCCTCGATGAAAACTTTTAAGGATTAGTCGAATATTCAAATTCTGGTTCATGTTTGAAAGCATGGAGAAGCAACTATGTGCACACCTTTTGACGTTTTTTGACGTTTTAATGCTGTGTATTTAAATAGCAAAAACATTTAATCAAGTAGGCTTAGCTACAGCGACATCGTCAAATAGCAGATCGAAACAAAAAACATTTTTTCTAGATAATTTTACAAAACGAAGAATAAAACCAAAAATGAGAATGCAATTCGTGACTGTATTCAACTCTTTATATAAGGCATTCAAACGTAAGTTTGTCTGAAGCCTGTAAACAGTATAAGGCGCAACGAAAACCAGTTGAATAATTTCTTTCGTCATCGGTGGCCGCCAGGAACATTAATTTTAACGCATAACGAGGAGAAACAAATTACACTTTGGATGGGCCAGATGCAAAACAATCAGAATTTCCAGTAACCAATTTATTAACGAATATTGCCGATTACATAACTATCGATACAAAAACAGCTCAATTGAAAGATAACATTATTTTGCGGATATTTTGAATCCATCCAAAAACGAAAGAAGTAAAATGTGAAACTCGAACTGTGCATGAAACTAAAAAAAAATTAGCAAGCTAAATAAAGTTTTATGGTATTAATAAACAAATAGTTTTCGGGAAAATATAGAAAAGTGGTTCAGCCATGTTTGTTCCAACAAGGGTTGCTGTGATTTTATTTGTTGATTGTAATGTGTTCTCTAAACATAATTCTCCGTATAATTTGCGGATGTTTGTCAATCGCTTCCTAGAAAATGACATCATTACATTCGTAAAACACACACATACCAATCATACATTACGCAATATGCCCTAAAATGGTACCAAGAACGCTTGAAAATGATTTCCATCTCACCGTACCAAACGAACATGGATGACAGTTCGTATGTAGTGCTGCCTCGTTTCAAAGATTCCCTTTTTGGCTCATCATTACAGCTCCCTTTGCTGATAAAAACACCGTGAAACATCAAAGGCAAGTTACCATTCACGTTGTCATTGCCAGCAAATGCTACGGTTAAATCTCCCACTGCTGTGGATCTAGTAGCATTGCGTGTAACCTTAATAACACACTCACAGTCATTTACCCTTTTGACACAAAGTAGGACAATGACTCATCCTTACGAAGCACCTACTGCGATTTGAAACGTTTTGCATCATCAACCACCATGGCAATTGGGCACGGGCCGGTGATGCTCTATTACACACGGAGGCTGTAAAAACACTTGAGCTGCAACGGAATGAGCCGTCCGTTGATGGTAACCCCTTGTTCTGGAAAATACGAAAAGGCAGTAAGCAACACAACAAAGCAAATCCACAAAATACCACACAACCCACACACGTTTTAATTTTTCGGAAGTGTTGCATATACCGGAAGACATGCAGAAAAGTGAACCAGATAAGAGACGGTGGTGGAAGCCTTTGCTACCTTAAATTATTTATTGGGCATAAATTATGACCACACTGCACTAGACTCCCGTCAGATTCATAATGAATGTATGCAATTTCCTCTGCGCGCGCTTCTTGGGGGACGTGAGATTTTCTCACCTTACGCATCTTATACGTAAATCAATTCGGTGTCTGGTGAAAAAAAAAGACAGTTAGATAAAGAACAAATACCTTCAATCTAAAGGACAAATCCGTACAATAATGCTGGGTGCCCAGTAGACAGAAATCGCGTCTCCATCATGCATCTCGAGGGATGCTGCGGTGTCGGTTCCTTGTATCACCAGTCCATTGTATGCAAACAACGCTTCCAACGGTACCACACCAAAGAGAACGCAAAATGTGTTCATGAGCTTGCGGAGTGGTAAGCGCTTTTTAATCCTAAAGCGTGTAATCATGCCATCCTGTCCCACAACAAACAGCAAGATATACTCCATTTCTTTTTTTCAAACACACGCAGACGAAATACACTTGGCACGAATATAGGATCGAAAGAACCTTTCTTGCTTGATGCTGACGACAAAACGACAACTGACTACTTTGATTTACACTTCACTTGAAGTTAGTTTATTGAATGCATCCTCATTGAGGTGATGTGCAATATATAGTTTCCTCAGATATGTTTTCAAAGGTTACTATGATATGATGCTGAATACAACGTTGGTTACTATGATCGGTTGCTATGACACACACCGAGGTATGTGTGTGTGTGTGTGTGTGTGTGGTGTCACACCTTTAGGCGCTGCTCTGGGATTTGTCGTATACGACGAACGACAAATACAAACGTATGGAGCTGTATGAAGGTGCTCTGTCAAATCCTGTAAAACATGATCATACATCTGTCGTTATACAAATCAATTTGTTTTTTCTATAAACCTCGTAAAACTTGTCGTAGGCACATCTTTCAAAACGTGCATCTTGGTTGTCAAAACAGAACAAATTGTTGCAGCAGAAATTAAATGGACGCAAATTGTCCAATGTGCATCATTTTAAACTGAATTTTAATTAAAGCGGCCAGTCTAACAAGTTAAGGCAATGGAACTCAGATTTTAGGACGCTTTATTGTTGGTTTTGTATGTTTGATGATTTGATGTTTTTCTTCTTATTGTTTCGGTTTGACGTCCCTTCTCTGTTTGACAGTTTGTGTGACGACAAATCCTAGAGCACCCAAAAAACTTGTCGTTGTCGTTCGTCGTATACGACAAATCCCAGAGCAGCGCCTTATGAGTTGTCATTTGTCGTACCTTGAAACCACGGTGTATGAATAGTGCATCGCTGGACCAATTTTTAACAGAAGATTTTTTTTCAGACAAATGTGCCAAAAAAGTCAAATCATAAATAAAATGTTTCAAATAGTACACCTCCATCCCTTGTTTAATATAAAAGTGTATAATAAATATCAAACAAGGAAACACAAGTGTGTTATCGCCCTGATGTCCTTTGTGCGTTCATTAGCTGGAGTCGAAAGAATGGCAATTCTGTGGTCTATTTTTATCGGTATTTCAACAAGTAGGCCTGTGTGGTTACACCACCGAACATGGCAATGTTTCGAATGGCTTACAATTTATTTGTTTTGTTGAGGCGCCTATCATTATAGTTTATTTTACAATTTGGGAGACCATTTATAGTTGTGCTCTAACCCCTCTCGTTTGTTCGAGTGTTTGCAATAGTGTTGCACAGTGTGGTCTTTAAAACTTTAAAACTGCAAAACCTCAACCATAGAAGAGACGAAAGTCACCAAAACGAGTCGGCCTGACTTCGGCCGTGCAGCTTCCGGAAAGCTCAACATAAATCAAACACACCCGTACGTACGTATGTACGTATGCTGCAGCTTAAGCCCACCGTTTCGTGTCTGTAGGCGATCAAGAATTTACCAAAACCCCCTGTTTTCCACCGGGACAGAATGAAAGGAACGGAAAATGGTGTAACAGCAGCATAAGCATCGGGAAAGTTATCCGAAAGTTAATATGCCACGGATTACGGAGCGACAAAATCTGCACCGGTCTGCACAAAACCTGAAGCAATGTGGGTCAACGTGTGTTTTTTTGGGTTGCCTCTGGATGCAAACTCATCAACAGCCGGGTAGGTTAATGAGCTATGGCTAGTAAACATTCATAAAGTATTAAAGGTATATTTATTCCTTTCGGTTCACTTTAGGGTTGAAATTTAATGGCGGGAATTTCTGGCCCCAACGTGCGGTAAGTTTTCTACAGGACGTTCTCCATTCGCACAACCTTCACCTTAAACTCACCGTAAACATTCATCATAACTCTCCACACGGCAAACCAACGGTACGCAACGGACGTACCGATACTGACGGCGAACATTTCGATTACACAATGGCAGGAATGCGTTGTTTACAGATATTTGCATAAATACATTCCATGCAAATGAAATTCCACCCGCCCCATGCCAGTAAAATAGTTCTCTCGCTTTCTCTCTTTCTCAGTCTCTCTCCCTAGCTCTCTCTCTTTTTGGGATGAAAAGAGAAGAAATATAAAAGTCATCTCTACCGACTGTACGGGATGGCATGGCGTTAGCAATAACCGAAACAGTACGGTATACGGACTAATCACGCCATCAGCAGGACTAACAAACATGCCAGGATTTTGGTCCGTCATCGTGTGCCACTTAAAGCTATTGCTTTCGCGGCCACTGCTCGTTAATCATGGGTTTGTGTGTGTGTGTGTGTGTGTGTGTGTGTGCACCCAACTTCCGTCAGTTAGTTTGTGGGAAGAAGTTAAACAAGCGGGTGGAAGACGAGTAACACGGTAACCTTCACTACGTAAAGCGAAGAACCCACCCAACGGCAGTCAGAGAGGTTATGTACTAAATGCTTACTGGATGAAAAAAAAGAAGCCATTCCTTCCGGTTGCAAAAACACACGGGTGAGTGATTTTATGTTTTCTTTTTATTAAATAAGCTAGCAAAGAGGAAACAAAAAACATTTTCCACTTTATGGGGCACAATACAACACAAATAAGGCACAACCTTAAACCTTATCTTTAGCGAACAAAATATGGCGCATTTCTTCATTACCAGGAAGCCATGCAAAACGGTTAAACTGCCTAGAAATGGAATCGGGAACGGGAAGAACATGTTTGTCCCAGAAAACTGGGTACAGTTACAGATAAATATTATGTATTAGGCCATCAAATCCTGACGATTTGGTGTCTTTATCGCAAAGTAACAGATAAACGTAATAAGGTCAATGTTTCCGGCTAACTCCAAACGCATAAAAGTATGTAAATTGGGATTACTTTTGTTTCTAAACGTCAAGGTATCTCGAGTGCTTCTGATTTTATTTAAATCAATATCTGTATAATTGAATTAATACTTTTCCAACAACTTATTTTGGTCTTATCCGTTGCCGATATTATGTATTAGCTCTTGGACGTTAATTTTATAGAATCAACTGTTGAATGCAGTAGTTCGGCACAGGTAAAAAGCCTCACTTTGTTCTATTCTAGCTGCTAAAATACTTAGGAAGGAATCATGACCAAAAGAAGGAATCAAGAAGAGAACCTTTAAAGATGTTTAATGCTGATGTTTAACTTTTACATCAAACATGGTATACTTGCTGCCCTTTGCATAAACCCAACTTGATTGGCATTTCAAGCAGAATTGCATACATTTATGCAACTACCGTTACGACTGGGGATGTTCGAAGAGAGGATTATCCATCAGTCAGAACCACAACAGGTTCAGTAAACATTTCACATTTTAAAAAAACAATTAATTGCATACCTTTTTGGGGCGTGAGTTACTTCAACTTAGTGTGCTACACTGTCGAGGGTTGCAAACAACTCTCCTGCAGTGTTTTGTATTCCATAACAACATTCCAGCACAGCACATAAATGCCGTCTTCCTTTGAATGTTGAAATCCTTTTAACGATTAATTATGTTTGCATGTCAGTGGCATACAGTGGCAATGGAAGAAAACGAAATGAAAATTCCACGCATCATGTAGAAAACAAAACAAGGGGAAGATAAAATATTTCACAATTCCATGCCAGTGGCAGAACCCGGTAGAAATAATGCCAACCACAGGCACAAAGGTAGGTTCCCACCCGGCAGCACTGTGTTATTGAATGAATTCGAATGAAACCCCATTTCATTAAAAGATGCGTCGTCGTTTTTGTTTTTGTTTGCCCCCTGTTCGAATGAAAATACAAAGATAAACAGCAAATAAACTGCTTTTGGTGTTTTGTTTGTTTTGTTTTCTTTTTTTTTGGCAAAACCTAAACGACCCGCGGACCCGATGATGAGAAAGAAGCTCGTAATAATTGCGGTAAGCGTATAAAACACGTATTCCAGCGCTCGATTTCGATTCGTAAGCACTGATAAATAAATCACCATTTGCCTCGCTCACATGTAGCTGCCATAGCAACTGTGTACGAACGGTGCAAATGGCAAGAAGCCATTTGCATCATCGGCCACCATTTGTAAATCGTGGGGAAAACCGTGGACTAGCGCTTTCCATTCATCAATCATGATTTGGATGGGCTGTATAATTTAACTTTCAAAGCACTCCACTGTTTCGTGGAGTCACCCAACATTTTGTGCCGGGGAGGGGGAGGGGTTAGACACATGGGGGAAACCTGTTGGGTGGGTGAGAAATAAACCAGAGCGCATACATAAGTAATGCCAGACCCGGAGGTCATTTATTTGCGAAGGACACACCAGGGGCGCAACAAATGCTTCCCTCACGGTGCTTTCGTTCGTCCGGCAATGGGTCATAGGAGTTGGAACCTCGGATCTTTTTTTTCTCAAAAATATACTCTCATTAGTGGGTTAATAGATAATGAAATGAAGGTACCTATACAAACAACTGAAACTTAAACAAAAGCCTATAAAACTATTAACTAAATACAAATTTAACTCAACAGCAGCAAGCAACCATAGCGAACACACTCACTGGTGATCCGGTGGAGCCTGAGGAGAATACTTTCTTCTGTGATAGTATGAAACATTTCCAACCGGCATTGGCACTACGATAAGGCGGTTTAAAAGAAGCTGTTTTTGTTTACACTTGAAACAAACGGTTCCAATGGGCTTTTGGATGGAAAAACGAGCTTTAAAACACTGCCACCATCATTATCATCTGCATCATGAACACCACGTCACACAAGCCCATATTTATCCGTTCACTTTACGCTGTTTAAACACACATCCAGTTTGATACCGATACGGCAACCCATTTGCACACAATTTCCCACCTTTATGGAACACATTTTCATTGCACAACGTTTTTTTTTTCTTTTGAAATTGCTGGCTGCTTTAATGGCACGCACCGTACGATTCGTGTGGTTCGCCTTATCCTGTGGCTTGGCAAGATGTGCTGAAATGATTTATTCAAAATAGAACATAAAACATAGCATATTTGTAACCCCGCGTTACCCCTCGCGTCACACGAAAACTAAACTCCTTTGAACACGCAAGTATGAACGACCGGGCGTCTCCATCGTGGGAAAACAATCGCGCGCGCACAAGAACGTTGATTATTCGCGAAAATGCTAGCAACCCCCCTACCACTACACGGTATCTTGGATCGCGCGGGGCGGGTAGAAACATTGTTGGTGATGTGTGACCAATCCAGCTGGACCGAATGCATACTGCGATTATCATCACATTCACAGCTTCACCAAATTCCACCACAAAACGGATTTGCGAGTGAAACAGTGACGGGGCGAGGGAAAGAGGATATGAAATATTCAGCAGTCAATTTTCCCTCGTTTCCAGTAGGTACAGTATAGTAGCAACGCGACAAAATCAACAACGGAATCCACTCGCCATTTGCAAATAACACACAGTCCACCACACAATCACACACACACACAGAACACAGACGGAACAAAAAACGTCATTGCGTGAATAGGTATTTGTTTTTGCTTTCTTTTTTCAACCACTAGTGCAACTGTGCATCTGTGTCTTTTACAATTTCTTTGGGGGTGTTTTCATTTCTTTCTTCATTTTTTTTCTCTCTCTCTCACACTCTAATGGTCTATAACCATTGTTGCGCTTTTGTCACATCTGGTGCTTAGAAGCCATTTCTATTTCAATGAATCATATACTAACTTCACTGACACTTGCCATCCATGTATACCTGTTTTCAACCTGTTTAACGGCATCGATACCATTGTTTGGCAAACGAGTACCAGTTTGACCGGATTTGGCTATTGCTGCTGCAGGTGAATTTCGTTTGTTTAGCACCTACACACCGGCACTTGGTGAGTGTGTGTGTGTGTTTTTTTTTTCGTTGTTTTTCCTCAAATATTACACTGGTAGTGGTAATCCTTCGACCGTGTCTCTATGTGTGTGGGTGTTTTGAAATTTACATTCATTTGATGGGTTCATTGGCGTTACCGATCCGCAATAAATCATCCCGCAAATATTGTTGTCGAACGAGTCAATCGGTTTGCATTCCACTAAAGGGTTTTTAAATCATTAAATCTAACTAAAGTAGGTACCTTTAAGAAGTTATCGAACAACTTTCAATGTTTTGTTTAATTCAAAAAGTAAATTTTTTACAGTTTTGTAAATCTTTAATTTTTCCTTTTTTTTAAACACTCTTAACCATCGCAATTCAACACCGACAAGTTACAATCCGTTCAGGACCGTCCTTGTTCTAAAGGTTTTTGTTTGCTGGACGAGAAGGACACACCACTGTGTACTTGCTGGTGCTGCTGCGGCTACTGCTGTTGCTGCTGTTAAAGTTGCTGGTGTGTGAGTTCTGTTGTCGTTCTCGACTATGTGCGCATGGGTTTTTCTCTCGCCTGCCGTCAACACGGACGACACGGTACGGGGTCGGATGGTGATGGTGCCGAGTGTGGGTATGGCGCACGGACGGTGCAGGACGAGCGTATCCGAGCCTTCAACAACACATGCAAACGGTTCGCGATCGATATTTTATGTATGAAAATTTTGACATTTTCTGGGGCACCATTATGGTACGGTGGGTGATATTGTTTCCCCAAAAAGGATGGCAATGCTTTTACCCCTCGCACTATTTTGCTGCACTACAAACCAGGGGATGTACATGATTTTCCTTTCACAGCAAACACCACACTTATTGTGCACGGACCAGTTCAGTGTCAGTCACACAATACACGAACACACGACCGTCACGCACCCACCCTAGTGTTGAATATTTTTTGGCCAAGGATGGTTTGCGGTAGAATTAATCCTTCCCAACAAAGGGCAAGATTTCACAGGCTTTATGATAAGCACCAAAAGGCAGGGAAGAAAACATTTCACGATTATATTTTACACTTCCAAATAACTTTACCATTCGCTGTTCGGAACGCCCATAACACGGCACATGAGATGAGAAACACTAGACAGACATCCTTTGCTGGTCTTACTGATGAAAACCTTTCTTTTTGCGTCACTCGATAGCTGGTGGAAACTGTACACTACGCGACTGCTTTCTATCCATTCGTTTTACAGTTCATAGTTCCTGAACGCATTTCGATAATGTACAAACATGATGCGCGATATCACTTCAAACGAATATCCCTGTGTGGTCGCACACGTTCGAACAGGGATTGGTTTATGGCCATACGGACAAACCACTCGCAGCAGGTTCGCTCTATCTCACGGATATCCGCACACTCTGCCAACGGATTTAGACAGGGATCGTTGGCACAACTGGTTTTATGTTGGTCCTCATACTGTTCGATCTGTTTCATATATCACGATTTTTTGTGTTGTTACTACAAGCCTTTTTATTTGAAATAATATTAAACTTGAACTTAATATTAAAATAATGTTTCGTTAAGTGTTCCTAAAATAAAATTAAACACACTAAGCTGAGCAACCCTGTTAATGGAGGTGTTTTCATTTTCATACAACGAAAAATGTTTTTGTCCGCTCACGAAAAAGGACACCAAAATAGGAGAGCAATGGTGAGGGAGCATTTGTTCGCGAGAGAAAAATAGATTTTGAGCAAGTGTGCGTTGGTAATAATAGTACAGTTTGATTTGCCAAGTAGGCTAAATCTTTCCAGATATGTAACTTTTTGACCATTCGCAAAGTATCCCAGTGTGCTCGCGTGTTCTTGTGTATAACAGAGTTTGAAATGTCCTGTTGAAGACTAAATGCAGTTTTGTAGAATAATTATTAATTTCAAACAACCCTTTTACAAAAACTAATCCAAATGCCCAGATTTTTTTTTTTCAAGAAAGAATCTTATTTTGTATTTATTAAAGCGTAATGTTTAACAGAGGAAATAATGCCAACAACGTGTACAATAGCAACAAAGCGTTTACTTTCGAACCTTCTGCATCTGGGGTGCGGACAGTTTCACCTTGCCGGGAATGTTTCGAGCCAGCACCTCATCCTTTATCGCCTTCAGCAGATCCTTTTCCCGTGCCGTACATTGCTTATCTTTGAGAAAAATTTGCAGAGCCATCTTGCTGGCCTTTCCGCGCTTTCCTGTACCGGGTGTAAGCTTCACCTTGTACTTATAGTTGTGCAGCGATTGATAGGGAGCCACCACAGGCACGGCAAACAGCAGCTCGTCCTCTTCTACCGGTTGGCCGGTAAGCGCATCCAGCATGTCCAAATCGGCAGCGGCGGGCGTATCATCACCCAGCTCTTCAAACTCTCCCGGCTTCAAACGGGGCGTGCGCTTCCGATCTTTATCACCACCCTCTCCATCCTTGCGTGGATTCGATTCCTCCTTCGTTTCCTCGTCCTGCTTCCGATTGCCGGCCGATTTCAGAATCTCCATTATTAGTTTCCGATCGTCGTCATCTTGGTCCTTGTATTTCTCCTTGATTTTGCGCATCTTTGCCTTCTGACCACGCTTCAGTTGGCCTTGCTTTTGTTGGTCCTCCTTCACTGGTGCACTTTGTGCTTCCTTTGCTTTCTGTTCCTTTTCCTTTAGATCCTTTGCCTTCTGCTTGCTCTTGGAGATTTGTTTCTTGCGTGGTGCGGATGGTTGAATTATGTAAGGTTTATCATCGCCGAGGAAAATCACCGATTCGGAATCCGGTTCTGACGTCAACCGGTGCAAAATGGGATCCGGTCGCACCGACACTTTGCCCGTATCGTGTTCCACTTTGATGTGCGTGTCCGGGAACTGGGGCAAATCTTGATCTTCATCATGTTCCTTTTGCTGGACTTCCGATGCGTCTTTTGAGTTGGTTTCTTCTTCGGATTCTTTTACTATGGACAACGCTGCAACCTTACCAGGTAGTGTTTCTGTAGCTTCGGTTTCTGTAGCTCGTTCGAACTCTTGATGAGCCTTTGCAGATTCTGCATCCTGCTCGTCATCCTTGTCCGATTCGGCATCGTCTAGCTGAATCTCCTGCTCGGGAAGCTCGGAAATTTCCGACCGCACATCATCCTTACTGACGACCGATTCTTCATCGAACGTCCGCACCCGGCGCTCACCACGATGACGCTCGACCGAGCTATCTTCCAGCTTGAAAAGAAATGACAATCCCAATACCAAGTGGCAAGGTGGTAGGAAATTTTTTCGCCCTCGGATCATGAAACTACCGGTCGTGAGATATTCTCCCGTTGGGGCCGTCTTGCTAACCTGCTCACTGCGCACCCAGTAGGCGCTCGTCACTACCTTTGCATCCCAAGCAACGCTGTACGAGATGGCCATAGTGCCGGCCTCGAGCAACGTTTTCGGTGGAATCTCACCGCCGGCAGGATTTTTGATTATCACGCTCGAAGCGCCTTGAATTTCGGCATGCACATAAATGTCCGTCGGTCTCATGTAACGCTTCACAATTAGCTCGTTTTGCTGCTGATCCCGCCCACCAATAACCAAATAGTTCTCCGAGCTAACAAACCAATAGAACTTCTCGAACCAATACACCTTGCGCACTTTCGAGATTGTGGTCTGCGTGCGGACGTCTTTAAGGGTCTGTATCGTTTTTCGTTCCGCGTTTTTCAACGCTTTCGAACTGGACTCGATCGTTTTCTGTTCTTTGCGAGCCGCAAAGCGACGCTGATCGTAATAACGTCTCGCATTGGCGAAAGCCGACAATGCCAGATCGACGTCAACGACCATCGGTTCCAACCTGGCCTCATCGTCTTCACGTTCGCTTTCGTCGTCATCTTCACTGTTTTCCTCATCCAAAGACGCGTACGGATCGGTAAGATACAACGAGATGTGATTAATTTCAAGCTTTAGCTGCCGAATACAGGATGCCACAGGATCTTTGTTTGCTTGGGCAGCCTTCACCAAATCCTGTATGTCGGTCCAGGACATTTGAGCTGCCAGTGCGCTCTGCACTGCTAGCAAAGCTTTGTTAACCAAATCTTGGTTGCGTGTGATCAATTCTGCCTTTTTGCGATCTTCTAGCTGCACCTTCGTTAGTTCTTCGATACGTTTAGCATGATCGGTCTTTACGTTGGACAGCTTCTTTAGCGCTTCACGCTCCTGAGCAAATGCTTTAAGATCAATCTTTTGACTTTCAAGCGAGGAGTAAAACTCATCTACCGCTATCGCGAACGAGTCGAACGCCTTGACCGGTTCTCCCTGGTATTGGTTGTACAAGTACGGTTGATACTCCAAATTCGTGAAGTAATACTCTTCCTTTTCGCCTTCCTTTGTGGGTTTCACTTCCTTCTTCTGTATGATGTACCCAGGGGAAGGTTGTTTCTGTGCCTCGCGAAGCATGTTTTCCGCATCATTGATGGCACTCATCAAGGCAGCAAGGTCTGTGTCCATGTTAAATACTTTCGAGAACTCTTTCGCAATGTTTTTCTGTTTCTTCTTCACTTTCTTTGGAAGTGCTGGATCGGCCGGAACCTCACCCCCAATACGACACCCGAACAGTCCTTGCTTGTGCAGTACGTGGTCAATTACCGACGCACCGTACTCCAGTATCGGGTTCAGCGCCGTACGCAACGTGTCGCCCGGGTGGGCCTTTTCAATCGCTTCTTTGATCTGTTCCATCGACGGCGGACCGTTGTCCTGTTTGGCACGATCCTTGGGATATTTTTCGCGCACCGCGAACCGCAGTTCTTCACCTTCTACGTGCGGTCTGAGAATGTTCAGAATGCGCAAATCACAATCCGTGAGCAGTATGTTGCCTCTGTCGTACAGTTCCAGTATGATATGATACGCTGCTTCACCGGTTCCGAACTGAAAATCAACAATACGATCCACACCCAATTGCTGCAGGCTTTCGAGACGTTTGTTTTTCAAATGCTTACGCATTTTCATCGTAAAGCCGGACGGAGCCATGTTCTTTGGCCACTCGAAGCTGGTGGTGTGGAAGCGCAATCCAGATTCCAGCAGCAGCACTACCTTCTCCTCATTCCGAGCCAATCGGATCAGATACGTTTTGTTGTCGATGTCATAAATTTGGTTCACTCGCATACCAATCAATCTGCAAATACGCAAAGCCAGTGGCCAGGTGAATCATTCCGTATTGCGAAATCATGCGAAACAGCTGCTGCGCCTGATACTTACTTCTGTAACTCCGTAACGGAGCACACGACATCGTATGTGTTGAAGCGTGTTTTCGTCATTTTCCTACCTTACTATCCAACGATTTTTCGTGTAATTTGTTATTACCGTTCAACAAATATTTATTAGTTTCTCTTTTGCGTACAACGCGGCAGGACGAATACAGCTGATAATGTTGCGAAAAAAACGACGTTTGACAGCAAGACGTCCAGCCCGGCGAGCAAATTATTTCCACAGTGACGGCAAATGACATACAGACTCAAGGTGGGTATAAACTGCGGGCGTGTTATTTATACCAGCTTGTCTAAATATAGCTAAACTGCCATAAACTGTACTACGCAAACGCGTATATATGTTTCCGCGAGTCATCGGAACAACCGGTCGATGACAATAACACACCATCGAAAGAGAAATAATGATACGAGGATAAAGAGATATCTTTTTTCATCTGCACTTCGGGTATAAGCGGACTCATCTTCGCCATGATAACCGCCTGCTTTAGCGCTGTACACGGATAATCGAACGCACGGTTAAACTACGCCCGGATAATCGGTGCCGTATCTACTGTTTATTTATCAATAACCATAGTTTGTTTACATTACGGTATACAATTTTTTATGCTCTTCTTTTCATGTCCGTTCTTCTATCTCATGAGCTTTCTTCGCTAAGTTTGCTGCATTTGTTCAGCTCTAGCTTTTATCTCTCTGGATGATGTGAAGTGCGCACAGCATTTGCAAGAGCGAGCACGTTATTTGTCTGTACACCCGGTATGGGTTTTTATTAGCATTGTGTTTATTTACCTACCAAATTTTTATAACCTTGCATGCTGGGTAGCGTCATTTTGACAGCCCTCCAAGATTTGGACAAATGCTTGAGGTGTTGTATGAATCGTGAAAAAGCCACCATATATCATAGCACTGATCTCACGTATTCACGTATGTGGTACATAAAATTCTAATTAAAAGCTTCTGTGCACCGATTTGTGTGGTAAAATACTTTGCTTATTGAAGATTTTATTTTGCTATTCGTTTTTTTTGTACAAACGCATACCAGAAGGCAGAATGTGCATCGGTGCAGTTGCATCAATCGATTATAGTTGTCATTTATCAGAATGAGCTGTGCTTACAAACAAAAGTGCAAAGAACACCTAGTTCTGTAATTTTTATTTTTTACGGCTTTAATCATCTAGTAGTTTTAGCATAAATGTGCTACATTAACTTCAAAAGTCAAGCAAAAACATAGCGAAACACTCAACAAGGATGTCCGCAGAAGATCAAGTAAGTTGATGAGCATCATCATAGGGCCGTGTAGCGTTGTTATTGTAACCATTCGTTTAGCACTACCTGCAGAACGATTATCAACGGCGCTGGGAAATGCTGCAGAATCGCGTAACGCCCGAAAGCAACCGGCAGAGTTTTCCGGCCGAACAACAGGCAACTAATTTTGTTACATCGATAGCAGCGCGTGTACCACCACCACAGCCACCAACATATTGCACCAAAACAAATGCCACCGAACATAAACGAACGTTCGAACAGGTGTACAAGGATGTGCTGAAAAAAAGTTTAGGTACCAAGACTATGGGAGGTCCATCGCGTTCAAAGCCGGTGGCTGCCGTGGTAGAACCAACTCCATCCACCTCTAGGAAGACGGTAAGACTCATAGTCAAATGTTCGAATAAATGCCTGAAGCATAATAAAACAAATTTGATTTTGTAGGAAGAATACATAACAACAGTTTATAATATTACACCACGTGAGCTTCCGTCGACGTCTCGCAAAATTACAACACCCGGATTGATAAAAGCCAACACCACAACAGGATCCACGGATGGACAAAAGTGTTCCCTTGTGCTTCCTTTTCTGTCCACAAGCAAATCAACAATGGAAGGCATAACGTACCAAAAGGCACACGCGAATGCTTACGCGAAACAATTGCTGGATATTACGAAAAGTAACTTACACAAGGTAGAAATGAGTTCATCGTCGGTAGAAACGAAAAAAGTGAGCCCTCGTACGGTACACGTGCATAACGAACCACCAACAAATTGTGCTACGGTAGGAACGTTAATGTTTGTGTTTCTTTCCGCATTTTTTTAATTATACATTTTTTCTCAATTCTTTAGCAAGATAAGCCGGGTGTTGGGATGCAGAAAGTGATCGCTCACGGTGATTATAATAGGACGCATCAGGAAATTTATCGTCTTTTGCAGTTCCACCAAGACCAGCGAAGAGCACCGAATTCTATCGTGAAAACATTTGCCCCAAATGGTGAACCCGTCTTGGTGTCAAAACATCGTACAAACGTAATGCTAACTATACTAAAACCGAAAGTAACGTCTCCTGCACCGGCACACGTCTATGGGGCACCCGATATTACCACGCCGGATCACAGGAACCAGTCGGCACATTATAACGTGCAGGAAACTAATGAAGGTCGACGATTACTAAATCTAGTACAAGTTGCTACCAAATCTCCGACCGACCCGCCACCAGCGCATAGAGTAGCAACAGAGCAATCGAAATCATTGCTTGTCCCAATGCCAAGCAATAAGCCAAGTATTATTCCCAAACCGGTAAACCAAGTACAAGGTCAGGATGAGGCACTAAATTTAGACACGAAACACGATACTAGCAGCAGCAGCAGCACCAGCAGCAGCAGCAGCACCAACAGCAGCAGCAGCACTGGTGTCCCCTTAAAGGAGTCTCCTCCATTTTATCCTTCGACTGTCTCGGCGAGTACGCCATTGCCTGTGCAGCAAACAACGGCCCTTACGATGCCGAACACGAAAGAAAGTTACAACCCGAACGTGGTACAAAATATCGCTGCTACTATGCCATCTGCCTCAGCTATATGTAAGTGTTTCGGTTGAATTATTATCAAATAACATTATGCATGTATAAATATGGGTATAATTCTTCTTTCTCTACCATTCCTAGGGGAACAAATCCAAGCGTATAACTTACAAAAACTACTGGCAACTATGCAAGGGAGGCAGGCGCAGGAAGCAAACAAGATACCACCGGTACGAATGGAAACAAATCAGTTGAAGCAGCAGGCTGAAGTGAAGCCAGAATTGATTGCAGTACCTAGGAGTGTTACTACTCCCCTATTGACCCCCTCTATGATAAAGGTAGAGTACGACAAAATGGTGCTTCAAACGATACAAGCAATGAAACGGAAGAACTCAGCGCAGGAACTAGATCCGACAAAGAAGCGCCGTTCCTATCCGAGGAAAAAATGCCCTCCGGAAGCGTTCCTGCAGAATGGACCGTGCTATAAGGTGGCCTCACGGTTACCGCGCTGCCGCGAGTGTGGCCGCTCTGCTTCAGCACGTTCCCGGAATGCGTCCATCATCTTCTGCCGTTTCATCGCGTTCCGAAAGTTGAAGTAAGTGGTGTAGCAACAGAAAAAACCGTACCAAATGAATTACGAATTCCTCTTTTTTGTTGCGAATGTTTTACATTTCCATTAGATACAACGAGCAGGGACAGCTGGAAGTATTCGGGTTTGCCGATCCATTTTTGGATGCGAAAGATACAGACACGGGACTGTGGAGCTCCAATTTGGAGAAAGTGCCCGCCGATCTGTCGGTGGAAAAGTCGAAATTTTTGCTCGGTCAAGTGGGGTATAAATTTTGTGAACTTTTTCACCAAGAAAAGGAAGCATACTTTGAGCATATGGCGGAAGGTAAGGTTGCCGGACCTTTTTGTAATGGATCTCACTAACGCGACTGTTTTGTTTTTTTTTTCTTTTTCTCTTCAGATAAAACTATCGCATGGAAACAAGCGGTACACGGCGTACGAGAAATGTGCGACGTTTGTCAGACGACACTGTTTAACCATCACTGGGTTTGTTCTACGTGCGGTTTCGTTGTTTGCATTGACTGTTACAAGGTAAGCTGGGAGCAGTTGAATTTTGTTATAAATGGGAACAAACTAACATTTTTTTCTTTTATTTGTAGTGTCGCAAAAATGGTACAATTTCGGTGGAATCAACAACCAAAGACAAGGATACGAAAGGTTGGTTGCTGTGCAGTGCCACGAAAGAACCGCACGATCAAACGCTACTGATGCTGACGCAAATCATTCCCAGCAAGTGTCTGTACACGCTGGTCCGTCAAATGCACGGTATCTGTGCGCTGCTCGAGATTCCACTAAACTGTGAGTGTCCGCTAAGCAAAGAGCATTTGTTCCGCAAGATTAAGGACCAGCTGGAATTTATCTATCCGATCACGCCTGAAAATGGAAATGGTGTGGGGGGATTGCAACCCTCGGTCGGAGAGGTATCGGTTACTATAAAGCATATCGAGCAGATGGGATACGCTAGAAGCACCACGGCTACGAGTGATCCAGTTGAGTGCCGGATTGTCTTTTCACAGCAGTTCCGTGACAGCAACGGACAGCAAAAGAACGATGCATGGGGTATGCCGAATACGGACAATGAAACGACCAAGGAAAAGCAAAGCTATAGCTTTGATGGGTTCGTTAGCGAAATTCATACCGATGGTGACCATTTCGATGAACGATTGTACAAGATTCCTACCGTGCCCCCACCTGCTGTTGAAATGGCACAGGAAAGCATTGAAATTAAGGAAGAAATCAAACAAGAGATAGTTGATACCGAAAACATAATGATGAATGATAAACAAGTGGACGACAAGGTTGTTGCACCAGATGAAACCAATGTTAAGGTTTGCACTCAGGACGAACCCAACTCAAACAGCTTCGTAATGAAGCACGAAAACACAACTAACAGTGCAGTAAACGGAGAAAAGAAAGACAACCCGATTAATCCCTCCGTAAAAGATCCGGTCTTAACAAACGGAGGTAGTGAAAGTAATGAAGACGAGACTATAAAAAATGAACCAATAGACAATGAATCGGGGCCAGCGATTGGAAATGGTACAGGTGACGATACAGAGGTAAAGGAACCGGTAAAAAAACAAAAGCTAAAAGAAACGGTACAAACGGTTCCAGTTCCTTACAGCGAAGAGGATCGGTACAAATCGTCACCCACAGTAGATCAAAACACGTTCGCCATGATTATCAAACAGATGGTGAAATCAGACAAAAGTATTTTCGAACGGTTGCACCCGCACATGGTAAGCAGACCGGACCAGCTGAACGATTTTGCCGAATGTATTAGCATCGGGCGCGATCGTGTGCAGCAGTTTGTGCGCGACTTTTTGGAGGAATTTATTTACCTCCGGGGACAGCACAGTAACGACGACCTGACGAACGAAAGGATGATTATGGATTACAATCGTAGCATGAGGGATGGTGGACTAAGGTACAGGAACAAGCCCGAACGTAAAATGAATCTGATCACCTCGAAAACGATCTACACGGACGTTGCCCACGAGTGGCTGTGCAATGGGAAGCTGTTACGGTTGCTTGATCCGCTGGATGTGCACAACTATCGCATCTTCCACGAGCAATGGGCACGGGGCCAACCGGTGATGGTGTCAGCAGTATCGAGCAAGATGGATATGGACCTCTGGATGCCGGGATCGTTCGGGCGCGATTTCGGCGAAGATATAAACGATCTGATCAACTGTTTCAACGGTAAGATTGTTCGCGGGCACCAGATGAAGGTGTTTTGGGATGGGTTCGAAGAGATTGCCGAACGTTTGGTGGACGAGCGCGAACGACCGATGATGCTGAAGCTGAAGGATTGGCCGCCGGGTGATGATTTCGCCGAAATGATGCCGACAAGGTTTTACGATCTCATGAAATCGCTCCCGCTGGCCGAATACACACGTCGAGAAGGACGGCTGAATCTAGCCAGCCGGTTGACCAGCTTTTTCGTGCGACCCGATCTCGGCCCAAAGATGTACAGTGCGTATGGGTCGGCGTTGCATCCCACCAAGGGTACCACCAATCTGCATCTGGACATTTCCGACGCGGTCAACGTGATGGTGTACGTGGGCATTCCGAAGGACGTACCGAGGAGAGGGTACAACGAGAAGATCGTGGAACTGATCGATTCGGAGGACTGCGATTATTTGACGCGGCAGCGTATACGGGAGCGGAAGGAGTTGCCGGGTGCTCTCTGGCACATCTATCATGCGCAGGATGCGGACAAGATTCGTGCGCTGCTGAACAAGATAGAGCTGGAGCGTGGTGGCACGATCAAGCCGAACCACGATCCGATACACGATCAAAAGTGGTACCTCGATCGAAACATGCGCAAACGTTTGCAGCAGGAGTACCAAGTGGAGGGATACGCGATCGTGCAGTGTTCCGGCGATGCCATATTTATACCGGCCGGGGCACCGCATCAGGTGCGCAACCTGCACAACTGCATCAAGGTGGCGGAGGATTTCGTGTCGCCCGAAAACATTTCCCACTGCTTAAAGCTAACGAACGAGTTCCGCCATCTCAGCAGAACGCACTCGAACCACGAAGATAAGCTACAGATAAAGAATATTATTTACCACACGGTAAAAGATGCGGTGTCGTGCATAACGATTCCACTAATTAGGATGACCTGCCCCGAAGGTAGCGAGGGACAATAAAACAGATAGCAACAGCAACAGTAAAGATGTCTCTTTGGTAAGTAAAGCTTAGATGAAACATTTTCAATATTACATTTTATGGGACACAAATACAATTCTATTACAAGATTGAAACGTAGCACGAACGAGCGTGTGATGTTCACTTTTATGGCTTAACGAAAATGGAAAGAATAATTTACTTGCGGCTAAGGCATGATCAGGAGGAACTAACAAGTATCAGGTAGGTAATTAGCGGAAGCACCAAATTGTCGATCTGATCCGTTCGCGATTCGACGAGGGCATTCACTATTACTGCAACACCAGCATAAGCTGCCCTGCTTACCGTCAGATGTATCACACCGATGTGGTATAGTACACCGATGGCCAGTGCTTGCAGCAACACTGACGCAACCGTACCTTCGACGGATTTATTCGTGGAAGCTAAAAAAAACAGAAACATTTCAAAACGTTATTAATTGCCCGTGACTATTCCTTCGCAAACAAAAACAAATCATGTACCGTGCCATTTGTGTCGTCCGAAATGGTATCCAACCACACTGGCGGCTGTGTCACCTATGCCGATCGAAAGTACACCGGCCGAAAGGGTGAGCATCTGCAGACCGCTCGAGTTGGTTAAATCACACGGCACGGGGTGCAACCAAAGCGGTAAAGAGCAACCCACCAGAAGGTATATTGGTGTAAGGGCCACGGCACCCGCATCCTTTTCGTCGATGAACAAATTTACCGCAACGCTGAGAACGTTCGCTACAGGAGCTAGCTGTATCAGGCGAGCCATCTGCAAATGGAAACCAATGGGAAAGTGACAAAATACACACGGAAGCCAAACGATCCGGAAGTACCTCTAGTACAATCAATACGGCAAGCATAAGACCGCTAGCTAGGTACAGCAACCGGCACTGATACCACAGTCCCGGACCGTACACCAGTACGACTAGGAGGTGGAACACTTTTCTTGTTGCTGTTGTCGTGCGGCGTCCATAATTAAACTGCCACATGATGAATGACACGGTAAGCAGCAAAAGCTGCAGATACATTCCGGTCGCCACTATCGTTTGTATGTCGTTCACGAAGAACAGTGCTAAGCGAGTAACTGCAGGCTGTTTGCCGATGGGACATAAGGCCACCAGAATGCTTGTGATGCCGAGTGCGATCCAAAATGGAATTGTTTTCCGAAGCCATGTGAAGGAGTATGTCGCCCATACGAGCAACAGTATTCCCAGTAAACCGATCTAAAATAACCGTTAGTAGATTAGTTAAGCTTTGATCCGGAAACGTTATGACGCGGTAGCTTACCTGTAGAATAGCATATATCATTTGCAATTCAGTGTACGGTGCATCCGGTCGAAATATTACGAGGGGCAACTGTAGGAATGTGCAGTAGACAAACGTAACAGTACCTTGCGCTACTATGAAGCCTTCCCCATAGCTGAAGCTCTTAGGTATCGATTTAAGTATAGTAAAATAAAGCTTATCGTACAGAACGATCGGAACCAATCCACTAACGCTAGCGAATACAACATTTTCCTTTAGGCACACTGTAAACAGAACCCAACTGAAAGCAGCAACCAGAAGCGTAAGCAGAAAGGCTTGTCCACGGTTCCAGCGGGATTCCAAACTGCCACGGATGACCAGTGACTGCAGCAACAGTCCAAAGGTCATGAGTACCGTGCGTTTGTAATCTCGTGGCAAGTGTTGTTGATGATCCTGCTGATAAGGGCGCCAAATAGTTGCTGCATAGCAGGCCGGCAACAAGCAGCATAGCCACCAACCGGGGCTAGCACCGGGTCTGTCCAAGAAAATTGGGGTAAATGAACACCTCGAATAACAGACACATTTTTGAGAAAGGAATTGATTGCTTACCGTGTTTTGTAGAAACTATTCATCCTTTCGTTGGACGAAGCACTCGGTACATAAGTTTCAAAACATAATGCAAACAATCGCAACTGCCGGCTGCAGCGATTCCAAGTAACAAATTCAACCCATTTGAACAGTGGGTGTTGTAAGTTAAGGTCAAGGTAAATAAGTAGATTCACAAATAGTACTTTTTAGCTTCTTTTGAGCTTTTAATTAAATATTTTATAATCTTCGACACATTGCCGTATTATAATCGAAATCATAATCATTATTTCGATTTTATTCTGTTCTTTATTTTATCTATAAATTTTAAATCGTGAGCAGAATTTAACGTCACATTTACGCGTTGGGAATGGGTTCGATTTATGCGAGAGAAACGTCACCACGTTTATCATAGCTCGTGACCATACGTGAACCACAGTGAAAGCATAGCATGAAAAACTTTGGTGTTCAGAAAAGCGCATAAAATCCATATTTAAAAAGAAACCAAAGCGTAAAATTTATTACTGCTAGCTCCCGTAGAACTTGTTGCACTAGAAGCAGGTGTTCGCTTTAATTTCACGGCTGTGCCACAAAAGTTCTACGATTCCGTGAAGTGGTTGGATGCACGCACGTGCTCACGCGTCAACAACAGCTCCTTCTCGTATACGCACGGAATACCGGAATCGGATACAAGCATGGTAGTCAAGGAGGACAGTACACTCACGGACAGTGCAACATCAAACCAGAAGATGAACAACGCCAGCGCTACCGATAAATCGTCCATCATATCGCAGGAAATCAAGTTCGCAAGAGCCCTTGCTGGCAACAATCCTAAACTACGCCGCAAGGTGTTGAAAAATCTGAAGACATGGCTTTCCACACGCAGCCAAAGCACATTCGGTAAGGATACCAGAGAGAGAGAGAGAGAGAGAGAGAGTGAGGCAAAATCATTTGTGGGTATATCATTTAACTTTCCGGTTCAGTTTTCAGTGATGTGGACTTTTTGCGTCTTTGGAAGGGTTTGTTTTACTGCATGTGGATGTCTGACAAACCGCTGGTGCAGGAAGAGCTGGCCGAATCGCTTGGCTCTCTTGTTCGCTGCTTTGATCACGTTGTTCCGGTAGCGATGCAATTTTTCAAGGCTTTTCTCATTACGATGTGCAACGAATGGTTCGGAATCGATCGCTGGCGGATGGATAAGTTCATGATGGTATGTTAGGAAGCCATAGCCGCCGGCATTCCGTGTGTACTGTTCGATACTCATTTATACTTCCCCCCGTTTGCAGCTAGTCCGTCGGGTAACGCGGCAAGCAATGTTTGCATTGCACGAAAGCGGCTGGCAGAAGGAACATGTAGAGTTGTTTAAGCAAATCATCGATACGACTATACTGAATAGCGATACGGCCTCGTACGGCTTGATGAACCATTTCAATGATCTATTTCTGAACGAGCTGGCTAAAGTTTCGGATGGGAACATATCGAAGGAAACGGTAAAACAGATACTGGAAGTGTTTGTAATAGCTGTACTTCGGACGGATGATGAAACGATCAGTCGTTCGATCAGGAAAAACATATTCTACGCGTTGATGCAGCAGTCCGATGTGGGACAGGAGTTTGAGGAGAAGTTTGAGCTGTGGAAAAGCACTAACTTCGTTGCGGGCAACATCCACAATGTAGAGTTCATGACGGAAGATGATGCGGAAGGGGAAGAGAACGGCGAAGAGCAGGACAATGAACAGCAAGAAGAAACTGCAGAAACAAAATCAGAAGAAGAAGAAGACCTGGTGGAGATGGAAGATGAAGCAAGCGATGAAGGCGAGGATACGGAAAAGGTGTATGATCCTCGGGCCGGTCGCGTAAGCGTCGATATACCTCAGATTGAATTTGATCCGCAGGACTTAATCGATTTGATTGAAAAGTACCGTTACAAATCGTTCGTACGTACTAAGTGCAAGAAGCTAGCGATCGAGCTGTTGAAGCAATTTACCAAGTTGACCAAAGGTGTGTACCCGATCGGAGTGAAGCACATGCCAAGCATCAACCCGCAAAAATTCGCAGTAGACATCGACCAGACGGTGGAGGAATTGGAAACATTTCGCACACAGCTGGTTGGTGGAAAGAAAAAAAGTTCTAGAGAATTGAAGACGGAGCGAAAGTTAAAATATAGACTAGAACGTGAAAAGAAGCTTGCCATGGCGCAGGCGAAAGCTGCAAAAGAGGATGAAAATAATGAAACGGTCGATAGCAGCAACACGGAAAATGAATCGAATACCGTCATAGATGCATCCAGCGCATCAGAGGAAAGAACGGGCAAGACAAAAAAGAGAAGAAATCGTGAGGGCAAAATGGATCCGGCCACGATACGTAGAAATGCGAAACTGGAACTGTTGGCACGCAAGAAGGCAGAAAAGTTGCAGCTTCTGAAGGAACGGCTGAAGAAGAAAAGTAAATCGGCAGAGTTTGGTGAAACTGACGTTGTCCCAGAATTGGTACCAATTGTGGAAGAAAGCACACCATCGACGGTTCCTGTAAAGGAGAAGCAGATTTCAGCACCAGGTAGTGAAGAAAAAACGCCTCAAAAGAGCAAAGAGAAATCTGCTACGATTAGCAACAAAAAGCATCGGGTCGATGAAAAATCTACCCCGAACAGTAAACCGTTCCAAACGAAGGACGAATGGTCTGAACCGCTAAAAGAAGGCGAGGAAGAATATTTCATTCCCTCGCGTAAGTCGAAGTTGTCCGCAAAGCAGCAAAAAACACCGACCGCAGTAGCGAAGACGACGAGCCTCAAGCGGACAGCAACCAATGGGTTGCGCGATGCGGACGAGGACGAACCAACCACACCGGCAAGAAAGCGGGTTAAGATTGCACTTAACAAAAACGTTGCCCAGGATCTGGTGGAACACATCAAGCAGGTGAAAAGTTCGCCCCAGCTGCCATTCGATTCCAGCAAAAAGCCCTCGAAAAGTTTGCTGAAGCCGAACCTCATACCCAGCCCGATAAATCCATTCTACAAGAAAAAGATTGGTTTGCAGTAACGATGCACGCACATCCACATCCTTCTGGTTGATTACCCCAAACTACCCGCGGGTAGCGGAACCCGGCACCAAACTGTTGCCACAGACAGCACACCACAGGAGCAGTGCAGTCTAGGTTTTAATTGTAGCATTTGCAGCGTAACAATGTAATAATATTCTTGTCTAAATAAAGCCCGAACGGTGCAAAATGTATTTTTTTATGTACGTATATTATTTCTCACAGAGTACAAAACAAAATCGTTATTTTTAGATCAGTTTTTTAAGAGTTTTTTTTTGTTTTATTTTTTCAATTAAACCTACTTATACACTTTTTTTTCTTATTTTTGCATTAAATAAAATACGTAATTTAATACGGTCTAGTTTATATAACTATACCCCATTACAAAAGAACCACAGAACAGGGAAGAAACAGCATTATAGGGAGAAAGGTTTTCGAAGGAAATTTCAGTGGTTCCCTATAATTATAATAAACATCAGGGTGGAAAAAAGGAGACCAAGAATAATGTCAGTCTCATACGAATGTTGTCCTACGAAAAGAACCATCCGCTAGATCATGAACATCGAGTGTGGAAACCAGGAGTTAGGTGAGTAGAACAGGATCGATAGAACAAACGTACAGCGGCGCTTAATACAAGAGAATGGCTTTTTCACATATTTTTTTGTCGCATTTTTATCACCACAAGTATTTCAGTATGTGTGTACGTGTACGTGTGTGTGTGTTTTCTTCTTCTTTTAAATGAATAATTTTGTTGTATCATCGTAACACATCATAGATATATGTATGTATGCTGTTGCTTAGTTACTGTTGTCGTTGGTGGTGCTGCCGTACACGTTTTCGTCCGAGTAGGCAATGTAGAGGAAGTAGTCTTCCTCGTGATGCTCATGGTACAGCGAGCCCATGGTTGCCGACGTCGGCGGAATGACGTTGTTTACAAAGAAGAATAGGGCATCTTCGGGGCGCAGATGGATTCGTTTGCGGATCAGGAAGTAAAATTGGCCTACGGTCAGATCGGATGGGACTAGATACTTCTTCTTATCCAGATCATCGATGCGAGCCTTCGGTGCCTTCTCCACAATCACCTTAACGAGGGATGATACAAAAGAAGAGACGATTCGTTAATTCACAAAAGTTTGCTTTGTCTATGCAGCTAAAAACGCTATCGGTTTAATCTGGCAGGTGATTCGTTCTTTATCATTAATCCACCATCAATCAATACATACACAGCAGCAGCGCTTATCAATAATGCAAGTGGGCTGTACGAACTGTGACCTGATTTTATACTTAATTTGTGAAGCTTTTGTTTACACCAAATGATTGCTAAAATGCCATCTTTTGCAATAACAATCTCTCAGCAGCTTGAGAACATTGCCTACACATGATTATGTAGTACAATTTGTATGCCAAAGTGGCTCAATCGAAATAGGAAGGTAAAATAACGGTTCAAATTCGAGACATTTAAATTGCTATGGTGCGTAGTATCTTAACAGGAAACACAATCCCGCCATCCAGGCCGAATCCGTGTGAGAAACAAAAAGAAGATAAGATGTGTTGAGCTGATTTTCTAATGTTTTTCTTTTTAATATGCTGCCATAAACAGATGTTCAGCAAACAAGCCCAGTGCATTCAACTGAACTGCATCGAAAACGTTGAATTTCCAGATTTTGGCAATTTTATGCTCCAAAAACGAATGCCACAACGCAATACTTCCTGAATTTCGATGTGATCAAGGAATTTTTCACAAGCCAAACACAGCTGATCCAAGCAAACCGACGGGGGTCCGGGTCGGTGTATGTTATTTTCTTTCACTTTGTTATTGCCAGAGCACGATGGCGGTGTGTTGGTGATGACGATGCTCAATGGCATGACCATGCGCACAAAGCGAGAAAAAGTTGCTCACGTACACAAGCGCAACCACACCACCATCCGCCCGCTGGTCCATAACAATAAACCTGCTGTCGGTGGTGTTTCTCTTGTTCAATTGTTTTCCATTCGAACTCGCCATTAATGCGACTGCAGATGATTCATCAGCGTGTTTGTTCCTTGTCCGATAAGCGCTAAAGAAGGGCTTTTTTCGGCGTGTAAAATATAACATCACCTACACCTGCTTTCCTTGTTTGCGTACGATCCTTGTTAAATGACGAACATACGCGACGCGGTAGCAAAATTTCTATGGTCAAAACAGCAACCAATAGCAGCTTCCACCAACTCGTTCGCATTGCGTGTATATGTGTTTGCGAACTTGTTGGTGCTGCAAAAAAACCTACTGCGAAGTAGATACGTACGTATGCGATCTGATCGTGTCATGGTTGGCTTGAGTAGCGAACGAAAAAAAAAGAAACAACAAAGGAACCTTTGCTGCTTCTGAGCGAGCGTTTCCATGACGCAATAACCTTGGAATATGAGGAAAATTCAAACCTACACCATGTACAGCAGATCTCAAAAATGGCTACATCCTTTCGAAAAGAACATTTCCGTGGATGCGTACATTGTCCAGAACCGTCTGGTTGTCCAATTTTCCATTTCCAGACAGTGAAAATTTCCTCCACACAAAAACATTGCCTCTGGTTGCACTACTAATTCTGACTCATTGCAAATTTACGACGGTCATTCTGTGTCCATGTTGCCATATTACTGTACCACTTTTTCCATTATTCAAGCGGGTAGGGGGTGGCTCGCTGGCTGCTTCTCCCCACTTGTGATACAAACAAACAACCTCGATACCTCTGGCTAGTGAAGAATTGAAAAAAAAGACCACACACAAGAAAACCCATTCCACACGCGAATACTTACGGGCACACGGTCCGGATATTTGCGTCGAATTTTGTCACCCTCAGCCTTTCGCTTCTCGAACGGATGTTCTTCCTTGTACTGGAACTTCATTTTTGCAATTAAAATGCGTAGAATGATGTCTTGACTAATGGATTACAGTTGATTTTACACGGAAAATCGTGCACGCACTTCTGTTCTTCACAATTGATCTCTAAACAATGATGGCCGTCGTTGAAGTACGATTGAGAGAAATAAACTGAGAGCAGAGGTGTGCACACCATTCTCACGCTCGGTCAATTTCGTTTGACAGTTCCATATCGGAATGTTTTTTGTTCGCCATGAAAATTCCTTTTGTTTTTGCTTTAAAAATGTTTTAATCAAACATTAAAAATTATGTGTTTCTTTTATGCACTTAATATTTTTTTTTAGTAAATTAAACAACCACAAAAACAGCTTGTCAGAATTGCGGTTGGAGCGGTACCCACTGTGGGGCTAAGCCCTTGAAGAACGTGAAATACTGTCATATGAGGAGTGAAACATTTGTTTTGATTTTACAAAATCATAATTTCTCTACAAAATCCGCAATTCCGTCGAAATACGCTCAATATGTAGAGCAAAATCTGCTGCAAACTATCGCATAAAGAGAGGTGTAGTGTTGAGGTATTAAAAATTGCTGCTACGAAAGAGAACAAGAACGCCCGCGGTCGCGTTATACTTGAGAGCTGCAGAAAAAGCGTAGAAAAAGTTGAAGGACACTTTTTGTGCGACGAGACAAGTGTCGTTTGCCACGGCCGAGACGTAGAAGCGAGTTCCCGTGTAGATCGTTGCTACTGGACGGGATGGCCGATAAAGGTTCACAGCCGGGCACGACGGTTCAGCCGTTGGTGAAGATTGGACACTACAGTCTGGGTGCCACCCTTGGCACGGGATCGTTCGGTAAGGTCAAAATCGGTGAGCACCAGGTGACGAAGCATAAGGTGGCGGTCAAGATATTGAATCGGCAGAAAATCAAAAGCCTTGATGTGGTGGGCAAGATCCGGCGGGAGATACAGAACCTTAAGCTGTTCCGCCATCCGCACATTATCAAACTGTACCAGGTTATCTCGACGCCGACCGATATTTTCATGATTATGGAGTACGTGAGCGGTGGCGAGCTGTTTGACTACATTGTAAAGAACGGCAAGCTGCAGGAGTCGGAAGCACGGCGATTTTTCCAGCAGATCATTTCCGGCGTTGATTACTGCCACCGGCACATGATTGTACATCGTGATTTGAAGCCGGAAAACTTGCTGCTCGATCACAATCGTCATGTGAAGGTTAGGGCAAAGCAAACCCATTGCGGGAATGGGTCACATCAAACTAATATTTCCTCCGCTGTCGCTTTTGTTGCAGATTGCGGACTTTGGCTTGTCGAACATGATGCTGGATGGGGAGTTTTTGCGCACGTCTTGCGGTTCACCAAACTATGCCGCACCGGAAGTCATTTCCGGCAAGCTGTACGCGGGACCCGAGGTGGACATATGGTCGTGTGGTGTCATACTGTACGCATTGCTCTGTGGCACCCTGCCCTTTGACGACGAGCACGTTCCAACGCTGTTCCGTAAGATCAAGTCAGGCGTGTTTCCCATTCCAGAGTATCTTAACAAACAGGTGGTCAGTTTGCTGTGCCAGATGCTGCAGGTAGATCCGCTGAAGCGGGCCACGGTAGAGGAAATTAAGAAGCACGAATGGTTCCAGAAGGAGCTACCGGCCTATCTGTTTCCATCGCCCGTCGAACAGGACAGTAGCGTCGTGGATACGAACGCGATTCGCGAGGTGTGCGATAAGTTTGGCGTGAAGGAGCACGAGGTGCACAATGCACTGCTGAGCGGGGACCCGCACGATCAGCTTGCGATCGCGTACCATCTGATCATCGATAACAAGCGCATCGCGGATGAGGCGGCCAAAGCGGAGCTGAAGGAGTTCTACGTTGCTGGCAGTCCACCACCACCGGGAGCGGACAGTAAGTTCGGTATCCCGCAAGGGCCACCATCGCTTGGCGGTGGTTCGGCACAGGGCACACCAAACGAACCGTTCAAGTCGCCATCGATTCACCCGGAACGTATCGCACCGCTACGGGAGCGCCCGGTACATACGGCAGCCCAGAACGTGCCCTCACCGGCACTCAGTAACATGTCCCCTTCGACCGTGATGCCGATCGACAAGCACCGCGGTACACCGGTGAAGCGTGCCAAGTGGCACCTTGGCATTCGATCACAATCGAAACCGAACGATATCATGCTGGAGGTGTACCGCGCCATGAAGGCGCTCGATTTCGAGTGGAAAATCATCAATCCGTACCATGTCCGCGTACGCAAGTACAACGCACGTAACGACAAGCACGTAAAGATGTCGCTCCAATTGTATCAGGTCGATCCGAAGAACTATTTGCTAGATTTCAAATCGCTCACGAACGACGAGGTAGAGCAGGGCGATGATGTAATTATGGAAAGTTTAACACCACCGCCACCGGTCGGTTTCGGTGGCATGGGTATTCCGAACCTTCAGCCGAGCGGTCACCATACGATGGAATTTTTCGAGATGTGCGGTGCCTTAATAGCGCAGCTGGCACGCTAATCGGTAGAAAGGCGGCTCTATACTGCTGCGAAGGCGGCGGCAATGGAAGAACCATATTTTATTAGATTATTTAACGCTGTAGATGAAAGCCAAAAACAAACATGGAAGGAAGCTGTGTAAGTTGCTGTAGGAAAACAAAAAATGATAATATATAGAAACACGCCTTAAAGTACGTGCTCGTTAGTTGCGGTATTATTATTTAGTTGGACGCTACATTTCGAAAATGTTGATTCTTTCATACACTTTACAATAAAGACTAAGGCTTGAGTTTTTGCTTTCACAAAGCAAGATCTTACCAAAAAAACACGATCGCGCATAGCGTGGAGTTTTTTTAGTATACAAACAACGAAAAAAATTATGTTGGCACCGTTTGTAGTCGTTTCGTTAAATTGGACTATCTATAGCCAAAGAGATTTTCACGCGGTTCGCAACAGCAAATAATTGACCAACTACAACATTCGATCATGAGCTGTTTCGGATATTATTACACCAGATTAAAAGATTA
This sequence comes from Anopheles funestus, assembly GCF_943734845.2. NCBI lineage: Eukaryota > Metazoa > Arthropoda > Insecta > Diptera > Culicidae > Anopheles > Anopheles funestus. The sequence goes on along the minus strand of NC_064598.1, from coordinate 36,396,005 downwards.
AAATTAGAAGATTAAACCAATTGCATTTACGTACCTAATGGGATTATTGTCACATTGTCCCAATTTATTTGTACGTTCGTTTTTTACTACAGCCAATTTTTCTCCGTAGGTGGCCACAACTTCCCAACGTTCTCGTGACATGAAACCGGCAGAAATTCACAATATTCATTTAGAAAAACTGAAACAAAAGAAAGCACACATTTTTTGGTAGTTATTTCATTCCCACTTTTACCCGCTTTCTAGTAGAGCTTACACTTTTCATTCGATTTCCAAAGGTCGCGGAAACGCTGTGCATTGAATATTCCATTCACCAGCATCAACTTCAGAGCTGCATCGATTCGTGGAACTGCTGTCGAATATTGCTTCAGCACCGAATCCGGAGACGAAAGTAATGATTTCCGAAACTGTTTGAGCTTCTTGAAGACGACGCCGGATAGAATAAACTTTAGAAGATATCTGGAAGGAATACGCGAAATATTAATCTTCCATCTTTATTAGAAACCTTTGGCCCCAAACTTTACTCACTTGCAGCGAAGCATATTTCTGGGCATCTCCACCTCGGCACTCGGTAGCACCCAGCTCGTTTTGCCGATCGTTGCCTTTACGTGACATTCGATCGTATCGTTTTGCACATTATACGATGGTGCGATCGGTTCCTCTAGCACATCGATCACGTTACACACGTTCGGTACAAACTTCGGCAACCAGTCTGGTTCGATGGCCGTAATGCCACGCAGAAACATCTTCGTTTTGTTGCTCTCCTCGCCGGCATCTTCCCCCGTCGGTACGATCGCTTCGTACGCTTCCTGGTAGCAAACCCATTCCGGATGTTCCCGTCTCAGCACGGAGCTGGCGTGCAGAAAGACGGGCTCATCGATCATGGGCAGATTGTACGCGTGCTTCAGCCTGCGCGCATCTGTCTTCAGCTTGATCTCACTCTCTGGTATCTTGCGCGCGATCTGATCCGCCATACCAATGAGAAGCAGCTGTCGTAGCAGCCGTATTTGTGTAGCCGTCGGTGGTGGCATGTTCGGATCGACTAGCAGATTCATATCGAGCAGGTTGGCATTCACCTCGTTCGTGAGCTGTATGCGCAATTTCCTTATTTCTCGAATTGCTTTCAGACGGATTCCATTCTCTTCGCAGAACTCTTCCAGCATGCCCTTACTGTTGGCATGTTCTGCCGCTCCGACCGCTTTCAGCAGTATCATTGGGTCACCCAGCAGCAATGATTCACCGGTGCCGGCCCACACTTTCCGCTTGTGGCACCAACGTTTGCCACTTTCTGTATGATTACCCGCTTCGGACAGGGACACCTCCTCCAGCACTTCCTGGACGGACAGTGCGGCCACGAGACAGATCGCGTACGGAAGCAGCGCGTGCTGATGGCTAAGGGCAAGAACTTTCCCAAACCGTGGAGCGACCGGAAACGCCACCATCGTACGGCCCAGCTCGGTCACGCGTGTAAGCGTTTGATTCTTTTGCACCTTGCGGCTTCCTTCCGGTGCACGGACAATTATTTCCTCTAGTGCTCCGAGCTGCAGCAAACGACGTTCGGCGGACTGCAGCTGTATCGGATCGGGTGGCGATGGGAACGGGAAGTTTGTCACCTTATCGATTCCCATACACTTCATCTGCAGCATCAACCCATCGACCGGCTTTTGCTGCACTTCGGGTGGTGCGAAATCTAGAAACTCGTAGTTGTAGACGGCACTGGAGTAGAGGCGGTAACAGTGACCAGGGGCAACACGACCTGCACGACCGGCTCGTTGGTTGGCCGAAGCTTTACTCGTGTACGTTACGACGAATGCCGTCACACCGGTCGTTTTGTCGTACAGTTTCGTCTTCTGCCGGCCTGTATCCACCACGTACTTAATGTCCGGAATGGTAAGCGATGTTTCGGCTACGTTCGTAGCAACCACGCACAGCCGTGCTCCTTCCGGTGTGGCTTGAAAAATCCGTTGCTGCTTTTCGGGCGAAAGCATCGAGTAGAGTGGCAGCACCCACAGAGGTTGACTCTTTCGTAGGGCGGAAACACTCGTGGAAAGATTTTCCTCATCCAGTTCGTCGTCCGTTCCGTCATCCACCTCACTGTCGGTTTCATTACCTTCCGCTAAATCTCCTTCCGTATCATCCACATGAGGTAGATCGTACGCATCTAGATTAATCTGTGGCAGTACCGGAACCGATACGTCACCACGCTTGTGTTTCTTCTGAGGCTTTGATTTCGCCTCCTTGTGGGCCTTCTTGCCTCGAAAAAAATTATTAAACTCCTCATCTTCGTCTTTTTCTTCGTCCTCATCAGCGTCCCTTTTTTCCACTTTCTTCACGATGGCCGTCTCTTCTTTCCCAGCATGAAATGGAAACATCTTGCGCAACTTGCGTACCATCGTGTTCACCTCCTTCTGGCCGGTCAGAAACACTAGTATTCCGCCGTCCGGAAGTTTGGTGTGAATTTTTACCGTTTTCAAAAAAGCCTCCCGCAGATAATCGTCCGGAGTGGTTTTGTTAAAATGCACCGTCACCGGAAACTGACGCGAATCGATACTAATTACGGGCGGTGTGTCGAGGAACAGTTTTTTGTTTTCCGTGAAATCTTGTACGCGCAGCGTAGCCGACATGATGATGACGCGCAGCGGATTATTGCCACGTTTTTCGCGCAACCGTACAATGCGCGACAGCAGCCCCATCAGAATGTCCGTGTAGACGCTACGTTCGTGCGCTTCGTCCAGAATGATGCAGGAGTACTTGCTGATTAGAAAATCCACCTCGATCTCCTTGAGCAGCACACCGTCCGTCATGAACTTGATTTTGGTTTGATCCGTCACGTTACCTTCGTACCGAATCAGGTACGAGACTACATCGGTGGACAAATTCATTTCCATCGCTACGCGCTTCGACATGGATACGGCGGCAACACGGCGTGGTTCAGTTATTCCGATAAGACCCCGTTCTGCATATCCCGCTTCGTACAGGAACTGTGGAACTTGTGTCGTTTTACCGCTTCCCGTTTCACCGGCCAGAATCGTTATTTTGTTTTCACTTATCGTCTCCATTATCATTTGTTCCTCGCCGAGAATTGGTAGCTTTAAACGATCAGCTTGTATTTTCGCATTTCGATCCACGTGAATGTAGGTGGCAGGTTTACGGTCCACTACAATGGGAGTATCGTCCTTTTTTGTATCGGTCGGTGTAACAGCTGGTGAAGTTTTAGATGCTTCTTCGCTCTCTAACGGTGCAAGCGGGATGGCCGAATTTTCCGTTGGTTCGTTTTCATTGTTTTCACCTTCCACCACAGTGGGAGCAATTTGATCCTGTTCATCCTCGAAAGCATTTTCCTCCCTCTCCTCCGATACTTCGGATTCATCTTCACTCGACGATGAAGAGGGGTCGTTTAAACCAACAATGTTTGGGTCATATTTACTCTCTTCGTCTTCTGCCGATGCTGGATCTGCTTGGCGCAATAGTGCCAAACGTTTCCGTCGACTACCGACCAAACTTTTTATCTTGGCCACTCCAGGTGCTATCGCGCGTGTGGCAGGTTTTGGCACTAACGTAACACCATACTTCTGTTCCTTAAAATGTTGCTTAAGACCTTTCGTTTGAACGTCGCTCAGCTTGCGAAAGCCGCTCAATTCTTCCTGAGACGCTTGTACAGCGACCAGCGAGGCAATCAGCGAGGTTCGATTCTCTTTCTTCTTTTTCTGATCGACGATCTTCTCCAACCGTTTGCGTTGCTTCTTTGACAGAATTTTTGTGACCACCGTACGATCTTTCTTGATTTTGGTCTCACGCTTTTTCGACGGTAGCACCAACGCATTTGAATCATTCTGCACACCGTACTCGTTGTCAGTAGCGAAATCTAGTTTGATCTGTGCAAATGTTACGATAAAGAAGATCACGTTTCACAAAATGTCTTTCACAATCTTTCCGTCTTACCTTTTTCGTTTCCGAATCATCGATAATGGTTTCCACCTTTTGGCGGCCTTTTTCATTAAACCTTCGTTTACCCATTTTACGTGTTTTCACCTGCAATAGAACCGGCGCGAATGTTGTGCTCGTATGCCAATGTTTACATTTCTAGGCATGTCTGCTGCAGCACGTGCTTTTGACAGCTGTTTCAGCAGTGTTTTGACAACAGTACCTGCTACCGCACAATGGGAGGCCAAACGTTGAATTGTTTAAATTTTTTGTTAAATTTAAGTTGTTAGTAACGTATTTTCTTTAAATTCTCGCTACATCGTTGGTTGTTGGTTTGAAAGCAAATTTTCTCTCATTTTTCTCATATTCCCCAAACTAGGAAATCCAATTGCAATAACAAAATCTTTTACACAATTTTTGGACCACTTCAAATTTGGCAAAGAAATAAAAAACAACATAACGCATTTTTATTCATATGTATATATTTCAACAACATTCATAGTATTTTTGTTTCAAATAGCGAAGCAATTCGGGAGTGTAATCTAATAAAATAAATAACAAGTACGAAATAGGAGCATAGATGGATACGATGCCCCATATAGCTGCAGCAGCACATACACACGGCGACAGCACTTGCGAAGCCAAATTTCAAGGCCTTTTACGGTAAAAAATTGGTAAAATATGCAATTGGAATGCACGTTTCCGTTGTTGTCTTATGTTTCAAAATGTTTATAGATGGCCGTTACGTAGCCCATTACTTGCTGCCAATCCGGTCGTTCCTGAAGGCACATCTCATCAATACTCTATGTGGACGGGAGACAGACGAACAAAATAGTTAAACGGTCAATTACACTGGCTTCCATTTGCCAGGATGACTTACCAAAGATGTCTGAATGCCAACGCTTTCGGCCGCAGTAAACGCTAGACTAAAGTTGCGCCGTTTGTCATTCTGATTCAACTTATCGTAGGGTATGCGATCCGGCAGGTAGGAGTGCATGATGGCGCACAGAGCCAAACCATCATTCCAGGAGGAGCTAAAGTTCGTGATGTCAATATTCCGATATCCAACCGTTTTGTTTTGGCACCATTTCAGCAGTGCATTTCGTTTCGAGCCTCCATTTTTTACCAACGCATTCAACGGATCTTTCCGTTCGCCTGGTTTTGAAACGAAAACGTGAAAAATAGATAGTGTAACATGAAGTTATTAGGATAAGTTATTGCTACCAAAACATGGAAGGTTTCTCGTTTTCTGTGAAATAGAATTTTTTTCTGCTTTTTCGTCTACACAAACATCTACAACATTGCACAAATTATACTAATCGCAACGTTCAATGACAAAAAAAAAACTACAATCAAATGCGATGATCATTCAACTGATTACTAATTGATTATCAAAAACAGAAACAAGAAAATAAGGCGATCTGAAACATTAGTACTAGATACAAATTATAAATTAAAATAAATTCACATACTTATGTCATTGTAGCTATTTCGACGCACATAGTCCATCGTTTTGTGGGAAATAATTGCTGGGTTTAGTGTTGTATTGCAACCATTGTTGCTGGTGATAAGATTGGATTTTTTCATCAACATTACTGTGTCTATAAAATCGTTGAAAAAAAGGAAAATTAAACAAAAAATCAGGCAAAAACACAAAATTAACAAAACATTACAAGATAAACAGATAAATGCGTAAGTGGCAAAGCATTACAGATTAGAAACGGCGATAGCCATCTATAAAACATGTACAAATGCAATATGAGCAAACAAGTGTTTCTCTAGTGTTCAAATGTTTTTAGTACACTTTTTAGTACATATATGTGTACATTTCTATCACAAGAAATCGAAAATATAGAACACCAAAAGCACTTAAGTATCATATAACCAACTCTTTATTAATTCCTCACCAAAGATGCTGAATAAAAAGCTCAGCGATATTAATACTTACTTTACAGTTGAATTAGTCTCATAAATATGCCACCAATAGTTTCTAGTTCTTAGTGTTCTCCAACAATGTTGAAGAAAATGTGAAGTGCGACTAAGAATAATGCTTGCATGCAGATCAGACAAATGTGATTACTCATCAACAACGCTGTCGTGCAAATAAATTAAATAAAAAAACAGAAACGCATGCAATAAAAGGTCTTGTTAGACGAATAATACGAACATATGTGACATAGGGTGCGGGAAAGGGAAGTATAAAATCAGGAAAAACAAATAGCCAATCGAAGCGCAGTTGCACACCAAAGTCGATAAGTAATTCTTCGGTTTTTGTTGTTAGGTAGCGTGTTTAAACATTTCCGGAATTAATCATAGAAAAAAAATATTTCAAATTATATTTATACTTTTTCGACAATCAACATGGAAGATTAACTCCATAATTGTTTCCGAAAATGTGATATACTTAAAATATAAATATATTTACGTTGAACCATTTAGGAGTTTAGAAATTAATATTAATAATTAAAAAAACCCACTAAAACCATATTTCACCGTTAAAACCATCAGATTAAACAGACTAGCCTAAATAAAAATTCAACAAAAAGCCTTAATCAAGAAAACCCATTTTTTGTAAGCAAATAATCCAAGCCGACGCGACGATTTTGTTTTCTCAAAACAAATTAATATCGCAAATAGATAAGTGGTTGTTAGTAGATCAGTAAAATAGATAATCATTATCAGTGCTAGTGGAAAAGGTGAAGGAAAAGGATCTTTTTGGTATACACTATTCAAATTTATTCGATAAAGATCAGGATAAATCTAAGTATAGCATGCAGGACAGTGATTTTAATCAAACTTAAAAATACATTTAGGAACTATCGATGTTTGAATATTAGGAGAAAATAAAACATGCAAAAGCCCGTTTTAAAGCCACTACAGGCAGGCAGACGCGTCACACTACAAGTGTATGCCAAGCTACATGCCGGAACTACATAGGACGTCTAGGAAAATGGACACGTCGCTGTGAATTACCTGCTGATGCGTTGGGCTTGGAATTACTGTTCACGTTACCTCCCACCGTAGGTTGCTGCTGTTCTCGCAGCGGACTTTTAGCTGGCAATGCAGCGGATTGCACAATAGACGATGGCTGCACAGGAATTTGCTGTTGTTGGTTTTTGTAAAAAAATGCGTTAATGAAACATTAACTCAAAGCTCATTTTTGTTTAGATAAAACTTACGATTACGTTGTTTTCGTCATTGTTGTTGCCATTTACGTGGCTCTTACTAATATTGTTGCTGATACTGTCGTGTTCATTGTTGTTTATGGAGTTGTTGTTCGTACTGCTAATTGAGGAATGTTTTGTGGAAAGCGTAGGGTTTGCGTCCGCTGGAATGCTGTTAATGCTGGAACTGGAACTGCACCGCGAGTCGGAATTTAATTTGGTCTATAAAAAACATGAGAAGAAACAAAAAAAAGCTTGTTTAATAACAGTTTCATTACCAAACACCCGCGTGCTACAATGCCACACGTCACCTGTTTGGCTGAATTTTCAATGCTCTCAATAAGACTCTTTACCGACAGCCGCGAATCTTGCCGCTGGATTGCGGACTTTTGCTGCCGCCGAACGGCCATTTCCTGTTGCACGGTTGTGATGAGTGACTGTGATTGAGTTTCTTTCGATGTTAGCACTGCAAAACATTAAAAAAAATCATCAATACAAATGGAGAATTAATACAAAATTCTTTCGAACGTGTTAGGTACAATAAACTAAACATGTAACGATGACAGAAAACATTATTGAACTGTGCACGAAAAGCAAACACATAGTTTACAAGCTGAAAGCGACACAAAACGGCACGAAAATAGAAGCAACGGGAGCACAAAGCAAAACATGCAAACCAAAGGGTCAAAAACTTACTAGGATCATGGTCAAAGGAATAACTTTTTGTTACAAAATTTCTTCGGTAAGGAATGTTTTCATACAATGATTCGGAGGTCGCAGTAGAAGAAGTTGGAACATTGCGATTTGCAATAAATTTTGTATTACTTTTTGTTGGTAGTTTCGGTGCGGCCGTGACTTGTTTCGTGGGTTCCTTCTTAGCGCGCTCTTGCTTACGCTTCTGTAGCTCTTCCTCCAGGACGAACTGTTCTGTCTGTTCGTCAATAACATACACGATTGTCTTTTGCGTCGCTAGGTTCTGTTCACTGTCCGTTCGAGGAAGAGGCAGTGGTTTACGACTTTCCGGTTTATTCTTATGATCCGGACTTCCCGCCGTGTTTTGCTGCCGGAAACCTGACACATCCACTAAATCTGTTTGAGGAGTGCCCAGTGAAGGTTTACTCCATGATTCAACATCATCTGCACTCCCTTCGTTAGGTTGCATTAGGGTCGAAATTGTTTCATTACTTGTTTCTTGTTGCTGCTGCTTCTGTCGTTGGAAAAGTTGTTCTTGACGTTCGAGTTTAACTAAACTATTCAAGCTGGATCCACTTATCGAGCGTTCGTATCGAAATTTGCGAAATTTGCTCAGATTCGTTGCTGGCTTCTGTGTCAATCTATCGATATCGGGTAGGATAAGATCGTCGGTGCTTTTCGAGTAGAACAAACCTGAACCAAAATCCGTTGTATTAAGCGCGCGGTGTCGATTTTTATGCTGCCGATGGTATAAACCATCCGCACGCTCAGTGGAACTCAAATCCTGCGTGCTCTTCGAGGCAAAACGTGGAATTGGTTTAAACAGAGCGTATGGGCTATGGAACAGATTTTCCGTGCTCTGCGAAGCGACGATGGGCCGAAATGCGGGAGAATTGACCTGATATTCAACCACCTCTTTGGAAATCTCGTCGTCACTAGCCAGCACACTAGCTTCAGATATACTTTCAGAGGAAGGTGTCTTGCTCTGCTGAATGTCCTCGAACGGTGTCGATTTTCGCTTCGTTGTGCCAACCACTTCGGAATCATCCTGATCTGAATCGCTGTAGTCGTATTCCGTGCTGTCCAACGTTTCAACACTGGACCGTTCGTCGGCGAAGCGGACTACGAGCTTCGGTGGTTTTGTTTTCGGTAACGGTGGTGGCACATCGGAATCGGAGTCCTGAACTGCTCGTGGCGGTGGTGATTGCATCGTAACCTTTTTCTTGGATGTATCATTCAAACCACCAGAAACGAGGCTGGCGGGCGGTTTTCGGTCGAGCGAAAAATTGTGCATTTGCTTGCGGAGCAACTGAACACGATAGGAAAACTCATCCACATTCCGATCGAATGTGTTTAGATTTTCTACCGAAGCACTCAAATCTTGCTTAAGATCGTTCAAACGTTCGTAACTCAACTGAACATCGTGCGCATTGCCGATACCTTTTAAGGATTCTGCGAAACATCAAATGATTATTACTTCTACAACTACCAACAATCCATCAACCTGCTGTGGTTAGGTATGTTCTCCGGTTCTGTGCAGAGCTTGCATGACAAAGAGTTATTTTAAAAAAAGGAAGTTGTGCACCGACCAACTATAAAACTGTCTTGCTTTTAATGAACTTAGGAAAACTAATTCTCAAAATGTAATTACGTAAATAGATAATGCAAAGTTAGCAAAAATGGAGATTTAATTAAAGGGTATGTATACTATACTACACATGCAAAAAAAAGTTCGCTTCGAACATGTGTTTTTCTAAGATTGATTCATGCATGGTGTTAGCCTACCGATGCCAATGTTTGATACTCACGTTTGTTCAGTTGTTCGATCTGCTGCTCGAGCACGCGCACCTTTTCGCGCAGTGCCTTATTGTCGAGGGCAAGCTTTTCGCGCGCGTTTTGTGCTTCAGTCTTAAAATCGTTCGCCACCCGTACCGTCATCAGTAGGTCCGACTGGAAATGTTCCCACTCGTCCGCTTCCTGCTGCCTAAGTCTAGTTTCTTGGTTTAGTTCCTCAGTCTTTTCCATCAGCTGGCGCTCGGTTTCACCAAGATGCTTCTGCGTTTCCGACAGCAGCGTTTCCAGCTGGGATTTGTCCTCCAGGAGGCATTTGTTTTGAACCTGCGGTGGAAGATAGGTGAATGGAGTTATTTAAAATGCCGAGTTTAATAAAAGGACATCAATTTTGCAGCGCCGTACCTGTAGTTCATTGATCGACTCCTGCAACTGTTGAAAATCGGTTGCCATCTTTTGCTTCTCCTGCGTGACAGTTTCATTCTTATACTCCAGGTCCGAGATGACACATTTGGCGTTGTTTCGCACGACTTTGCATTCCTCGTTTAGTCGCGCCAGTTGATCTTTGAGCTTCTGGATTTCGCACTGACTGATCGATACCTGCTCCTGGAAGGACGCAATCTGCGTTTCGAGCTGATCTTTCTCCTTCCGCGCAACATCGAGCAACTCCTCCAGGTCCGTTTTGTCGCCCATTGCACGGTCCTGCTCGAGTTCATCAATTTTGGCCCGCGCATTCTCGAGCAGTGTGGTCAATCGGCTTATCTCGATCAGCTTAACCGATGCATCTTCCTTCGATTCCATCAACTGCGAATTTGCATCCTTCTTCTCGGCGTTTGCCGCGTCCAGTGATGATTCCAGCATACTGATGCGACCACGCGTTCGCGTTACCTCCCCATTACGTTCGTCAACGAGTGCCTTTAGCTCATTTAGCTCGGCATTTAGTTCTTCCTGTTTCAACATCAAACATTCCCGCTCTTCTTGGGCGATCTTCAGCAAATCGATCAGCTTATGTTCACGTTCCGTTGGTACCACGTCCTGCTGGTTTGGTTCGCGCAATAGTAGCTTCTGGAGCGTACCGATCTGGATGCGCGAATCTTCTAGCTTTTCCGTCTGCCGGCACAGTGACTGGAAGATGACATCCTTTTCCTCCACCAACCTTTCATTGTCAGTTTGTAGCTCCATTATTTGCGACTGTAAATCGGCTAATTCTTGCAGCGTTGCTTGCAGCTCCTCGTTCGTAGAATAATGTGTTTCCTCCATCTAAGAGGAAGAACAGTCGTTAGACAAAACAAAACGAATAAATACCTAGTAGGCCAGGTAATATTCCAAAGCATGATTACTTCACAAATTTAAAAACAACACAAAAAAACATCAAAGCAACGATTTTTGAATTGCACCTGTCACATTTTTGCACCATGTACGCAAGAATTTCCATAGGTCCTCTCACATCATTCGTACGAAAGCGGCGCGAATTGGTAAATAATTATAATTAATTTAAGCATGCAGAATGCACTTCCGGACACGCGTTAAAAAAAGTTGAGAATAAAAAAATGTCACAAAAAACAGCATACGTCGAAATGTGCGGCGCTCCATTAGCAACGAATGTTATGTACGCACATATACAGAGTTGAAGCGTATAAGCGACAACGGAACGCTTTGCCGGGGTAATATTCGGCTGTTCGTCACATTGACGGCAGGTGGTTTCTATTGATGGCGCAGAAATAAACTCTTAGCGCACTCCGTCGACGCTTTCAGAATTCAACACATGCACTCGTTTTGTTTTTTCTCCAGCTTCTCAAGTATGGTTTATTCTTCTCTTTTAAGTACTCATTAACAAACATTATACAATAAATATTTTTTGGGTTCCTTCATTAAATTATGCACTATGTTGATGATGCCACTTACGATTCGCATTTCGTTATGCAATGCTAACCAATGGTAGTTTGTATGATTTTGGGAGAACTTTTTCATTTGTGTCACAGTTTTAAGGCTTCTCCGTCTAAAGTTATTCCCGCCATGTCTTTCTCCATGTGTTGTAGCCCGATCACGGTCCGGTGGTGCACACGTCTACACGATTGTCCGGTGGTGGAGCACGGCACCAACGGGAAGTGATTGCACCGAGACTGATCAGCAAGATTATTAACGAGGACAGACCCAGAATAATGCCGGTAGTGACATCGTTCAGCGGCGTACCGGGGTATGGATGCATCGTCATCAGTATTACCTCCGCACAGCAGTTCAACAGGGAAAAGATGGTCACCAACACAAAACCTGACGCAACAAAGGAGAAATTAAAATTGGATCTTTCGTAATCCTCACGCATGAAGACGATGAAACTTACCTGACATATAGTTCCGATTCGGTAGCCAGTCACATTGACGAGACTTGAAGCCCAGTATGCCCAGTGCGATCGCGGAAAATCCAGCCAGAATGCCCATGTCAAGATAGAACTCGCGGCCCAACTTTGCCGTCATGTAGAGACTAAGCCCGGAGTTCATAAAACCGCACAAGATCAACATTAACGAAACGGCACCGACTGTGGCGGAAGCGTTTGCCATCTTTCGCCAAGATTTCGATCCGTTCGGTGCCGTACCCCAGTTGCCCGGCTTTTCCGGATCCGGTAGCGGTTTCTCGCTGTAGATGTCCGAGTTTAATCGTGGGCTTATGATGGCGGTCGTCGGAATCATTACCGGGGGCTGTGGTTGTTTCGGTGTGCTGGATACCATGATTGCAGGCGGTGCAGGAACAGCACGTCTCGGCGTTGTGTTGGGTGTTGTAGCACTGAACGGTGAAGGAGAAGATGGATATCCACGCCATTGCGGATTCGATGGTTTCTGAGGTGTCGTAAGCAATTCGTGCAGTTTCTGGGTGGCGGGATTTTTTTTCGGAGTTGTTTCTTCCCGCCCTGGCTGCGCCTTGGACGGTGTCGTAGTGACTGATCCATCACCAACGGGGATGTATGGTTTGGGAGTTTCGCGACGGGACACTTGTACCGAGGAGACTCCTGTAACTCCTCGGTGCTGTCCCGACATGGACGACGGTGTGCGATGAATCGCCGTCGGTGGTTCTTCCGTTCCATTACCACCATTACTGAGACACGTTTCATCTTCATCGTCGGCAATACTCGGAATGATCGCATACCGGTGCGCCCGTCCATTGTGCATCTGTATTATCTCTTGGTTCTCATCAACCAGCTCTTCGTCCTCTTCCGTCGGTACCATCTCAAAGCGCTGATTATTACGCTGATCGTACAGTATGAACGATTTCGAACCGAAATCGGACGAGAATGCGTTCTTTAGCCGCGAACTCGAATGCTGATCGAGTGCCGTTGAATGTGAAGACATCATCGGTGGCAAACTGCGGAACTGATCAGACAGATTGTGCACACCATCATCATCGTTGTCCTCTTCTTCTTCTTCTTCGTGTGTTCGATTCATTCCATCCGTGCCACCGTAACGAGACTGTTCCCGTGCTCTACCGTTCAGGTTCGGCACGCTTCCGACGCGATCGAGAAATTCCTCACTGCGCGTTGCACTTCCCGTAACGCCGAGGGACAGCTGCGTCTCATTGACGACACTGTACTTGCGCACCACACTGAAGGGAATCTCCTCCACCGGAACTAATGCGTAACGGCTACCACTGGTGCTACCGTTCATCGATGGTGGTTGTGGTGGTGGTGGTTGTTGCTGTTGCTGTACTCCATTCCCACCGACAGGGCCGTATCGATCGAGCAGACGTTTCTGGACCAACGGTTTGCCGGGCATTGGTGAGCCACCGAATTGCGCACGTTGATCGAACGAAGCGAGACTGTGCTGTCGGTTAACGATCTTCGACGTAATGCGATTGTACGAGCGCGTTAGCTGCTCATTGCGTCGTGTCGCCGTCGAGCTGGTGGTGGCCGCAACCGACATAAGCGATCCCACCGTTCCGGGCGTCTTGGGCGGTGTGTAAAATTCACTCTGCTGGCAGAATGCCGGATTGGTGTAGTTATGCTGTGACGTCATGATGCTCCAAGATACCTTTTATCACTCTTCTGTGGTTTGTTTAGTTAGGCGCACTTTAATTAAAAAAGCAATTAACACTTTTCACTTTTCGCTTTTATTTCACAGCTTGCGAAAAAGGCGCGCAAATTCGTTTTTTCTTCTTCACGAATCACAGTTCTTTAAAGAATTTCCTAAATCCTTACAACTAACGCGCACCACACATCCTTACTGCGCGACGGTTCGAAGGCTTCTGCGCAAAACCGCGCCGGGTGTAGTTTGTACGCGCACGTCGGTCCGTTGGTGTCGAAGAAAAACGGTCGCTTTTCGGCAAGGGGGATGAGAAAAGCGAGAAAAAAGCAACCCTCTATTCTACCACCAGCAGGATCTGTCCCTTTCAAACCCGTTGGCAATAGGGGAAGAGAGCGCGGGCATAAAAGTTCGTTAAAAATTTACACTCGCCGTTGGGCTTATGTACAACTCCCCCCTGCCGAATGACTCGAATACTTCCTCCCGTCCTCCTGCTTCTGTCCCTTTTTTCCTCAGTGTGTCAATATGCCTGGTCCGTGGCAATAGCACGCGCCACTACCCCCACCGGCAATGCGCACGCAAAGGACGAATTCAAAGGGACAAACGGAGCGTGCAGTACGCGCCGTACATTAAGGGACACCCCGCCACGTCCGGCTGGGTTTCCCTCTACTTCGGCGCTAACTTAAACTCCCAAAAAAACATACATCTGCCCGCACAAATAGACACTCTCTCCCTCTATCTCTCTCTTTCGTTCTCTGTTTCAGTTGCTGTTTGCAGCATAATCGGAAGTGCCCGAAGGAAACGAACAGTTCCAGAATCATTAAATGCCTTTCCGTACGGTACAAGAAAGAGAAGAGCAAAGGGCACGATCGGTCCCCTGCATGTATGCGCTCACCGTGCGTATGAGCGGATACATAGAAAAAAAGGTACAACAGGAACGTAAAATACGATAAAAACAGCTGTTCCATGGAGATCTCGTTCTATCTTTACTACCCTTGGCATGTGGTAAGATCCGGAATTCGGTACACCGCCGATGGTGCGCTGGTGGTTGGTGGTGACAGGAAGATAAATATAGTTCCCCTCCATCAAAGAAAGGACCAACTCTTATGTTTTTTTTTGGTATTCAAAAGGACATCCGAAAAGAAATTACTACAGCATGAACGAGAGACCGAATTGGCATAAAATTAAAAGCTCTTTGGCCCTTCGTCTGGCACGCGCTTACTGCGTAGGTTCTTGGTTTTACTCGATCATTTTATGATAAGACGATCAAACATTCACCTATGTACGGTCAATAGCTGGCAAAAGAGAATACGATAAATTGCGCAATGAAATACATAGGGAACTATGTGGTTCAATCCTTCACTATTCTGCCAGTATTCGGCTCAATAAAGGTTTCGATTCATAACGGAGGTTTGCAGCAACATAGATAGTGAAACATGAAACTTATGGCGAAAAGCAGATCCCCACATTGCACACGGCACAATCATTTGCATCACTTGTGTGTGTGTGCGTACAAATAAAATTCTGCGCAAGAAGTGAATGTTGCTGCGTGTATAAATTGTAATTTATTCCAATAATAGTAAGGACATTATTAGGACATTTAAGGGGAGATATACACTCAGAAGAAGGAAAAAAGGGTCACTAAAGACAACCCATTTTTGTATATTGAATGGAACGTTTTCTCATTTCTAAAATCACATCAATCTTAGAGAACGTAAAACATTTTACAAGAACATTTGGAGGATGGAAATTTTAGAGTTTATAAGCAATTTGTTGACCGAAAATAAGTGAACAATTCTGCCTATAAAACTGAAGAAATCACTACAGTTGGAGATGTACCAGTAAGTTGTGTAATGAAATCTTTCTTCATATGTGTCACTACAACCTGAAAATGTCACAACAAGGCGGGCTGCATGCCAGCGTTCACCAGTGTTTAGTGTACCAGTTTCAAATTTAAAAAAAAACCAATCATAAAGCATAACTCGATGAATAATATGCTAGGAATTTTAAACGATAACATAATGCTCCTTCTTCTTCTTCTTCGATAAGCAACATCTCTCAACACTGGGGAGCTAAATCTCCACCGAAAATTTGTTTCACAGGTATCATAAACAACAGCAAAATAAATGATTGCATATCTTATCTTACAAAACTACCCAAGCTGGACACAAGCAAAGCATGGTACCCTTTATCAGCTCGCTACGCACAACATTACGGCGTAAGATACCAGATATCATCCACAAACGATGGGCATTAGGCGAAGGAATTAATTGTGTAAGATAACACGCACAGTCGCAGAACCAAATTTGTGACGTAGGCGATTTTACAAGAATAGAACTTATTAAACGAATATTTGCTAATTTTTGTTTGCTGCACTGTGATCATATTCATATTGTTGTTTCTGTTACTTCTTTTATCATTCAAGTAAATCGATTCATTAAAAGTGATCAATGGTAATACACTACAGCTTCGCCTTCGCCCTATGATCGTAAATGTTTAATTGTCCATTACGCAAACAGCCATTGCTCTTGTTTTTCTTTGACATTTTGCTCACGATCTACAACAGCGTTACAAATTATCATTCTAAAAACTAACGGTTCGTTATCAAACGTTGAAGTAATCATTCTTTGCGGCAGGCCAGGATAATAAAGATAATTGTGCACAGCGTTACTAACCTGAATAATTTTATCTTGCAAACACGCCACCGCTATTTCGCTGCTGGACGATTGTTTGTCCCAGTCGGGCGTAACGCAAGGTGTACCTTCAGCATCCATGTTCTGTGGACAATAAGAGATGGGTGACCAGCAATTAGTGTTCTGTAATTCCGTTTTAAAACGCATCGAAATTGCATTACACTTACATTCGGAAGCGCAATCGATGCCGGGGCGGAACTGTGCAACCGTTGCGTGTTGCGTATGAGCTGCTGCTTTTCCGAATCGGACAGCGGCGACTGGACGACCGTTTTCAACCGATCCCGGAGGGATTCGTTCTCGTTCAGCAACCGATGCAGCTCACCGTTGCTCTGCTCGTGCGATGCCTGGCCAAATGAAATGAAATACCGACCGCACACTCAGTGAATGCTGCCTGCCCATCAACGCGCACCGAATCGTCCGACATGGACACCGACAATGTGACACAACACACGGCCAGTGCCAAGTCCCCCCTACATACAAGCGCTACATACCTTTAGCTGCACGATTTCGTCACGCAACAGCAACAGCTCCTCCTGGCAACTCGTCATCTCGTGCACCTTCTTCTCGAGCCGGAGATTTTCGGACTGCAGCTTCTCCAGATGCACCTGCAGTTCGGCCACACGGCTTTTGCTAGGTGATGTTTGCTGTTGTTGCTGCTGCTGCTGCTGCTCCTTACGACTACCGGCTGCCGCCTTTTCTGGGCCCACGAAACTGATAGCGGTCAGCTGTTCCATGCTCGAGCTCAGCCCGCTACTTCCGATGTCGACGCCACGCTCGTTCAGTAAACCATCATCCCCGGCCGTCGCCGACCCGGACGCTCCACTGCCGCCCGGTGGGAATTTGTTCAAGTGATTCGTCGACACGGTTGCCATTTGCGCCATCTGGCCCGATGCCGTTCGGCTGTGCTGCGTATGGGGATGGTGATGTTGCGTGTGCAGATGCGGCTGGTGATGATGGTGGTGCAGGTGGTGGTGATGGTGAGCGTGGTCCAGCTTTTCCTTCGACCCGTTGAAACGCTGCTGCTGGTGTCCGGTGCCCCGTGCGGATTGTACCGGTTTCGAAGCGACCGGATACTCAAGGCTCGATGCCGAAGCGGCACTCTTCAGCAACGCACCACCGTTTACTGCTCCGTGCACGTTACCGGTGACACCTTCCGCATGGCCCGAGCCGGTCGCGGCAGCAACGCTCACCGAGGATACCGGCTGCTGTGGCTGATGTTTCGGTCCCGATGGACCTTGCCCTCTACGGAACAATGATTTTAGCTTGATCATAGTTTATCTTCTCTCTCACGTGCTCTTTCACTTTTCACGCGAGCAACGTTCTTCTCTGTGTGAGTGTGTGTGTGTTTCGTTATGCGTTTTTTTTTTCACACACCAAAATGGGATATCCGCGTAAGTGTACACCGCACCGCAATTGGCGCACGCCTGTGCGTAGAATGTTTTACTACGCGTAATGTTACGTTTTTTGGTCCTTTTTTTTGTTTCACTTCTTACATGGTGAAAAATCACTATTTTACACTTTTTTTCTACCTTACTTTGCAAATAACGATGTCTATAATTGTCAGTCTAGCAGAGCATCTTCAGTGTCTGCCATAGTGCATCGGCATGCAATAATTCTTCATGCATACACTTCACTTATAACCGAAAATCAAATCGAAAGATACGTTAATCAATGGGTTACAAAAAGACCAAAACCTCCTAATAAAATTAATTTAAAAAAATTAATTGTAAAACGATCAACTGTCCGTTTTCTCTCGCTCTATCGTACACATTTCCTTTTTTCGTTTTGATTAACCCCCGTTAAACAATTGACCATTTGACGACCAATTCCATTGGGGTTGAATAGGTTGAGAATTTTTGCTTATTATACCAACACCATTTTTTAAATATAAAAAAAAATATTTCATACGCAATACAAAATTGTCTGTCTGTTGGTAAAATGGGATCATCTTCCCAAGTAAAGATCAAACTACAATGTACACAAGTAAACTTCACAAAAAAATCAGGTTTCCTTTTGTTTGAATCTGGATAAAATCGTACGTTAACATGAAACCCAAAACCGTCCCGTGGGAATCACCATAAGTCCCGTGAATTCTACATGCTGTACGCAAAACTGCATACATTTATGCATGCATTCATTCCATCGCTCGTCTTGGTGTGCTGAGTGCCCTGTTTTTTGCTACATGCGTCAATTGTGATCGTACCTGTACCGGTTGTGTTTGTAGTAAACAGGAGCAATTTGATACGCCACTTGCCAACCCAAAAGCCAACCAGAAACCAGAAACATGTGGAGAGCTGGCGGTGAGATATCCAAAGATCGCGACAACCATGCGAAGGTACAATTTGTGGTCGGATGCCCACCAGAATGCTAGAATGCGATGCTAGAAATTAACGCCATGTTCAGCTCATCTCATCAACGCGGTGTGAAGGCACGCGAACCATGAACGATTTTCGTTCAAGTGTTGCACCGTCCGGAAAAGGGAATTTGTACGCTTTTGCTGCACTTCGCGCGGGTGCAGGGCGAGAGACAGCGTTTGTACGTAGGATCAATTAATCTTATCGTTCCAAGGTCAGGTTCAGTTTCCTTAAACAACAACCTGACCGTGCACGACAAACGACCGCAGCGATCCCCACCAGCAGTTAGGGCACAGTCAAGTCTAGGCAATTGTCCACCCCTTGCCGCTCATTCCTCGCTTTCCGTCTTTCGTCAATCGAATTCAATCAACGCAAACACAGACAAGAATCACCCATGCACTTTTTACAGGTGTTTTTTTTTTCTTCTTCTTCGCATCACCCCTTTTTGCTCCTGTGCTCCGGTAGTAGCGAAAAATTGGCTCATTAAATCGCCACCAACGAACGAAAGTTGCAATACCCCCCCCGGTGGGGTGACCCATGTGGGTGCGAAAGGGTGTGCAAAACCGTAAAAATTGTCGCCTACCATGCGCGGGAGGGTTATTAATTCATTACTTTTGTTTTCAACCATTCGAACGCTCGCATGGCGTGTGCTGCACTTCCTGTATGTGTTGCATTTTTTTTTTCGTCTTCACTAAAAGATGACGTGAAAATGATGGCTAAAACGAAACGGAGAACCATTAATTGAACCTTCCTTTTTTTATTAACGGCGCAATTCATGAGTGTAATTGACCGTTTGATGTTAATATAAATGATTTATGAATGTTGGCGTGGTGGGTATTGATCGTTAAATTTAGTTAAAGGTGGTTTCTGATGTAATTGATAGTTTGACAAAACAGAACTAGAACGCAAGCCGCGTTTGATTACATTTTAACTAGCCGCGGGTAATCTCAACGATTGCTTTGGTTTACGATGCCACTTTTTAGTGGTAGAAACGTAGATAATCACCCCTG
Organism: Anopheles funestus; assembly: GCF_943734845.2. Classification (NCBI taxonomy): domain Eukaryota; kingdom Metazoa; phylum Arthropoda; class Insecta; order Diptera; family Culicidae; genus Anopheles; species Anopheles funestus. The sequence continues at coordinate 36,376,369 of NC_064598.1, read as the reverse complement.
TGTGCCTGGTAAAGAAGCACTGACGATTTGCAATTCAATTCCCCAGTAGGTCGAAACACATTCCAGGGTGTCATTACACCTCTCGGTACACCACACGATCGTAGTAAGCAAGCTTATTTTCCAATGATCTTGTTCGAGCAAGTGTTGTTTAGAGCGACGTGAGCGGCATACCTAATTGTTTAGTGTGGACGATGAGTGTAAAATGTAACGGCTGGTCGAACCCAACCTCCCGGGCCGGGCCACACAACACAGGCATGGCGTTTGCTCACCGAAGGGGAACATGTTATAGTGTTTACAAACAATCCGCTGTTCGACGAAGAGATTAAGCTTTGGAGGGAATATTTATTTAACCTTAGCCCTCTACAAGGACGTTTGATCGTGGTTGTTGTTGGTGTTATTATGGTCACACTGATATCTAAGGCACATTTCTACGGTAGATTCTTTAGTTTTGGATTACATTTCACCATCCTGCTGGTAATGAGCTTTTGTACAGGCAAATATAAGTGTGCAAATACATTTCTTTTCCCAACAACGGAACACTATTTTGCCCTAGACAGTAAACGTATACAGGGCAGGCAAAATGAAGCAAGTAGTGAGCTGGCGTCCACATCCAAAAGGTGCACGTTCGTTGCGCTGCAACTCGGCTGATTTGGCCCGCTAGCCAAAAAAAAAAACCGTTCAAAAAGAAAACAACGGAAGATGCACGAAAGAGAAAGACCGCGTGATCGCCGGGCGCCACGGATGGTTCGCGAGCATGAACGAGATCCCAGCCAACTTGCCCAGGTTCGGTGGTTCTCAAAGAGAAAGCAGCCCAGAAACATACATACGGTAAATAGTAATGAGCCACAGCAGAAGGCGCACAGCCATCAATTAAAGGTTGGCAAGGGGTGAGCTGGATTTAGTTCCGAAAAAAATATATGCTGACGGATGTTAGCAGAGAACGAAGAGGGACCGGACTAGATAGTACCAGACTGACACACACAGGAAGAGTTATGGGTTCCGATCGCTGGAAGAAAGTCGTTCCGGACGAATGTTGCAGCGTAGAGTGCAACCGTTTCCACCGAACCCAAACTGGCACTGGAGAAGGGTTTTCTTAACTTCAAAAGGGCAATTGCAGGCTTACAGCTTCACGATCTAGTATGGTGGAGTTTTTGCACCTCTTGCACAACGCGACACACATCAACGGCAGTATTCCAACACCGATCTAGAAACCTGCTCCCAAAACAAGAACAAGAGCAAAACACGGTCTTCTTTAACGTTTCTTCACGCAATATGCGCTACGGTGGCAGGAATCTCTAGCGGTGATCTCCGTTCGTCGCACATACACCACCACACAACTGGCACAAACCAAAGCATTTGTACGGCACCATTTCGATTACATTTGATTCCGGTGTGGTGATTAAACAAAACCCAACTCAAAACCTTACGCTATCGTACACGTTCAAATCACGACACTTTTCCACCTCATTTGGCACAGCTTTGTGGCGTCTTTCGAAGGCACTGAACACACTCCACCAGGCAGAGGGTAAAAAAGTGATAAACTATCCGAAAAGCACCGCGGGGTTTACATTTCGTGTTTCATGCACAAGCAAACAAGGCACGTACGAACGACCAGCAGGTCAATCCATCGAGAAGCCTTCGCGTGTAAACTAGGCTACCAAAGCTTCTTACATTAGTCTCTTACGCACTAAAGGTTTAGTGGGGTTTCGCGCAAGTTAAACTACAACGACCATCGCGGTTTTCCTTCGAACGACGACGACAACGACGACAACGACAACGACAACGGCAGCGATTTCTTCCCAAAAAGCAACAAACCAACCGGTTCGAACGATGCAACACCAACTGTCAAACGAACGATGCGCACGAACCGGTTTTATTCGAGTACTGTCAAACGGAGGATCGTTGCGCGGTCGGATCGAGCCAACGACTGAAATGGTTTGTGGAAAATGGGTTTCACGTTGCCGCCAGAATGCTTATCTACTGCCGTAGGATTATCTAGATATTCTACTTGCGTAATTGTATTGCTTTCTTCCTAACCCTAATGAGCGTTGAAATGTTTTTTTTTCTCTCTGTGTGTGCAGTTGTTTGCGAAAGATTACACTGCACCTCTATAGTCTCGCTTTATTCTGTAGACGTTATTCACTTCTTGAATTGTTGGTTTTATCACCCATTGCGACATTTTTATGGTTTTCTATGCAGTTCGAAGTCAAGTAAGAAACAGAGTTACCCCTTGCTTGGTGTACGATGGCACATTTTAAACTAATTACAACTGACATTCCCCATTGCATCACAACGATAATCCTCAACCCGTGTCTTTCAACGATCCGGTCATAATCCTTTAGCCAAACGAAAGTAAAATGGATTGCTCCAGTTTACATTGAAGGCCATTTAAAACCATCCCACATTCCTAACTAAATTTATGCTTCTCGATACGGATAACTGTTACGTTACGAGTTGAATTGGTTACACTTCTCGGATATCCCGTTTCGTACGTGAAAAAGATCGTTCTTACTTACCTCTGTCTACCAAACCCGCTTAGCAGCGGTTTTCGTTTAATTGATGACCGATCTGTAGCAGATGTGTTTGCTGGTGGCTGTTCTTTCTTTGTCGCACGCTGAAACAATCTTCCGTTGTCTGCTGGAGCCGGTGGAGCTTTTCTTACCACCACAATATCCTTCTGCGAAGTGTTCGTCAATGTGGAAGGAATGGATGAACTAACGCGGCTAGACGATGCTTTGGACGTTAAGGAACGGTCCGAGATAGATGAAAGTGCGGGTGTACCGCCGGTCACTGTTATCGGACGAGTGAAAAAGTTGCCTAGACTGGGTTGCTTTCGGTTTGGTACAATCTGCCGGTCGATTTCCGATAGCACCGATCTGTCCGACGGAGCACGCCGTATGTTCACCAACGGTACAGCGGCATTTAGCTGTGCCGAAGTTATCGAAGAGTTTCTTGCAATGTTTATCTGGTTTGATCGCTTTTTATTGATTTTTGCCGTCCGATTACCCACACCTTTCGCTGGGGTTGCCTGCAAGAATAGGAACGTGTAATTGCATTAAAAACTATTCCACTCGTGTGAGCAGTAATATGTTCGCATTACGAAACGCGTCTCTGACGATTGTACGCATTTGTTTCATACGGTAGGCGCTATCTATTCGTCACATCGATAGAACCTCGAGCGATAAAGAAAAAGGTCACACACGCACACACAAGTTGCCCACGTTACTTAGACTTTAGTTAAGTACGCCACGACATACCACAGATTTTGAGGACGATCCTTTCAAAAAACGATTCGGTTTGTTCTCCTTGGGTGGTTCAACCGGTGGGTTTCTTGGTTGGGTTGATTCCTCTGCCGGTTCAAAACTGTAATCATCGTGCTGCCAGGAGAAAACGTTCCGAATCTTTTGCCGCAATGTACTCATGTTGAAGCAGATTCCTACACCACACGTCGTATACTTCGGACGGTCAACTGTCTACTATCGCGATTCCTTCTCGGTCCACTCGAAAACGCGACAAAGCTGATAAGATTTCCGATATTGCTGTTGCATACATTTTTGTGTTCGCGCACACAGCGAACAAGCCTTACTTTAGACCGTGACGACACTTGCCGTGGACCTCTGATAACGAATGTGAGATTGTTTAGCGAAATGAATCATGTAATTCGCTAGATAAACGAATAAACTAACACGGACGCAATGTAAATAAGAGCCTCTGTTTCATGCGGATATACAATGATTGTGGGCAACAATGATTGTGTTTAAAATATTGAATCATCTAATTTGAAAATTATACACCCGTTACAAACAAAAAAGAAAAACACCAACATTTTGCAATATTTATGAGAGCACAAAAAAGGATGCCAACGAATGTCATTTCTTCAGCGGCTTTGCAAATGTTTGTAAACAAACTTCGTCACTCCACAAATATACTTACCGGCTTAAAGCTTTTCCGTTACTTTTAATTCATCAATCGATTCTTGTTTTTGGCAACATCCATTGGAACTGGTATCACGTATCATCCATGTTGAACACGCAAATTGAACATACCGGATCGGATCAATAAATGAGCCAGCTGCTACGAATATGATAGATTATCGACCTTTTTTTGTCGCAGTGCAGCGAAGGGAAAAAGCCGGCAGGGACACAGCTACAAACAGTGGACAAATAGTTTCAAAAGGATTCACCTCTGGTAGGCACATTTATTACATTCTGCTTTTACGATGTTTAATTAACATTTAATACGTGCACAATACAAAAACCGGAGAGAAACGCCACACATTTTCAAGGAATAATATTTTTTACCGAACTAAAACACAAATGGCGAATGCATATTGACAGCAAGTGCCGTTGGCGCATGACAGCTGTGTGCATAGTCTTTTTCCATGGCGCGCTATGTTTTGTGTTTTGTTTTGGCGGCGTTTCCACGATTTTTCTCGTAAATTGTCGTAGGAAGTGTAGTGTGAACAGTTTAGGAAAAATTTCGTTCGCTGAAGGTGAAAATACGTAATTGAATATCATTATGAGTTCCGATTGGCATGCAAATCGATCCGACGATGAGGAAGATGAGTACGAAGAAGCTTTTGCTGGCCGTTCGGGGTACATACTGACCGTAGATTGTGCCGGTTACATGTTCGAACAGGAAGATGAATCTGAGTCTCCGTTTGTAGAAGTGCTCCAAATCATCGAGGCCATGATGCGTAACAAAGTGGTTACCAACGAAACGGATTTGGTAAGTTTATGCTGTTTGTAGATTATCTGGCTATCATAAAAATGACGTTTAAATCTTTTCAGATTGGAGTAATTTTTTACAATACCAAAAACAATCCCGCACCAGAAAGCGACGAAGAACTGCAACCAGGCTTAGTTGCACCGCGACAATGTGCCATCTACATTCCACTCGGCACCACTTCAGTGGAAATGATTCGCAAAGTGCGTGGAATGCGCGAATCGAACGATTTGTTCGGTTTCGATTCAAAGTACGGTCACTCAGGTGGTACCAGTTTGTCAAATGTAATGTGGCTCTGTTCAAGAATGTTTTCCCACTGTGGGTACAAGTTGCGCCAATCCACGATCGTGCTGTTTACGAGCAACGATAAACCACACGACAGTAGTACCAACGAGTATCAGCAAGCATTGGTAAAGGCGAGGGATCTGCAACAGAAAGAAATTTTTGTAGAGCTGGTACCGATGAGCAGCACCTTTAATTGCGACCATTTCTACAAAGAATTCCTGTGCACCGTGCTGTTGGAAGATATGAACGATTTCGATGCTCCGGTGTATGAACAATCGAAGGCTACGCTTCTGAATCGATTGTTTGTCAGAAGCTATAAAAAACGATCAACGGCCCACCTAAAGTGGCATCTTTCGGATGATCTAGCACTGGGTGTGAATGTTTATACGTTAAGAAGGTGAGTTTTTTTGTTTCCTCCCGCGAACGGTCCAACTCATTATTGATTTTTCATTGCATCTCTATCTAATCTGCAGGAGTCCACGTTATCCTAAAAAGGTACGATTGTTAAGATCAACAAACGAAGTGATCGTTTCGAAACGGGTTCATGTGTCGAGCACCTTTTCCGAGGATGGAGAGCAGGAAACATCCAAAGTAATTTTACCCGGTGAGCAGAGGTACTAGACAGCAAATCGGATTTAATTTACATTGCATTCAAAATTTATCTTCGATATGATATTCTTTTTCGATCACAGAAAATCGATCACAATCGGTGGTGAAAAAGTGTCGTTTAAGCCGGAGGAAGTGGCCCATATGAAACAGTTACTACCACCAGGAATACGCCTTTTGGGATTCAAACCGGCATCAGTGATCGACATAACAAATCATATCAGCAGCTGCTTATTCTTGTACCCCAATGAGGGTTATATTAACGGTTCGACTGTACTGTTTCGTGCGCTGTATGAAAAATGTCTTGAAAAGAGCCAGGTGGCCTTCTGTTTGCTTACTATGCGTCGGAAGCAACCAACTAAGTAAGAGAAAATCATTCAATAATGTCTACCGAAACAGTAACGTTAATTTCTTAATACACAGGTTGGTTGCGCTGGTACCTCAACAGGAATTAGCTCACGATCCTTTAGGTGAGGCGGATCGACAATGTGGTTTTCGTGTAGAGTTTATACCGTTTGCTGGTAAGCTAGTAAATCTTATTACCTTTAGACAGTACATAAATGACCTGTGTAATTCTATTCCCATTCTTCTCTTTACGTTTAGGTGATATTCGAAAGTTATCCATGCTCGAGGGAATTACAACTCCGGAGGTAACAGATGAGCAGACGGATTTGTTTAAAAAGATGATCAAAAAGGTGAAGTTTAAATTTCACCCGTCACATTTTGAGGATCCGTCGTCGCAAAATCTGTACATCAATATCGAGTCGCTGGTGTTCGATGTGCAAGATGCGGAGCTTGTCGACTCGACGCAACCCGATTGTGAAAGAATCGATTCAAAGCTGGAACCAATTTTAACCGACATGGCGCGTATGTTTGGCGAGGTATGATTGCGGCTACATGCTCAGTATTATTGGCAGAAAGGTTTAGTAATGCTAAAATATTGTTTAGGATCCTGAAGAAGCACCAAAGCGTCGCCGGAATGACGAAGCAGACACTGAAGCTGAACCCCGGGCTAAAGGGCCAAGAGTCGTACCGGTGAACGATGAAGAACTGGTTGAAATGGTGAAACAGGGCAAGGTAATGGAATATTTTGCGATTATCTAAAACCTAACTGAAATATCAAAATACATTTTTGGTAAGTAAAATTTGGATTATTCATTCGTTTTTTCTCTCACTCTCTCTCTCTTAAGGTGACGAGCTTAACCGTAGCCGTACTTAAGCAATACCTGCAAAAACAAGGCGCCCGTGGACTTTCCGGGCTGACAAAATCGGGCCTTATTGATAAAATAATTGAGATACAAGACGATTAAAACGATTTCACAGTTTATACATGTGTATGGTTTAGGATAAAATAATTGTTGAATTTAATTATATTTAAACTTTCAAGCTTCTTTACACACATTGTCATTCATACTCTCACAGTAATGTTACTTCATCGCGTAACGCTAGCGGCCATTCGTCCGAACAATTCCACTAGCTTTACTAACCTCTCAAAATATGGCACCATCGATCGGCCATTATGCGTTCCTTCTACTAGCTATACCTTGTGCATTCGCTGCACTTCCAGGGAGCTCTCATCGCTACTTTTGATCATTTTTCTCGTGTAACCAGGGCCGAAAGATTGGCAATGTAGAGGGATAGTGAGTTTCCGGTTTGTAAATGGTTTCGGCCCACTCGTTCGTGTCGTCACCGTCCGCGGTTTTGAACGGGTACGTACCGAGCGTGATCGGTAGCTGCAGTTTAATTTGTTTTTCCAACGATTTCGGTTCTATTAAGAACTGGGAAAGAAAGCGAAAGGGACAAACATAGTGTTGAAATGATCAATCAGTATCGGCTAGTGTTCAGCAACAATAGTACTTACACAAACGTCGTACTGAATACGTATTAGATGACAGCCGCGCAGATTCGTTGGTGGCAATGGTGGCACGTAAAGGGATTCATTCTGCCATTCATCCCTGTGACCGGCCCGTATCTTTCCCCGGGCTATCACTGCCAGCTCACGCTTCTCTGTCTGCATAACTTTATCACGCGCGAAATACTGTATCGTCTGTAATGTAAGGGAGAGAAGCGATAAGCGTAGTACTTTAACACCTCGGACACCTATGATACAAACCTCCGTGAGAGCAGCTTTCGTGGACTTGATCGTAACACTGCTAGCGTTTGTTACCGTCGCCGTTATCATAATGGACTCTCCCGGCACATATCCTCCACGATCGAGTATGATTTTACACTTCACGATCCCTCCTCCAACGCATGCCATACCGAGATTATGCTCGATGTTGCATTTAAAAGGATCCTGAAAATGGAAATATTTACAATAGCCGTAGATCGATTGCGCTGGCGTTCCTCGCTTACTGCCAGATATGGTTGCTCAAGGTTCAAATCGATCGGATTCATCACGATGAACACCTGGTGGTTTTTGTGTATCAGCCCGGATGGTTCGCGCAGACCGGCCTTGCAGTAGTACTGCACCCAACCGTACCGGCCGAGGAAGGTCGAAGGTAGATCGACCGGTAGGCCGAGCTTGAACGGGAAGCTGTGTATACCAGGGGACAGGATCGTCGGACCTTGGTTGTCGGAATCGCCCAGCAGTCGCATTCGGAAATCAATATAGTTTTCCTTGTCGTACGATCGCTCGTGGCGTGTCGAACGCACACGCACGACACACTCGCCAACGACATGAAAATGAAGTCCTATAAAAGGAAGAAACGTCCATCAGCAATTGAATCATGAATTTACGTAATAGCCGTAGTGATTTATTGGTTGTTTTTTTTTACGGTGGTTTTGTTATAGCCGTACTTCTTCAAGGTTTTCGTTACTTTATACAACGAAGAACTGTTAAACGATGTGTATGGATACATGAAGTCACTGATAGACTTCACAGATAGAATATAGAGAGGTCAAGATCCAGAATGGTTGTAGAACCAGATAGGCAAAAGGAAGGGAAGATATCCGTTCGTTGTATTTAATTATGATGTCATCGTCACGAAATGGGGTTTGTTGTAAACCGTGTGTCTCGCCGATGATTAAGATAACAATTTAAAATCAACCAACACCTTCACGTGCTGTTACATTCATTGCTCATAATGCATTCGATTATCAATATTTATATTTCAGCTTTTGCGTTCCGCTCGGAACCCCTTAACAAACTTTACTGGATGACTAAAACTTCAACATAGTGCTACGAATGGTGGATGATCAAGTAATTGTTTGACCAGCGTGCTCGTTTGAAGTAAACCAACGTCGCCCGACCCGACTAAAATGGATAAAACAAAACTGGAAACGCACACCACGGTACCGTGGCCCATCGAGGGCGCGTAGCACATCGATTACACAAGCACACGTCGAAGGCACAAAACGGATGGAGACGAATGGGCACGGACCGCCGAAAGGAAGAAGATTATGGAACGCGACGGCCTCGTAGGTTGAAGGTTAGCGGAGAGCGCACAATTCAAACACGGCAGCACCGATTCGTGACGTTGCGACACACATATTGTGCTGAATGGGGCTCTCTTAGATGGGGGAGAACGGAAGTACAAACTCACCCAACACCGGTGTGTCGTCCTGCAGCTCCAACAGAACGCGTCCGGAAAGAAACTGTCCCGGGAAGTACAGCAGCGACGTGTTGTCGAAGAGGATCAGAAATTTAAGCAACTTCCGTGGCATCTTGTTTTTTTTTTTAGGTCCCGTGCACCTGGGGGGAGTGATGTGTACTTTCAGCGCCGCCCAACCGTGGTGTCATTGGGTGGAGACGATACTGGTGATGGTGGTGATGTGTTGTTTGATCGCATACACTCCTCTACCACACATTCGCGCGATCGACGGATGCACCGAGAGGGAAGGCACTACCCTAATCGCTATACACGGCTACAACACTACAGACTAACGGTGCAATTCTACTCGCAATTCCACCACATTGCTCCCGTGTGCAGGGGGAAGTCACTAAATATATCACAGATTCGGGCACAATTAGTCACACTGCACACACTAATTGTGCTGGCGATCAATGGACGGACGACGGGTTTATGCTACACGCGATCAAGACACACAAGCAGCACCATATAACTGTGCGATCATAACTTCCTTCTCTCTGTAGCCCTCCGTTAGTACCAGCTTAAGCTGAGCGAATGAACGCAAACGCGCTAGGTTCCTCCAACCTTGCCCAGTGTCGGTTTGGGTCCACCCGTGTTAGTGTTCGTAGCATTTCAGCATGTTTCCACCCTTGTACAACTCATCGGTGTGTCGCTGTGAGGGTGTGTTAGTGCACAGAAGATGAAATGATGTAAACCTTCAACAACGTCATCCCCCACCGAGGGAGAGACAGACAGAGAGCGAGAAATAGCGAGACGCCCCACTATCCCCCGTCCAGGCTTTTATGCTTTATGTTTACGGTTTTAGTACTTTGGTCTCTCTTTATCCACCGGTGAAGCGGTTGTCTTGCGTGGCGTCTTCCTCACACCAACGCACTATCTGTGGCGTGCGTTTACTCACCTAACTAAGAGAGACCCATATTGGAGTTACAGTTTTTGGGGTGCTTTTTTAAAAGGCTCGTCGCTTGATGCCGTCTCAAGTCTTTTGTGTGCATGCATGAGCTCGAACAAATTAATGGCGGGTTTTGAAACATCTTATTCGGGGTTTTTATTTTGTAAAGCATATTTTACATTAAAACCTAGTCCAGACACACTCATTGTAATGCTGTTACATGTGATATGAAACAAAAAGCAAAAAAAAAAGAAAAGCTAAATGAAATGTCGTTTGTGACTGCTGCTGTTTTCATGGAATTCGCTCGAGGCCAATCGTTTGTTTTGTTTTTTTTCTTTTTTATCGTAATAAAGTAACTTGGTTTAGATATAGTAAAACATGTTTTTTTTCTTCATCTTGCCATGTATTGTTTAACATAAATTGTGAAAGTAAAATTTGTACGATCACGTGGTGTGATGAGTAGGAATGAAAACAAAAGTCACGTTCGTTAATATTGTTTTTAAATCTAGCTTGCCACCACCGCAGAATCTACCATGGTGAAAAGCAATAAGAAAGTTTATAAATAAAGGTAAACTCTGTTCGATTTCGTGAAGTATTGTAAGAACGTTGGGAAAATGATCATAGCGCGGGTTGTCGTGGTTTGGATTTGTCTTGTCTCTATTACCTGTTCTCGTCCTGCTTCACTTTTAAGGGCCGTTGGCAGGCGCAAAGGAACACATCGCGCTATGCCGCTTAAGTTTAAAAGACAAACGGAAGATCTTCATCGGAGGTTACTCGGTGTAGAACCGTCTCACTATGGGTAAGCACTCAAATATATTCTAAAATGCAGCGTAACGTGTTTTAAGTAATTAATTCTTTTAGGGAACATTATTCTCCCGAAGAGCACAGTAACGAATCGATGATTGATTTGCGAAAAAAAGCTTCAATTGCAGAAGTTTTCCGTCACAGACTGATGGCATGTGGTTTGATAACGACAAAATCTCCCGAACGGTGGAGAGATCGTTTAATAGCGGAATTGGATGAAATAGTTACGGAGATAGAGCATCGATGTGCTGTGTGTAAAACTTTCTACGATGAACCCTGCCGATATGAAGTGCTCCGGAGTCTTATTGATCCTTGTCCAGCTTGCTGTAGGAAGAAAAGTGCCAAAAAACGGCTCCTACTTACGCTTCAAAAAGTACTGGAAAAATCTTTGAATAGTGAAAACGTGCATAGTGATAGCAGTGTGATGGGTGAAGAAGAGAATGAGGGCCATGATTCAAATCCGTGGCCCATTACGGTAGTGCCAATGAGTAGGAAAACAAGAAGCACTACAGAGATCCCTACCGAACCAACCACGCGATTGATCGGAACTGTTCGGGATGATCATGGTTCGCATTCTGTCGTACAAAATCTCAACCTTATAGCCCCATGGAAGTTGCAACCACCAGCAATCGAATTGAAACGAATTCAATCAACATCGAGTGTAAATCAAACCAACGTGCAGAGCTATGATACAGAGCCTTCCACAGTACATGTCATCGATGGACAGTCTGTCGATAATGTGCACGATTTCTTGCAGCAGTACATGAACCTCGTGTACGGTGGACACCCTGGTAATGAACAAAGGAAGCAGTTTTTTCTTGACCAATTATGCCGAAATGCAACCAACGGAAAGATCGTGCTGCAGTGCACTGATATCACCGGACAGCGAAAAACGCGATCCTCGGAAAATGCCACAGCGGAAAAAGTATCGGCTTGGAATGTTGGTGAAGGTTCCAACGCCTCAGGTGACGTTCAAAAGTCGCTACTTTTTACTACCCCATCCTTAGATGGTAAATTTACACTTTAATACCTATCTCAACATTAAGTTCGCACTGAAAAGGGAAAACTTTTTTTTTCACAGATTTAAGAGCAAAAGCAGTCAGATGCCGGTCGTGTTGGACACTTGGTAGAAAAAGGCCTCAGTGGCAAGGATTGAAATAAGTTATAGTTATTTAAAAATTTGAGCGCTATTTGAAAAAGTTCTCAGAATCATGAAATTAATGAAAATACAATAAATGCTATGTTGTGATTGATGATACATTATAGTGCGATTACCAACCTTCCTGTTTGACGATTAATTATTATTCTGATTAATATTGACAACTGCAATTTGAAAGGTTTTTAGGATAGAAAACTTCATAAACAATTTTTTTCGTAAACTTCCGCAGAAGAAATTTGAATTTTTCATTTTCATCGATTGATCGATAATAATTTCACCACATTCGATGTTGACAATTGGAGGTGGAGCCAGCTGAACGTGTAATCGGACCTTAAGTGCTAAATCTACCGTCTGCAAATCCATGAATTATGGATATTTTTTATAGTTTAAAGTTGTAATATTTTTTCGATTAAATGAGTTGTTCTTTTTCAATGTTTAATATTAACCAATATTTTAATATAAACTAATAAATGCACAATTGCCTTCTATTGATTATTGACATCCGTGTAGCAGCTGCTCGAGAGCTGTCAAAAGCGTTCGATGCAAAACCGGCGCGTGTAGAGCGTGAAAGAAACAGAAGAAGCGGCATCAATTTTTTGTATAACTTTAGTTTACCGAAATCTACCGATAGTTTAGTAAATATACACATCAGTAATATAAGCATAGGAACAATGTCGTCTGACATCAGTCTAGAGCTGGTGAATGTTTTATCGTACACGCGTGAACAAAGTGCCGTCGTACCCGAGAGTCCGGACACGGAAGGTTTGTGATTGCGGCATTCCTGCTGAAGCCAATAATACAAGAGTTGCGCTAATTTGGACCCTTTTTTGTTTGCTCTTGGTTTGTAGAGAAATGTGGCGTACTCGAAAGGAATGGAATCACGTGGTATGCCCGTGGATCCGTCCTGGAGGTGTTTAACATGAATTCCAGCTTTAAGGTTATTTCACACAATTTTCATCCATGCACCAGGTGAGCTTGTCAGCGTGTGCAATTCAAGGAGGCGGAATAACACCATGTAACCGCGGTGGGACTTCATAATTGGTGCTTTCTTTCGTGCATTTGCAGCAAATCCAAACCATGCACGGTTCAATGTGTGGAAGAAGTGGAAGCGATGGGCTGTGCCATTCTTGCCGTAGGACTACGGCTTGGTACCGAACAGTCCCAGATAGTGTTTCTGACCGTGCGTGGAGGTCGCGAGGTAGGACGGATTGATGTGCAAGAGGATGTAAAATTGTTGCGCTACGTCGACCCTAACTCTTGCTCGAACGGATTGCTGAGCAAGTATCAGGGTTGTCTTGCCGCCGGAACGGTAGATGGCAAAGTCATCTTGATCGATCTTTGCTTCAAGCGGTTGCACAATGGTAAATATGTCCAGCTGCGGTTTTTTCTTCAATCCTCATTCATACAACAATGCAATTACAGGATTTGGCAGGGAAATCACAATGAACGAATCCGGCAAGCGACAATGCCACATAGAGTTCTCGCGTGGAAACATAAAACAGTTGATACAGAATCACGAAAAGATCCAAGAGCGTGAATTGTACTTCGGATTGCAGTTGAGCCACAACGAGCAAGCTTCGGTCGAGTGTATTCTGGACATTGTGCCGCTGAAGGTGATCTGTATCGGATTCGCGGACGGTACCGTGCTTCTCTGGGATTTGGTCGACCATTCGATAATGCATCGAATATCACCGCCAACGGAAGATTGTTCTGCGGTTGCATTAAACTACGTTGAGCCCAGCGATGATCCGAAGGCTTGTCTGTATCTGTGGATATTTTACGCGCACCCCGAGGGTGCCTTTGCTTTTTTGCACATGATCATGTGCGAGGAAAAGTACAGCCAGCAGGGAACGTTTGTGTACGATCAGTTTCTGTCATGTTCATCGCGGCTCACCCTCACCAGCTACGATCCGGGAAGCGTTCCGCTGAACGTGCAAACTGTCACAAAGAAAGTGTTTCAAGAGGACGAACCAATCACGCTGAGCGTGTTGAGCTGGATGGGCTCGAACGGATTGACAACGGTGCTGGTGTTTGATCTGAACCAATGGTACAAGGCAGAGATGCCGTACGAATGCGATTGGCAGCAGGAACTGACCCACACGGTTGTGTTCCATTTGAAGGAAGAAAGCTTTCACGCCCGGCTCAACGAACGTACATTGGTGCTGTTCCGATCCATTCAGCGTCCCGAAGAACATTTCTATCCCAGCTCGCTGGCATTCGGTAAGAAATGGTTAGCCATTAGCCGGTATCACTCTTTACTAACTCTATAATATGATTCGGTCCACAGACATCATGAACTTTAACGGTATCAATCGCACCACGTACCGATGGATTGGTTTGCAAAACAAATTGCTTCAGTACCTCGAACAGGACGGTGCAAACAGTGTCATTCACCCAGCTGGACTGTATGGAATGCTGTGCCGCGCCGCTCTGTTGCCTCAGTTCCATGAACCCATATCGCCTTCCGATGGTGTTGTGAAGGAACAGCGCGAATTTGTCCTATCCCTTGGGCTGGAGTATAACTGCCACATGTTCCTGCAGAGCTGCATCGATCTGTGGGCCGACGGTAGTCACCTCGGAGCGGAACCCGAACAGGGTGTATCGCTGTCGACAGTGACGAACTGGATTTGGAATCGATCGAAGTCGCTAAAGTCGGTGTGCAATCGTATGCTCGCAGCGCTCATGACCGATCAGGCTGGCAGACGGGTTGATGCCCGAACGCAGGACGCGCTTTCGCACTGCACCCGTCAAATGAAACAGCTGGCGGAGTTGTATCGAACGATCATGACCGATTGTTTAGATTTTATACCGGAAAATGGTAAGCGGCACAGGAGGGTAGACAAAAAGGGCCAGATTAATTAATCTATTTCCCTTACAGTTCAAGAACGTCTTGCGAAGGAATCGGCAACGATTACAGCAGCTGCAGAATACCAGGACATTCTTCAGTGGCTTCTTCACATTGGCATACTACCGGAGGCGAATATATCGGATGAAGATCCAGGGGGCGAATCCTTGCTGTTGGTACCATACCCATACACACGGCTGCTGGAATTTTATCGCAAGCGACGACGCATGTTGGACGAGCAGAAAAGCAAAGCCGTTCCAGATTTATCTACTACCGGCAAACTGCTGTTCATCGATAACTATCTCGAGCGCGAATTCGATGTTGAAACCGTTTGGAAAGCGTGGCATGAAGATAGCCCCGTTAACAGACAGGCAGTCTATCCACCCAGCTCGCTACAGAAAGCGTTGCGCATTTTGCTCATTCCTGACGTACCGCTGGAACGTAAGCTCGTAGTACTTCTGTATCTGTTCATGGATGTTATAGCAGCAGTGGAGGACGAATGGTAATTTTCATTTTTTCTGTTTCCATCATTAATTGTGGACTAACGATCCGTTTTCCTTATTCGTAGCTTTTTAACTGTCGTACGACAGTTAGAGAAATTTCCACGTGTGTTCAACGTGAAGATAGGCCTGATGGAACGTGTGCGCGCATTTTGGCATCTCGATCATGGAAACGTATCGGTAAGCGTAACCGATAACGCGCTCCCTTAGTGATATTTTAAAGCTTATTATCTGTGTTTTTGTAGGAAACGGTTAACGAATTTCTTTCCCCGCTATCCACTACGATCGAATTTCCTCAATGGCATCGAGAGTTGACGGTGTCGGTTCTGTTGCGTCTGCAAGCTCCAAATCTTGCTTTGAAAGTGCTCCGAGCACCAGGCAGTCCAGTTTCACCACAACTTGAGTTAACGACCTTGGTGCAAAATAATCTCATCTCGGAAGCGTTTAGCTTGCAGCGCCGTACACCGCAACCGGATGGCCGTCAGTTGGTGTGGTTCATTGAAGCCATACTGATGGCCGGAACACCGGAAACACTGTTAGAGTTTGCGCTGAACGATGACGAAAAGCATGTGCTCCGTAGCTACCTTCGAGACTGTCCGGTGGAAACGAGCGATAGTCTAATGTTGGGACATTTGTTGCAAAATTTTGAATTTGTCGAAGCTGTTCAGTTTGTGGATCGATTGGGCCGGAAACGTAATGTGGAGGTGCAGAAAGAAATTCTCGGTCTCTATCACAACGCACTGGACCCGATGAGTCAACAGTTGGCGTATCTCACGTATCAACATCCAAATGAGCTGGAACCGAAGCTGGGACAGGGAAATGATCCTACCAGTCCAAAATCATCGGATACGCTGGAAACGCTCAGTTCCGGTTTGATACGCCATCGAGCCGATTTTCGTGTGCGCGTACTGCACCAAACCATAGCGGCTGTTAAGGAAGCTGCTATCAAGACGGGCCTGCATCACGACCGTCCGTTTTTGGACAAACCGAGCCTCGGTGTGTTCCAATGCCGGCCAACGGTACGTAGTTTGAATGTTTGCTATCCGGTACGGTTGGATCCGTCCATGAACAAGCGGCGTCAGCGGGATTGGGATGTATCGGACGAGGATCTTGCGACGGGTCGAAAACCGTCCGTTCCGCTACTGAACGAAGAGGACGGCTATGCAAATCCGCGAAAGAAGCGATACCTGGGACCGGAACCCATTACGCCCGCAAACGAAAGCACAGTACGTAGGAAGTATGCCAATTTTGAAGCTCCCGTTCCAGTGATTCCCGAGTTTCGACCGATGAAACCGAAATTCAACTTTACCGCAGCTAATTCGACACTCATATCCAGCATGGAACGGGCAGCTCACTCGGAGAAATCGACCAGTCACTCACCGAGCATTTTTCTCGTGACGCCACCGTTTGCAAAGAAACACCCAATGCAGCGCGACGTGCAGATTCGTTCCGATGCGGCAGATGCAGACGAAGCGGATGGCGATTCCTATACGCCTCCGGGAATTTTGAAGTCGAGCCAATCGTTACACGGTCGTAACAGTTCCCCGATACCACACGATCGTGTCGCAGCGGATGTGGAAGAAAAAGTGTTGCGCTTTGATTTACCCGCCGGGTCTACTGTCGGAGATTCCTGCTTGGTAGATAACACACTAAAGCTGCCGAAGGAAGAAGTGGTAACAGATGTAACAGCATCCGATGTGGTCGCGTCACCGGTCGTACGTCGGGATCTCGATTTATCGACCATCTCTAATGATGATTTCTACTCACCCGAAGTAACAATGGAACAGAGCAGTTTGCAGCAGGTGCTTGCCTCGGGAGGACCGTACGGACGTCGATCCATACACAATTCCAAATCGGACAACACCTTAACTGATGTGCCCGTGGAAGGAGCGAATAACATCGCGATCATCATTGAAGATCACTGCGAGGATGATTGCGCCAGTAAGGTGGACGCATACGAAGAACGGTCGCAAGAGGAGGAAGATATGCAAATGGAGGTGGACGAAGTAAATGTACCGCCGAATGAGAATGTTTTCTTGATCGATGATAGTGATGGAGAGCAGAGAAATGACAAACGGGATGAAATTGTGATCCTTGATGAGGAGTTGTCGAATCAACGCGAACCACTACCCGTTGCTGAGTGAGTATTGATTATGGTTTACTGACGAGTCCGAATTGTTGCTTAAACGTCCTTTCGGTTTTTTTTTATTCTTCCAGGGATGAACGTCTGCCAACTTTCATGCAAGAGATGGAAAACAATCTTGGTGTGTTAATGGCTGAAAGGCAAGATCATCATACGCAGGATGAATCTCAGGAAAGCGATGACATGGAAGAAGAGAGTATCGTAGATATCACAGATATGATGTTTGATGACGTGTTGGAGCTGGCTGCGGATGATGAGGTGGAGGAGGAAGAGATAAATTATGAGGAGTACGAACAGGCAGAGATATTAGAAGAATCAGTGGAAGAAGATGAAGATGTTTCGGCAGATGGGTCGGCAGAGGATGAGCAGGATACAGAGGAAAGCGATAACCAAGATATAGATGGTGATGATAATGATGAGAATGAGGACGAAGATCAGGATGAGGACAGTGTACTAGAAGTGATCGATCTAAGTGATGAGGAAGATGCCGTTGGACCGAATCCGGAAAGCAATAACCATCAAGAAGGAGAATTTGTCTTCAGTTCTTCGGAATCTTCTTCATCGTCGTCTTCCGATGGCGGTGATGGCGATATGCAGCCATCGGGTGCCGCTCTGATGAATGTAGCGGAACAAGCTGAGATTGAATCGCACAATCTTGATGACGGCGGTGATCCACAGGAATGGCAATACGCGGAGTATGCGCGACATTCAGATCCAAACGTAGAAAATCTGTACGATCACGACATTGTGCTGGCTACTATTGATGAACTGCATCAAGAAGAAGCGTTAGCGAGAACAACTCCTGATGATGCTTTGGGTTACATTCAGGTCCCTACCACATCTTCCTCAACCCACCGTACCGAGGGTGAAGGGTTGACTGCACCGGAAGGTGATGGAGAGGCAGAATCTTCCGAGGTGGAAGATTTATCTGTGCCTCAGCAAGAAGCGGACGTCGCGAGCGGTACCGTTGCTGCGCGGGATCTTTCGGTCGCAGGTGGTGAACAGTGGCCAGATAATGTGGCCAGCTCTAGCTCGAGTGTATCTACCGCTGTTTCATCGGTCAATGCATCAGCACCGGTGGCGAGTGTTGCACCGAGCGCAACCACAACATCCTCTCCTACATCGCCAACAGCACCAACGCAGGAGAAAGTGTTTGGTCAACCCAAGAACGCGCACGAGCTAGAAGTTCCGGCAATGAATTTGTCGGTCAAACCGGATGAAGCCCATGGTTCCAGTCGCAAGAATAGTAAGGGTGAAGAAAATGGCCTTACGGAAGACGCGCGTGCGCTTAACCTATCTGCTGGACAGCAAGAACTGGCCGATCAGGGTGTCGGTGCAGACGATGAAAATGTTAGCAGCAATCAAGAGGAAGAGAATGAGGACAAACAGGTTGCTAGTGGTGAGGAGCAGAGTGATGGAGAAGCAAATGTTCCCGTCCGCGATGTACAGGAAGCGCAATCATCGGATGAGACAAAGCCAGAAGGAGTGGAAAGTGAGGAAATGGAAGTTGATTTACGAGTATCGGAGGATGAAGCAACACACGAAAGCCCCGCCAAGCATCCCGCAAAGGAGGAACACGAGGAACCGAGTGTATCTGGAACAATGACGAATCCTGTAGATCAGAAAGAAGCAACAGATCAGGCAGGTAAGGAAAATCAACACGAGGAAGCCACTCCACAGGAAGACACTTTGAGGCAAGCATCCAAAAGTGCTCAACAGCATTCATCGCTTCACGACGAAGCAGTAGCCTCAACTTCGACACCGCGCACGAACGTTAAAACGCGGCTTATGGCAGCGTTGGAAAAATCAGCCACCGCAGTCGAACAACCGCATACACCGACGAGACGGCGCGGCATCCGTGCAACATCGGTGGCAGCGGAAACAACGAATGTTTCACTTTCACCGATGCTGTCTCGCAGTCGGCGCTTTACATCGGCAGACAATCTGAGCGGCACTCCGGAGCCAACGTTGCCACTCACTCCGCGACGTTCGACGCGAGCTGCGTCGCTGGTAAAAGAACTGTTTTCCGGCAGTGGCACGCCACAGAAACGGTCACGCCGTACGTCGCAAGCATCCAGCGAACATCCCGAATCCGTCGCAAACAGTCCAACGAAAGAGTCCGTGGATGAACAGCGGGAACCTTCGGAACGATCGTTTGCAAGCTCCACCGCAAGCAGCACGCGTCGTAGCATGCGCACCAAAAAGGGTTCTAAAGCGCTACCACCACCGGAATCAACCGCTGGTCCGTCGGAAACTCAACCAGCAAGTGGTCCAATGTTGTCCGAATATTCCTCGAATCGTCGACTCACCCGGCACCAGCTGGCCGTGTTGGAAAAGTCGATGGAAACGATTGGATCAAGTGGCACAACTCGTCGGACATCGGTGGACCGCCGCAGTCATGATGTGACTGATGTCGGTGACAGTGAATCGGAATCGATCATTTCGAACGTAAGCAATCAGTCATCGGTCAGAACCACACGTTCGCGCACCAGTCGTACCACGACCACACGCTCCAAACGTGGAGGCAGCAGTAAGCGAAATGATCAACCAGGCGATGATCAACATGCAGATTCGGATTCCGATCAATCGCTGGTGTACGCGAACAGTCTGCGATCCGCGATGGGTTTGGAACCGATTGCGGAAGAAAGTAAGCATTCGCTCGCGTTACAGCGCTTTACAGATGTTTCTAATCTATGTTTTGTTTGTTCTAGGTGAATCTAATCCAACTTCCACACGGAAACGCCGTGGACGGCCACCGAAAAATACGAAGTAATGCGAACACGTACGATAAGAGCAAGCGCAATAGCATGGCTCAAATAGAAGCAGTCGAGATCGTCCTATCGCGATAGCAGTATTCGCGGTGCGTGTAAAATACATAATATATTTGGCCATTAGCCATTTAAGAATGGGTGTATTTTGTTGATTCTAGAATAAATGTGTTTTTTTTTGTGTATCTCTCACACTACGCGGAATAATTGAATTTATTTGAGAAGAAAAAGAGAAAAAACGACAAAAATTTCGTTGTTCTTCGGTGTTGCTTTCAAAATTAACATTAGAGATTTCAATGCTCGCAGCGGATGCAAGGAGGGATAAGAAGCTAACAATCGACGCAAATCGACCACATTCTTACGGAATACTCTTCTCGGACATAATCGACGTAGGAGCATGCAGAAGAGCATTTGTAGGCTGAACCTATTACCAGGAAAATTAAAAATTCAACAGAAACATATCTTGTCAAACTTACAATCTCCTGTATATTCACATCCAATGTTACTTGAAGTATTCTAGGATTCCAGGACAAAGGACATCGGTCATTGCACATCGCTCACAAGAAATTGGATTTTCTCGTTCAGATAGTTGGGAGTGTAATATTCAAGAGATGTAGAATCCATTCCCGTATCAGCGAATTAACATTGCAATAATAATTTCCTACAAAATCCTCAAAACCATTTCCTTTGATAACCCTAATGCAAGGCGGCTCGCATTCAAGGGCCAGTACGTTTTCTTAAATTTCGTTTCTCATCATTTTCAGATTCTCAATGAATAGCAAAACGACTCAAATCCATATCCCTTTGTAGTATCCTTGTGTTCTAAGAAGAAATAAAAAACAAATTTTGGAGCATTAAAGGGTGAAGATAGTAGGGAAAAAGGGAGGACAGTAAGAACCAGAGAAGAGAGTTGAAAAGGAGGGAGAGAAAAACATACATGGATACAATTTATTGCATTTTCTATACGTTTATGCATAATTATAATGTTGGTGTGTGTGTGTCTGCGTTTGTGTATAAGATAGTTTAAAAAATATAAACCACAGTAGAGCAATACATAGTTCAATAAATTACCAATTACGTACCGTTACTTCGTCCTGATCTTGTGGCGTTTTTTGTTTTCTCCTAACACACGCGCACGTGCTGCTTCCTATCAATGTAGCTGTTTGCGACGCATTGTTGAATTTTCTTTTCGTTTTTGTTTTTGTTTCACTGTAGCGGCATACAACAATTGTTTGTTATCTAGAAATCTGGGCTGAATCTTTCCATGGATTGCGTGGGTTAAACTAAAGCCCTTAGGATGATGGTTTGTAAGATTTGGTTGTGGTTTGTGTTGCACGGTTTTTGTTTTTTTTTTTCATCTGTTGGTTTGCTAGAATTTTATCGTGATTTCTCTTGCGTAAAAGCAGTGCTTCAACAAGTTGGCTAGTACTATTACAGTTTGCTGCATTTTGGTCGCACTCTGGCGTTCTTGTGTTATATTGTAGATTGATTAGTGTTTTATAGGGGATGGAAAAGGAGTAGTTTTGTTTTCAAATGAAGTGCGAAAGAGCACCCTCCAAAATGGGAGAGGAAATCTTGGGATTTCCTTTTCCGGAGCGTGAATTTATGAACTGTTCCCAGCATCATGAAATGAATTAAAATGTTGTATGAACTGTACCCACGAGCAAGTTCATCGTTTAGAGAAGCAATGATAGGGATGAAAGTGAAGGAAAGGAGTTGCCCTTCTTTTGGGTGCCCATCCGGACCAGATACGCCTCATTTTCCCGCTGCGTTCGCAATTCGGGCTTCCTTGGCAATGTTCTTCTTCAGATGCTCCTTGTAGTCGAGAATGTTCCCGTTCCACTTGGTGACCGTGCCCTTCTCGCACACCCAGATCTCTTCCGCCACCTGGTTAATCAGTCGGAAGTCGTGACTAACGAGCACCAGGCCACCTTCGAAATCGTTAATCGCTTCCGCTAAGGCATCGATCGTTTCCATATCCAAATGATTCGTCGGTTCGTCCAGCAGCAGCAGGTGGGGTTTCTTCCAGGCGAGATAAGCGAACACTACCCGGCACCGTTGCCCATCGGACAGCTGCCGTATCGGGCATACCTGCTGACGGCCCGTTAACCCGTACCGACCAATGATCTTGCGCATTTCCTCACGCTCCACCACCTCCGGGAAGCTTTTCAGCATGTAATCGAGCGGGCTAGCGTCCATGTCGAGCAGTTCGTGCAGATGCTGATGGTACCGGGCGATGCGCAGATGGGAATTCTTACGGATCATACCGGCCGTCGGTACGAGATCACCGTACAGTAGCTTCAGCAGCGTACTCTTACCCGCACCGTTCGGACCGACCAGTGCAAGTCGCGTGTCCAAATCGATGCCGAATTCGAGATTTTTGTAAATGTACGGCGTCACATCGTTATACCGGAAGCTAACGTTCTGCACCATAATCACCGGTGGTGGAATGGTACCGCACGACGGGAAGCAAAAGTTGAGCTGCTTCTCGTCCACCGCCTTCTCCGTCAGTCCCTGTGCCACCATCTTCGCGAGCGTCTTTTCCTTCGATTGTGCCTGCCGGGCGAGCTTGGCCGAACCGTGCCCAAACCGTGCGATGTAGTTCTTCATGTGTGCGATCTGATCCTGCTCCCAGTTGTACTGCTTCATCTGGTTCTCCAGCAGCTCCAGCCGTGTCTTTACAAACTGCTCGTAGTTACCGGTATAGTACTTCAGCCGCTTCTGCGTCATGTGGATGATGTTCGTACAGACGCCGTTCAGGAAGTCCTGCGAGTGGGAAATGATCACCAGGATGCGTTTGTACGTCTTCAGCTCCTCCTCCAACCACACGCACGCATCCAGATCGAGATGGTTGGTCGGTTCATCCAGCAGCAGCAAATGCGGCTTCACGTACAGCGCCCTTGCCAGTGCGATGCGCATTCGCCA
This sequence comes from Anopheles funestus, assembly GCF_943734845.2. Taxonomy (NCBI): domain Eukaryota; kingdom Metazoa; phylum Arthropoda; class Insecta; order Diptera; family Culicidae; genus Anopheles; species Anopheles funestus. Next base: position 36,353,127 of record NC_064598.1, on the reverse strand, counting down.
ACCGCCGGAAAATTCCTTCGCCGCCTTTGCCTGCATCTCCTTGGTGAAGCCCAAACCGTGCAGAATGCGGGACGCTTTCGCTTCCGCCTGGTCGGCCGACATCTCATCCAGCCGATCGTAAATATCCATCAGCTGCTCCTGCGCTTCGTCATCCTCCTGGTCGACAAGCGCATCGGCCATCTTCTCCAGCTTGATACGCTCCTCGTCCACCTCCATGACGCACTGGATGGCGCTTTTCGAGCTAGCCGGAATTTCGCGCGTCAGGTGGAATATATCAATATGGTCCGGGATGGCCACCTCGCGATTGCCAAGCACCGACAGCAGGGACGATTTGCCACATCCGTTCGCTCCGAGCAAACCGTACCGCCGGCCACAGTTCAACTCGAGCATCGTGTCCTGCAACAGCTCACTGCCGAAGAAGGTGATCGAGAAGTTGGAGAACTTGATGTCACGCGATCGCGGATGCACAGCCAACGACCCGGTGCAGGCACGGGCCTCCGAATTGATCCGTGCTTCCTCATCGAGCTTCGCACACAGTGCCTCTGTGGAAAGGCAAACGATTGTCGTCTGTAATGCTGGCGTGTGATCTCATTCCCATACAAATGGATGTCCACTTACCTTCCTCGGTCAGCTCGGTGGAAGCAGCGTCACCATTCGTACCACCGTTTGCAATCTTCTTGTCATCCTTCTTTACGTTCGTTACCGGGATGCTTTTCTTGTTGCGGCCCTTTTGCTTCTTGTCCGGTGCCATTGTGTTGTACGGGTGGGTTAAAACTGGACGGAAGAAGAAAGAGACGTCAGAGATCAACACTCATGCACACACACGCACGAACGAACGCAGCCACACACTAGCGGATATGGTCAAAAAATTCCGACGGACAAAAGTGGGTTAAACAGTTTCGTGAGCGATGAAGTGTAACGGGAGCAAGAATTTCTTCGACCGTGTGTCGTGGCGCATCGAGTTTGAGGTGGACGAACAACCGTCAACGTATTTTTGAACAAAAATTTCACAATACTTCAATCAAGACGCGATACGGACGAGCCGTAATTTGCATCCGCAATTGCTGCACCGAGGTGCGCATATGAATTGATCGATGAGGCAAAATGCAACGTAAATCAAATTGCAACTGCACAGCACAAAATGGGGCGCAAGTTTTAGGGCATGATGGATTACAGATAGTTGCTACTTGAGTAAGGAATTCTACCTGAAAATTAGCTTTTTAACACTCGTTTATATTTTTCGGCCTGCACAACACTTGACAATTGCGAAAGAAGGATTTTTTCTGCGCGCGGCGGCATCAAAAAAACACATGTTTTTTGACAGCTGCATTCGGGCGCACAGTGGCTTTTCTTTGGCACCCAAATGTTTGACAACGTGTAAAACAAATTTGCTTAAAAACCAATTAAATACCTAATATGAAATTAGTTTGTTCATACAATCGTTGTTGTATGGTATGAATTAAAGCCCTAACTACAAAGATCTGATGAACAAATGTAGCTAACCCAGAGGGTTGTGGTTTTGTGGCCGATCAAACACGGAAATTTCAATTTTATTTCTTGAAAACGTGATTGAAACTGAAATATTTATCTCATATTTTACAAGATAACTTATTGAATCCATTGAATCCATTATTTGTGAGAACTTTAATTAAAAAAATAACTGGTTTTCATTCTATTGTTTGCATAGTTGCAGAATATTCTTCTAGATGGCGCTATGAAACATTAATAATTAGGCAGTGCTCTAGCTCTGCCTTGATGCATTTAACGTACGTGTTGGTTGTTTTAATATATTATTTCTTTTCACTGGTTTATTGTTTTCATTCGCTTGGATGGAAACAATGCACCATAAGCTTTGATTAATATATATCTGCATTACCCATGTAACAATGCTTACAAAATATACGCACGTTGATGTAAACATTTGTTCAATGTAGTGCATTTGCTAGAGCAGTGCCTCAGGGTCTGTTCGTTACTTCACAGCATGAATAAACATAAAAGGAGAGAGCGAGAAAGGAAGAGTGAGAGAGAAACTTTTCCTAAACTTTCGAGAGTACATACGAATCGCTCTTTGCTCTCTCTCTCTCTCTCTCGTTCCAACTGTAGAAAAGGGGATATTTTACTTCGGAGAAAAACGCTTTTCCAACATTTTTGCGCGCCTCCATCCAAATGTCAGAGGATCCATCTGCAGCTTCTTTTACCAGCAAAGATCAATAAATGTAAATTGTTTGCAAAATCCTTGTGTGAGTTCTAAAAGTGAACGCAGCATTTTGTTAAGAAATAAACAAATTCATACTTCCGAAAGGTATAAGGGTTTTGTTATGAGTGTCCAAATGCCGTCAGTTAATTTTTGAACCCTGTATTCGCCAAATGTGCTCCCCAGTAGGGGTTGTTTGCATACGCGAGAGAGAGCATATCTCTCAAACCAACGTTGGCTCTCGATGCGTGCGGGCGTGCGTTGTCTGGTGTCCGACAATGTTGTGAGTGTGAAATGTTGTTAGTTAAACCGTAGCCCTACCGCAACCAAGTTGTGTTTTAAAGTGTGTTAAAGTCTTTTTTTTTGGTTTGGAAAACGGTGCATCTTGGACTTTGCGGGCACAAACCCACCGCCCCATTTGCATATGGCCAGGGTGTGGAACAGCTCCATTGTTGCCCCGTAGCGTACATCCAGCAAACAACACGATACTGCCGGATTAGAACCGAAAGGGGAGTCTCCCGTGTGTTTTTTTTTGCAGTAAAAAATAGCAAGTGTGCGTATTGTATCCAGCAGAAAGGTGAAAAGAGCGTATCAAGTCTCCGCTCCTCAAAGAACCAAGTGGGTGAACAAGTGGAGTTTCCGATTGCAGATTTCCACGTTTGGCAACACACCCGACAACGAATGGATAGATACAGATCCGTCCCGTTTCATTGTGCATTGTCTGTCGTTGGTTTTCTGCGGTGCTTGGTGTAGAATTTGGAGATAGGTACCTTCTTTGAACTTTCTTCACGGGTGTGCTTCCAGCAGCGACGAACGTCAGGAAATAAAACCCTTTCTGAATGACATCACCAGCAAAGGAAGCTATGGAATGGTGCACACAACTTCCGCAACAATGCTCACTTGGATGATGTACCGCGCCAACCAGATTGTTTCGTAAGCATCGTACAACACCAGACGTGGACGGGACGAAGCGGTGGAGTGAGTGATTCGATTCGACTACCACACAAGATAACAAGGCTAGCTGTCAAAATAGTAATCATTGCCGGAGTAGGTGCCGGAATTTGCCGGTTCTGACGCACGATGATAAGCGGCATGAGAGTAAGGGCGAGCGTACTGGTGCTTCCTCAACATTTATCCGGTTTTCCACTGTACGGTGGCAGTAGCGATATCGTTCGTTCCTGATTGTACGATGATCTCGTCCTGCGGTGTTTCATAGTGTACGTGGTGTGCAGCTGTTGTACGTGCGCATCCTTTCTTCGTAGTGTAGTGTAGAAGCGAGCGCCTCTAGGGCCCTCTAGGATAGAGAATTCAATCGATAAGATTGTTAAGTGTACAAGTGATCACTGCCGATAAAGAAGTGGAAGTGTTTTTGTGATACCTGCCCGGCAAGAAGAAGTGGGCCAGTTTGAGCTTCAGTTTCGATTTCATTCGGTGTGGCTGTTCCACAGGATTGCAGCTTCCACGTGATTGGGAGTAACGTGTGGTAAGTGATTTCAATATTATTCGAAGTCTTCCAGTTTGTCCTGTCCCTGTACTTTATGCGTCCAGATTTTTGCCGTTGCGTGGGAGAGTTGTTTGGTTTTTTTTTACTGTTTGTGGGTTGTTTCATGCACCAAAGGTGCAGTGTTGTGCATTCACGACCACGCTGGAACCATATGGCTGTGTACGACCGTATCTGCAGCAACCAAACCCCTCTGCCAGATTGCTGTGGCGCGTGTGGGCCGATTAATGGGAATGGTGTTGTGGCCGCGGCCACTAGAGAATGAATAATCGCCGTGGTTTGATGAGTAGGTGTGAAAGCGCTGGAGAAAGGAATCGAACAAGATGGGTACATTACTGGGAGGAGGAATGTGGAAATGTCTGGCCTCAAAACGCCAATCGGACACAGTCGAATTGATCGGGTTCGGATCGAAGGAAGAAAGGAAGAAACAAAGCATAAAAAAGAATAAAACGCTCAAGTTCGAGATGTAACTGCATCCAACTGCAACTGATGACCGCCACCACCACCACCAGGGCATCCACCAGCCACATTCACATCCCACACGGGATCGGTTCGGGTGCGCATCGGGAGGTCTAAACAGGATCATACGTTAGCACCATGGGGAGCATCCGTTTAACGTGACGATGAGTTGTCCATCAGACAAATTTCATCTTCGCTCGTGGTTAGAAGCAAACGTTAGACCAGCTACCAGTGCCGGGACACTTACGAAGACTCCACAAACACCAAACGAGAGAGTCATTCGGTGTTGAAAATGATGGCACTTTAATGAAATTATCAACTTCATGTTAGTGGCGTTGGGTTTTTTGGAGCCGAAATCTTCCTGTGCGATCGTGCGAGATATTTTGATTGGAAACATTTTTATTGGATACTTCCACATGCCATGCATTCATTCTCCTGATCGCCCGATTTCCAAAACAGCTGAAGCTCTGCGGTCATCGTGTTTTTTTTGTGTAATGAATTTTTCATGAGATCAATAAATATTTTTATCACCTTTTACTGCTGCTGTTGCTGCTTTCCGTGAACAAAAAGAATCCGGCCCATCGGACAACCCAGGTCAAAGAACATTTGCTTTATCAGCAAAACGGGTCCGAAAGATTGGCATCTCAATTAAGATGAAATCTTCGTTTTTTTTATTTTCGAAGACGATCGTAAAGATTACGCCAGCTAAACAATTCGCTCTAATAAGAGACGTCGAAAGTGTGGACAAGAACTTCAATCGCGTTGTACTTGTGATCGGTTCTATTAGGCCCTTTGTTATCGTATTTAAGATATGTATTCGTTCACAAAATATTAGCCTAACTAGACCATATTACCCTCACTTCTCTCGTAATAAAAAAACTACAACTTGATCTACAACCGCTCATTAAACGCTTCGCTGCGCCACTGTAGGAGTGGTTTTTTTTCTTTAACTCATCACTTTATTGCCCTATTGCCAGCTGTTTAGATTTTGTGAAAGCATTCTACCAGGCGGTACCGGGCGATATAACGGCTTGTCAAACGGTGGTTAGCACGTTGTTTGTTTTATTTCTAAATAACAAACCATTCCCGACGCTTATCACTCAACGCTTGCGGCACGTTGAAGCCGATGATAGTTAGACACAGTTGTTGGGAGTTTTTTTTTCATTTCTTTGACCATGCACCCACGGGTGACGTTAAGGTGATAGGGAAGTAGCTTGTTTTTTTTTTGCTTCCCCAAGAAAACCAAACCACCCGTTCGAAACGGAAAGAAATGAAGAACATATCACCTCACATTCCGTGAGGTTTTGCACGTCGTCCAGGTCCAGGTTTACAAAACGTTCTGGGTGGGCCTCATGCCTCATTTGGACCGAGTAGAGGTTTAACGCTGTTGGTTTTGTTTGTACACATCCTTCCCGTGTTTCCCACAAAGTGGTGCTAGTGGTGCGGGATGAATTAAGGTTACTCGATAGCAGTTCCAGCAGTTGTTCACCTTTGCTCCGATAATGGAGAACTGATGCGTACCGTGTTGGGCCTAAAAGTTCCAACGGAAAAATGTATTAACACATCAGCATGATCGCTTCGGTCTATTGGTTATCGTTATAGCCAACCTTGACGTGGTCGTTATCGGACTTCAATCGAACAGCATACGGACGAGATTCGGTCACACTATCACACCGCGTCAAAAGAGCGCCAAAGACCCTTCGGAAGCACTGGGAAACACGTTTTCATCGGTCCGGTTTCCTTTGCCGGCGGCTTAACCGTGCGCTCGTAAGTAGCTTAAATCCGTGGCAGATTTTGGGGACAGTTAGAGATCATCAAAAGCTGATCGGGGAGCAGGAAAGATGGCGACTCATGGTGAATTCCGGTTTTTTGTTTTGGAAACTCACTGTACGGTGGCGATTGATCAACCGCTCTAGGGCAGGTTGATTGGCAAAATGTGTGTATGTGGAGCTGGGCACGCTTTGTAGGTCGCTTACCGTGAAGACCTCTCCATGTTGGAACACCATCTTGGATTAGCATTCCAAAGCGTGCACACCGTTACAAGTCCCTATTGTAGCGAAATGCACCGATTTGGCAGTCGGGAAGCACGCTCACGCTAAATTTCCCACCACAGAGAGTGATCTTGTCAACGAGATGTGCAATATTTGTACAGTTTTTAGGCCACGCCGGTGAAATTGATTACCATATGATGTAGTGAACTTTTTTTCTCTCTCTCCCTTACCTCATTTACATTTGTGTGGCACAGGCACAGGACGGCAATGTGTTTCTCGGCAAAAGCGTTTGGTCTAGGCGCTTGGTTGCATTAAACCATTTTCTCCTCGCCCGGTTTCTACAACCGCGCGGATGATCGTGCTACATGCTACCAAACGACCAGCATAATACCTTACGTGTAAGTGAACCGAATCCCCATGCTCACGACAACAGTGCGCGGGGAGCCATCCGTTTGGGTAGGTGTCACACCGAGTGCTTGCTGCAACCGTCCCTTCTACCTTCCCGTACCCGGCCACCCGTCCGCTAGGCCCTTTCCGGCGAATCGATCGTAACGAACCTCATTTTCCTAAGGACCGTTTGTCTACTTCAAGATCTACGTTCGTGAAGCGGTAGACCTAGCTACCTAGCATGCCGTGGGTATATGTACGTGTGGCTTAACTCTCACCCGCCTTTGGAAGCTTCATAGCTATCGTTTGAAGGCTTTGCAAAGGCGAAACATCGCCAAGAGTACAGTGTTGGTCACACCATTTGGCAAATCTTCATACACGATTTTGGTATAAATTCGTAACCGCAAATGTTTGTGTGTAGTAAGAGCAGATAATTGTTATTTAATTTATACTGTTCCGCTTACAACTGATTTGTTGGTGTAAAACACGCCAAAATTAAATCGACAAATTGTTCTTTTCGACGCTGGTGTTTCTTGTTGTTTTTTTTCTTGTGCGATAATACAAAAACGTGCAATTGTTATGAAAGATCGGTTTCGATAAGCACGCGCGTACTGACGAATCGCGTTTCGTATCGGGAACATTACAGAAGGCCATTAGTAGGAACAAGCAAATTTAATGCAAAACTGTTTGACAAATTAACGGCGCTGATAAGCGGTACAAGGTTAGATGAAAATTTGAAACGGTCATGTAAAACGGATGACCAAAAGCTGGGAATGGAATGTGTTCTATTGATGTGGAACTATGAATCATCTATTGAGGTGGAACGCAAAGTGGGCTTATGGCTGTAGTTTTCAGTATTTTTTTTTTTCATTGATATACAGTTTTGCAAATATAAATACAGAGACAACACAAACGACTATGAGAGCAATAGGAACAATTTATTTGTTACTTAAAATGCTTCTTACTTTTGTGATCGTACTTCACAGATGGTAAAATTAGTTATGGTAAAATGTGCTTTAATTATGATATCATGTGCTTCGATTTCATTTCGTCTGATTTCATTTTCTTACCATCTAAGGCCGTTTAGATGCCAAGTGCTTCGATTGTTGTCATAGTCGTTTGTGTTGTCCTATCATCTAAGAAACCCTGTAAGATACGGATGTCAGCTTCATTTGCTGCCATTTTGTTAAAAAAAAACTTGTTCGTTTTCTTAACTACAATTCGATTTATTTATAGGTCCATTGGGAAAAAAAACATTTAAAATCGTTAATCTTACCAAAAACGACTTTTGATCTAAATCATGCAAATTTATTTTTTTTTTTCACTGTTAACTTGTTTAGTAAAACGATCATTTGATATACAAGCGAATACAAACGAAAACAAAGAAACATTCTCTTCGCTTTACGCTGCATTTGACACTGCACACATTGCACACATTTCGTATGCAGCGTGAAGAAATGTGCAACCCATACTGTCGCCGTCGTACCATAATTTATTGTAGATCAAATTGTTGCTCCACCAACGGCTCAACGGCAGCTGTACGGCGCATGCATGCTAATTGTGTGACGCATACTGTGCGCTGTTCTCGAACGGTGCCAGTGTGTCGCATTAACAAAAGGGAAGGGATCGAGCTGATCAGCCGTTTATATTTTTCCCTCGGTCCAGCGCAGTACCATCGATCGATTGCGATACGAGCGCGGTGTAAGGGTTTTGCATGCTTCTTTTTCATCTCATTTGCTCCACCGCAACCCCACGGGAGAAGTTGCACGCTTGATTATTGTTATTGCTCATACGTTAGCATCCCACCCAGCAAAACACCACCCAGCACCGTTCATTTAGTTCACCGTTCCACGATCATAGCGCCCAATCGAACTTCACGGACTGGTCTGCTCGCCAAAAAACCAAAAACCATCCACCAGAAGAGAACCCCCGGCGCAAGAGAGTGGGAGCACACCGTGTCGTTAGCATTCGGTCACGGAAAGCGCACGGAATGAGCTTCGAACTCGCGGCATATACACGCGTGTTCGCCAACCGTCCCGACTCTCGACGTTGAGATTATTTTATTACTTGTCGCGGCTACAGCCAACCCCCAAACATCCCCAAACATCCCCTTATGGCCCTTCACGCAGCACAAAACCAACTTGAAAGTGTGTGTATTTTTGTGTGGTAGTATTGCTTGATTCCTTCCTAAAAGCTGCGCGAACACGAGCCTTTGCGCTTTTTGCGTATGTAGATGAGTGTGTCGTACGGTGGGGCGTTAATGTGTGTAGGCAGCGTGTGTGTAGTAAAAAGGTAGTGAGGAAGAGGTGCAAGTGATGGAGACGCAAAAAAAACGAAACATTAAAATAGGCTTCAGCCGAGAAGAAACCAACCATAGACCAAAGGAGAGCCTCCAACATCCAAACCAGACGCTCCGGGAATGATACGAAGGGTAGTGTGGAAAACGGGGAAAAGCGGATGGTGGATGAGATGGCAAAGAAAGATGGTTCAATGGTCGATTCGTCTCTAAGTGCACCGCGAATACTTCATGCTTCACACCCGGCCCCCCCAAAATGAACCGGTCCAGTATAAACACGACAAAGCGGAAGACTTTTGTTTGACCGCGGGTATGAATCGCGACTTGGAAGTGGTTGAAGCATATGAGAATGTTTGGCGTTCAATTTACGTACACTAGCGGGCAGCATGATGATGCCAATCGATACGGCGGAACAAAGCGGTCACAGGGCCTGGGAATAAGTCGGCGCAGTGAAAGATTGCCGGACATTTGGGACTTTTTTGGGGGCTAAAGTTGAAGTTATGATTATATCATTTGGGAACTCATCATTCAAATCCAACATGGGACGGATCATCGGTTGGGTTGGGGTTTGGGGTTGTGTTTATACAAAGCTGAACCATTAAATTTTAAACAACTTCTCTTGTCATAAATATCGTGCACCTTCATCGGATTGTCTTCCATCCGTGAGCATTTCCTGAAAAAAAGAAGGGGCGCCTTTTTGATGATTTGGTAAAGGCACGTTTTCGAATTTGTAGTTTCACAAGATAAAACACACAATCGACAACAAAACCAACACTCGATCGGTTCGATATCGGACAAACCAGACAGTTTACAATTTATGATGACAGAACAATAAAAGGTAAGAAGAAATGGTAAGCGTAGGCAGCAAAGAGCGAACAAATAAACTTGCAAAACAAATCGGCAGTGTTAGCAAAACCGAACTAATGAAGAAGAAAAACGCTATAAAACCATCGGCAACAGAATAGAAGATAACAATAGGAAAGAAAATGAAAAACAGAAACGAAAGGAATGAAATCAACGATCGTAAGATGAAGCACACAAAACATTGCCGAAAAGAGATAAGAAAAGAAACAAATAAATATGTAAGAAATGCTTTGATGATGCTAAAGTATGCGAAATCAAGATGATAACAATAAACTTGGCAACAGAACAGGAAAGGAAAACACAAAACTAGAGCGATTGACTTTCGTGTGTGTGTGTGTATGTCTGAGCGGGAACGAATGGGAAAGTAACAAAGGAAGGGAAAAGAAATAACGAATGAGAGTCACAAAAATTAGAAACCATGTCATGCAGATTACCCCCGGCCTCGGTTCGGGAATAAATTGAAAGTGTGTGTGCTTCAGGGATTAATTTTATCGGCCATATATTTATATTTTACCGATCTTTTCTAGTCTGTCTCGCGCATTCGCGTGTTTGCTGAGCGATGTTTAAACACAGCGAGAAACAGGGGACGATGGCTGTGTAATGTTTAGCTTGTTTTGGATTTGGATTTAGATCATTCACAAAAGTTGGACCGTTCGCGTCGTGCGAACTCGTCGAGACGGAAATGCACTTTATGGTGATGGCCGCCGATGCAATGTTTCTTTTTCTTTCTTCTTTTTTTTTTACGTCTTCCGCGTTGAGTGATGTATGTTATGCTACGGGAAGATCTTCAGAAGATGCGACGATCATCAGTGTGTCAAAGTGGAGTGGAGTTTCTCGGCTTTCCACGATTTTGCCATATGCCAGGGGTGTGTACCGACCCATCGCCATCCGGATGGAAATCGAATGTTTTTCTTTGTGTTTATTTGGTTCATTCTGGTGCTCGCAAGCACCGATCGACACGGGCAAGGCAAAATTTGCTTGTCCAAGCGTAAATAACTCGTAGGGAGTCGGACAAAAAGGGCCATGAGCATAATAGTTGGATGGATGACTGCTTTTGGGGCGACATGTTGAGATAACGAGTGGATATTTAATAAAAAACGTGATTGTAGTCCATTGACAACCAAATTTTTTATTATAACACAGTTTTAAAGGTTATAGATCAATTACAAAATCTTTTAAAATCAAGAAATTAAAGAATTTATAATAAAAATAAATTTTTAAACTCTTGTCAAACAAAGTGCAAATAATCTGGTTAAAGTCAAACTTTTAATTAAAATTAAAATTTAATTAAAAATCACTGCAAATTCTTTTGAAAAGATGTTTAAAGAATTCCATCGGTTAAATGACAATATTACTGAGATCAATATTACTGAGATCAACACCTTCCTTAATAGAGCTTTTTTTTGTTTAATTTATATATTTAAACGACTTTTTATTTACAATTAGTTTTAAGCCCATATTGTGTAGTAGTTTTGCATCAGTATTAAGTAACTTTTACCGAAAATAACATGTCCACTCGTTTACGCCATAGTGTCATACTATGTGCCAGGGACAAACAAAACCCGTACTCCCGAAAATACGATCGCGATCGTTGCGAGCATTAGCATGCGTTTCTGGTGCATTTTTTTCCTTGAGCAGCAGACGAGGCGGAAGCACAAGAGGTTGACTGCTCCAACCCGGGTGAGTTACGATGGTAGGTTTACGATCTTTAGGAAACACTTTCTTGTGTTTCTGTTCGGTGTTGCGCTTTGCTTTTACGCCTCCAAAAGGAAAGATGGGCGACCCGTTAATATTATCCCTTCCCCATCACCGGGCAAGACGTATGGCTTCACGAGCATCTTCGTGCTTGGGAAGCATTTTTCGTACACTTTACGAGCCAATGGGTGCACAGAAATGCGTAGGTGCATGGTGAGGATTGCAGTGCCTCTAAAAGCGGATCATTATAAACGACAAAGTTGCGCTTGTTTGTATGTAATTCTTTCACGACTCGTTCGACATTTGGGATATTGATTTGAATTAAAAGAAATGACACATCATTTATCGCTTCATGGGATGCTGCACATTTCGGGAGTTATTAGTGCAAGCTGAATGGGGGGCTTAGGTGACACTACACTACACACGGTGGTATGGGATTTGCTCTTTAAAGAGGTCCTCACGACGTTGAAGAATGTCGAGACATTTGCTTAAGGAGCCGGTCAGGCGACATCTATTGAACTGTCCAAACATCGCCATAATGCTCATCGATCTTCCGTTGTGTTTCGTATCGATTTCGTTGAAGACGATATAGAGAGTTTTTTTCTCCTTTGGCCAATGCCTAGGAGCGATGCATTGAATTGGCTCGACAAAGACTTATCCATCGTCATCCAAACTTCAGACGCCTGTGGTCAGTGGAAGCAGTTTAAGGTTACTGCTCGGTGGTGAGAGTGTAACCTCTTATTACAAACGTTAAGATCTTGGAGTGAGCAGACACTGGGAGGTACTATCGCATTTCAATGCTCCTCCGTACATCCATCAATCTTCGTTTGTGTACATATTTTTTTAAGGATGGTCGTTGTCATCCGATGCGCTACTGTTTCGTGTACCAACCAGGCATGCATGTCGGAATGCAGCACCGTGTGGTTAGTGTACAACACGGATGGTACATCAGTTCGAGAACATGTTGATGTTTGTTGGGGACTTTGTGATAAAATGTGTTCTTGCATGTTCTCTAATCAAATCTGAATTGAAAGAGTTGTTTTGTGGACAATGCTTCCACGTTTTCACGCGTGTTTTGATCTCCAAATTCCTTTATTTCTTATTCTGTAAATAATAATCGAATAGAGATGCTGTTCCAACGCTCCATAGTTCACGATTCCAACACATCGACCCACCCGGACTAATGGGCATTTTTACAGCTGCTATTTCCATCACCTTTCGCTCCGGATGAGACAGTGCGAGCCTGCCCAAATGTCACACCGCCACGTACGTACGCCAACCAACGCCGACTGCGCATTCTTCCGTGAGGGCCCCATTGGAAAGGAACGGTGGAATCAGATATCGCCTGGAATCGGATGAGAGGGTCTCGGAAATGTAAACCTTCGCTGCAGGCGCAGTCGTGAAATTAGAATACACCGTGAGTGCCCCCATCCCCCCCACTCTAACGGTGCGAACACCTCTCCTCAACAGCCAAATGGACGACGCTCTGGAAAGTTTTGTGGACCCTTAGGAAAGGTGGTAAATATCTCACTTGGGAGTTTTCCATTTCCCCGTTGTCCACCGTATGGTTGCCAAACAAATTCCAGCCCCATACACGTCAGCGACTTTTGGAGCAGCGAGAGATGTTTGTTATGGGAAACCGGGCAGAGGTATAGCGTTCTGTTTGGGGGATATTTTTACAAGCTTTGCTTGCCGTTTCATTTCACTGCTGATGGAGGCGTTCCTCGGGGTGGTTAACAACCGTAGACATACCCGGACACTTTGTGGGGATTGTGAGCTAACGCTTCGTGCAGCAAAGTTCCGCGGATATCTCGGGGAAACTTGGACACTGGTGGAGCTATGTAAAGGACGTTTTAACAACCATTTGGTGCTTGTAACGGAGCATACTTTGTGGCTTCTGAAGCGTCTAACTGGAGATCAGAATAACAATTACCGCTGCAATCGGATCCAATTTGTTAAGCGAAGGAAGCTGAAATAATGTCCGAAGCAAGTAATTAACGGCAATCGAGCATTAGCAAATGCCTTTTTGGTTTCTAATTCCTGCCAGCCGATGTAGTGGACTGTTAGGATGTGGCAACATCTGTTTAGCATTATGCAAAGTTTTAGCAAAACAATTGGAGGGAGGCCTGTTCGGAACAGTATGGTTGATTATGTTCTTGTGTTTGCTTTTTTTTTTTGGTTTTCGCTATCTTCTTCATTGTGGAATCCTAAGGAATGCCTCCGATGGAGGTCGCACGTTCATTCCCATATGGCGCTGTCTTATTCTTCATTTTCTCGTACATTGAAGAAATTGCTGGTGAAACATGATTCAGACATTTGTTTCCCTTTTTTTCTCCAATTACTACTACCCCTTCATCCAGGAAAACAGTCCGTCATTTAATCCTGCTTAATCCGGTCATGTCAAAGTCAAATGTACGGCTCTTTGCCATTCCCTGGAAAGTGTGCACACACGCTCAAACTTTTTCCGTGAAGGTTAATAAGCGAAAGTGGGAAATTAATAGCAGACACGTAGTAGGGACTGTAGCAACACCATCTGATATACATCTGTTTGTCGTTCTCGGTGGAGACACAGGGCCCACCGGTTGGATGGTTTCGCTTGCGAAGAAACGTCGCTTATGAATAAAATAAGAAAAAAGAAGCCCAACTTAAGCCAAAGTTCAAACGTCTGCAGTGTTTGAGTTTGGCGCAGTAGTAACTCTTTTTTATCCGTTTTTTCTGTCATTTGTTTGGACCCGCTTTTATGCACAGTTCATCACGCGACGTGATTAACGAGCGCTGGCGTTTGCAGCTTCCGTGGTGCGATGTACAAAAAACAGAAACTCTGGGACAATAAATTGGTAAAACAGTGAACGGTGGTTCCACGCGCCCAGTCAACAGATTATCGCGTGTTTTGATGCCGTTTGATTGAATCGCAGACGTCGCAAATATGCGTTCGGCGGCGTAACAGGAACGCCCGCATATACCCTTTGTTTGCAAAGTGCTGCTGGATGGATGGACGCTTGATTGATAGAGATTGGAAAGGGGAAGAATGAGTCGAGGAACACTGGCAATGATGTGGTGAAGTAATGTGGACCTTGTGGAATGCAGGTCGATTATCAGTAGGGAATGGGGAAAAAAGCACAGCGCAAGAATTGGTAATGTGGTAATTAAATGGTTGCTGATGACTTTTTTCCATGCTGCTTGAAAGCGCCCGTGTTGGGAAGGGTGTGAAGAAGGCTTGGCAGTATTTGTTACGATTAATACAGCATCGAAGCTTTAAAAATGACAGCAGTAAAGACTTACCGACTTACAAACACTGTTCCCACAGTCGTAAGCCGGGATAATCCTGTACAATGGTTTATCCTTCGTTTAATCCTTTCTTATCCAGGATAAATGCATTCCTACGCGTCGCTTGCTTACTTTCTAAAACGTATGATCACACTCGGAATGGATGAAGTAATCCCTTCACGAAGCTGTCCTTGACGTGACATTTTCTGTCTATCATCGTTCTTACCGGAACTTTCTGTCATCCCTGTTTGATTCTTGGTCCCACACCTGTACCAATGACTGGCCTTTTCTTTCGATGATAGTAATGTTCTATCGGGCAAGTAGAATGCTTCACGTCATTACCGCTGTCACTTGCTGACTCTGTCTGTGCCGGCCTATTGACGGCAGCCACTCACCGCCATTGTACTCCACAAGGTCGGCTCCACCGCCACACTAATGTGGACAGCCACACTAAAGCTCATACGGGCAAGGACTGACCAATCAACCTCCGAGCTGTGATGGCTTCATTTCCCTGCACGCTCGTTACGATACGATACCATCCGTTAGATGGCGCCAGAGCTATGCTGCGCGCTCTCTTCCCCTTTTCCAATTGGCCATAGTCGATCGTGTGGTCACCATCCACGCAACTGGCTCCTTCAGAAGCTTCGCCATTTGCATTTGTGCCATAATTTTCCCCGCAACGGATGACGTATGGTAAGCAGTGCGTGTGCTAGGCGCCATCAGTAGTAGAATGGCGGCACACTGTCACTGCACCGTAGTAGGCGCACAGCAAAGCGTGTATGCTCTTTAAGTACACGCCGCACGTTCAGTTAGGAGCATGCGTGCGTATGTACGAGAGAGGGACAGAGAGAGAGAAAGATACCGAGTAGACGCGTTGCAGCACAGGCTAAAGTGAGCAGCGTCCGATCCACATATGGATCGTTTTGCTGCTGCCAATTTGACGTTAGTGAGCTCATAAATATTTGCTGTTAGCAAGCGTTACGCACAGTACTGGTGGCTGTGTATATACAGCTACTCAATAGAACGTGCTGCCGCGCGTGGTTTAGTGATGGAGACATTTTTTTTGAAACAGTCACACTTGTGCTGCCATAAGTGTACCATGAGACAATGCTGGCCAGTAAAATGGTTTGCTTTCGTTCATGCCAAGCACAGCAGTATATAGCTTCTTTCTCAACTGTTTCAGTGAGGGGGAAGGGGGATTAGTTCTACCATTTATGGGTTTGTAATATGCGAAACGAGGCGGAACGGTAGTCGCCATAATAATCTTTCTCATCTCATGTATGGTTCGTATGGTTATAAAACATCTCCATTATCAGGCCACCACCACGTTTTGCAGAGGAACGGAATTACCAGCATATTTGCATGCCTCCAATACCGAATCATTTTTGCATGCGCACAATTTTCTCACTCTCGTTTTGCTATATTTACCGTAGCAGCTGTATGTGGATATTAGATAAAGCTAGGCCACGAATGTAGTGCCATGGCAACATCAAAGAGGCTCGGTGTATCGTGTATATAACCAAGGTTCTTATAATACTGGCGCGGTGTGCTTGGGCGGGCTACTAGCTAAGCCTTCGAGATAATGACATGCTATCCGATCGACAGCCGATCATCAGTTTATTCAGTGCCCATTTTGTTTCTTTTTTTTCCACCACTCTTCTCCCACTGCTTAGAAATGTACTGAAACCATTGGAGATAATGTTCCGTTCCGCAGGCAGCCTCCAAATTATAGTTCGCTTTTTATTATTGCTCTTTCGTTCGCTCCCCAAACGGGGTTTCTCTTTCCGTTTCTGTGACCATTTAGCTAAATACAGCTATCGTTCAAGAGCCCACCAGTGCCACACTATACAGTCTGTAGCATGGCTATAGTGTTGCTTATTTTTAAACATTTATAGTAAAGGAATTTTTTCTTCATTAAAATGATGTTGCAAGATGTACTGTGGAATAACACTCCTTTCTATCTCTATTGAACTTTCAAGCTCTTTACAAGAAACTGGAAGTAGTCGTAGAGCGGAAAAACTGATCAACTAAATGTCCCAAAGTACAAAGTTGTTTAAGCATTATGCTTATTAATATAATGGATGTGTTAGATAGGGCATAATTTCTGAAACAAAAATGAGGTTAGTGACGAGTGTTGCTATAATTTTGCTACGGACTGTAGTACTGTGTGTTGTCCGCCTGAGTGTCTATATTTTCGTGCGGGGCACTGTGTTATAGGTCATACTTGTGCTTTCATTGTTGTGCCTCAGGGCCATGTTCACCACCGTAGCCTTCCAACCACACCGCCACTCATCTCTTTAAACGCAGTGCAGTCTCTCCAATTGGCCAGCTTTTGTAGCAAAATGAGTTTCCAATTATTGATCTTTTTTTCACTGTCCACCCTTTACAGGCAATTTCTGCTGCTCATCAGCAAACTCTCTTGTACATAGCACTACATTTTCTATGTCACAGTTAAGTTTTAAGTTTCATCTCCGTTGTCCGCCCGTTTAGCAGCAGTCCAACCTTGCGGGCACACTTTCCATATGGTAGGAGATTTGGTGACACGCATTTTCTCGGCCGCAAACTAACCTAGTTTTCGCCATACAAAGATGAACCGTCTGCCGCCCCATTCAACGTGCCAACCTGCCGCAGGGGATGGTTTTAATTTTATGCACCGTTTATCATTCCACCATCAGCTCATCCGTCTTTCGCCTGGTTTTGCGATGGCTGCTCGATCGATGACGGCTGGTTCCGGTACTGCTCGAACGTGGTCGGATTAAGCCGTCACGGAAGCCACATCCCATATACAGCGTCCATCATGCTAGTGCAGGATGACAGATTTGTTGGCTGGGAGTTAAGGTTTGAGTGAGCGATCTAGGCCGAAAACTTTCTTTACTGTGTGACGTCGATCGGGATGCGGGAAGAGAACGGTGGAAGAGATGCTGCAGTTCGGATGACGTTAAATAGAAGCCTTCTGTAGGCCTTTTGTGTGCCTTTACGACGGAAGCTTTCGGAAGGTGATGTGCAGTGATTTGTTTATCAAGCGTTAGCCTTTTTCTCTAGCGACCCACTTTTATGCGTTCGGCAGGCAGGAGTTCCTCCCACCGAAGGGCTAACCAGTTTGGGAGAAAAACGGTGATATGTTTCTTTTTTTTCCTACTTTTGTTTTTTTTTGTTAGATTAGGGGTCACATTAGGTTTGGTGAATGTTTTACCTTCTTCTGTTGTTTTTTTTTTCTTTCTATTTGGTTACCGTAGCGAGTTCGTAGTAATGTCTGACGGGTGTTTTTTGCTTTCTTGCTGCGGCAAAACATAAACTGCGTGAGTTGATTGTGTGCTAGCAAGATTTGGAACGAAGTAACGGAAGGGTGGTTATGTTTTCTTCATGCAAATGTCTCCTCATTGCACGCAGCAAAGCGATCAAAGGGAAGCTTGTGACTAGCTTCAAACTTTACGACGATAAGAATTTTACTTCTCACTGTTTCTAGCGCTTGCAAGTCTTAAAAATGCATTTTTTGGTGTATGAAAAAAAAAAACAACCCAGTTCTTGTACGCTTGTTTATTACTATGCTGTCAACAGAATCTTTCTCACTCCACTGTTAACTTCTGGAGCAGAATACTAAAATGGCACAAACCGTAAGTGGTGCCGGATTGCGTGTGAAAATTACAGCAAGAAACGTATAAATCCCTACAAGCACCGACATAAATCCTGGCAGAGTATTTCTGTAATGGACATCGTCCTTGAGTGGTGTTGCCCGCAAACGGGAGGGAAAATAATTATAATTGAGCGAAACGCAATGTACTAAGTTTATTCTTGTGGCGTTGCGTTACCCCTGTGGGAAAGCGTACCATTTAGGGAAGTGCGTATTTTCACTCGATTTTCCGCACGTACCAACCAGTACGCTTACGAATTAAAATAAATCATCACACAAATAGCACCAAACGAAACGCATCGAGCTCACACGTTCTTGTTTCGTTTTTAGGCTTCTCCATCTTCCGTTGGCCAGTTTTGCGCCAAACCAAGAGTAACACGCTGCGTACGCTTTGTTCCGTTTGTTCCGTCCCTGTGTTTATGCGTGCCGTGCAATGCAATATGCTGGAATGCACTTCAACCCGGAGAAAAGGCAGGAAGTTATTAATTTTCCTATGCGCTTGTAGTGTGTGTTCTACTTTTGCGCAACACACACCCACACCCCCGTGGGCCGTTAGTTTTCCTTCAACCTCCGATGGAACGGTGGTTGGTCCAGTAGATCAACGCCACTCGCCTACTTACTCACCGGGTTCTCCGGGTGCGTGTGTGTGGATACTTTGATAAATTAGCCACACAGTGCTTGCTGAGTGTAAACAATACCGTGCTTGGTCTAGAATTCCTAAGCCTGGGATGCCGCCGTTGCATTGCAATCGGAACTACCGAACTAGACGGTGAACTCCCGAAGCTGTTTGATCGAGAATGTTTGCGTTGGGTTTCTCCATTCGCATGGAAAGGGGGAACTAGAAATTAATCAGGGTAAGGATTGGTGGTCGTTTTCGGTGGTGGTGTAAAGAAGAAACACATTCGAAACCGTCTGTATAAAACAGTTTTGAGTACACAGCTTGGCTATGGTTGTGAACGATATCCGGAACCGTTTATTTATTTATTAAACAGTAAGAAGAAAAAAAACAATCAAAAAAGGACAAAACTGGTTGGGGAAAAATTCGTTACGTTCAAACTCGTTATCAACAATGGTACAGTGCGTAACAATCCAATTGGCTGCAGAAATATAAACCTGGTTCCGTTTGCCACTTGTTTGGGAATGAAAAAATATTTTAAAAGTTAGAAAAACATTCTAAGTTAACGCTCACTGTAAATAAGAGTAAGTAAGTAAGAGTAAAAGTAAAATATGGAAACTATTTCGAAAATATTTTTTCAACCGCTGTTAATTAAGGATCATTGAAAACTTTTGAATCATATTTATATAATATTGAATATTGTATCAAATTTTTCTAAAACTAAACCGATTCTTGTTAATTTAAATTATGTTTTCTTATAATTAAAAAAATACTAGTAGTTCAATTTGTTCCGTACTGTACCATCTTCCGTACCGCACTGTACACAATTTCATCAAAACCAATCAAAACGCCTGCGGTTATGCAATTCAAACACGCGAATGAGTGTGAGTAGGTATGCAATGCGCCATACAACCCGAGACACCTAGATGTCTCTACTGTACACACCTCTCAAGAACAGTGGTGAATGCAACGTTGGGCAAAATTATATTTTTTTTACTTTTTCCGTATTACGTTATTTGTAGTATAAAGGATCAATTATTATTTAGGAAAAATATTATTTCATAAAAAAAATAATATAAAAAATTGATTAAAAATCTAATATATATATTTCTTTCTAAAATTATGGTACAAAGCACATGTTTTAAGCATTAAGAAAATGGATCTTTTTTTTCTTCAATTTACAATCATCATATCAAATTATCCTTCTGAAATATTGTAACACGATGTTCTAACAGTATTTTTTGTCCTTATTCTTGCAGACATAATCCTTAGCATCATCCCATCATGGCAAGTTTATCGGACGATCCCGAGAAGCTGCTGAGCGAGTGGCTAGGCGAGCTAGAGAATCTGATCGGGGTAAGTTGATACAGCGCACCGTATCGATATCGATACGGCCAGATTTGGCGAAACACCTTAGCGTAATGCGCTAGAATACCATCTGTTGCCTAACGCTCCATTACCTAAGCCCGCCCGGTGGATGGACACTTTCTGTTTCACAAAATTCAGTACAACCAAGAACGAAGGTTTTTTTTTCGTTTTGCCCTGGAAGGGTCGTGTTTCCAATGGCACGAGAAAAAAAAGCAAGAAAAACACCAACCCATCTCGGCACTTAGTCCACTTCTCGGTACAACGATTTTTGGCGCTTCCACGAGGTGGAAACTCGACCCTGTTCGCATGTCGCTTGTCGCTTTGTGGGAAACTCTTGTTTGCTCACTCGAGCGTCGTGTGGTAATGACATTAGCATTCGCCGTAGCACGTCTTAGCCGGCTTATATGATCGTTCGTTTTAGCCATCGCTTGAAGAGGTTGTGAATTGCGAACACACATAATCACCAATTAACAGAGCGGGTTTAAAAAGGAGCATATCCGAATGTTTCGATGATTGCGGTTGTCATCTGTCGAATGCTATTTGCATCGACAACCGTGCAAAATTGTATCGAAATGCAATAACAACAGACACTCAGTTGCTTTTACCGATGCGACTGCTAAAAAGCCCCAAAAGTGCGCACAACAAGGTGTGTCGAACCTTCGCTTTAAAGTTTTTCGGCCTTCGGGCCCATTACATGTAGTTCATCAAAAATGAATATACTAAAGTGACTTCCATTACTTTGCATTACCGTATCCGTGTCACAGCTCATTGAATCATCCCTCGAACGGATTGGAGTGGTGCGTTCCATTAGATGAAAAACAGAGTGACTCGATAGAATTCCCTTATAATCATGGGAAATGGTTCACCGCCAAGGTGCCGGACGGGCCAAGTGCAAGCAGAGCGTTATTGTGGTAATTGTCTGTCATCGTTCGCCCAGGTGTTGAGGATATAGGGGAATAGCTTTATCCGAGCCTCGGAGTCACTTTTTCCCTTCGGGTGGAATGTGTCCTCGGTAATGCATTATTGTTATTATTTTGAGCCCACTTGGCGGGATTATTATCATTAGCACGGTGCTAAAGGACCTAAACACACGGTTGCGACGGGGTAATGTAGTTAAAATCGGATCACATTCGAATGGTAGGTACTGGCACTGCGAGTGGGTGCGATACGATGTTTGACAGGCTCAAGCTCCTCGCACTGTTAGAAACCATTAGGAGAAGGACTCGTAAGCGATCATACACGCACATATGTGTATGTGCTTCCACTTGGGTTTTGAAGTGGAGGAGTACCCATGATGAAGGAAACATTATACTCTCTTTTGAGCCTTACAAAATGATCGGAACATCGCGTCGTACAACAAGGGAGGAAAAGCACCAGACGGAGAGGTGGAACGAATCCTTCCTTCTGTTGGAAGGATGCACAACAAGGAATCGGATATCCCGAGCAGGTGGGAACACACGTCACCAGTACAAAAGGTAGCAGAATGAATGAAGACGGAAAGAAAGAAACGAAACCAAGAGAAACCTACAATGGCTATAGCGCTATCGCAGTGAGCCTCGTCATGTTCGATGTTTCCCTCCACGGTAACCAACGATCCCGTCGAACATCTGCCCTTTTTCCATGCTGGCAGACGACTGATAAAAGCTTCAGCATACACAGCACAACAAAGCCCTCGGCTGGCGGGACAGGTAAAAGTTGTTGTCCTACGTACGTGGTACTACGGGTTAGTTCCATCCACCTAGAGTGCAGCTTATGAGCGATGTAATTTATTTGCAATTTAAAATTACTGATGAGTTTGAAAACACAAATTCCTTGTACCTTTGTCAACTGACCCTGAGTCGTAATGTGTGAATTATTACGGATAATGTGATGTCCCGTCTGCAGGAAACACGGTCAATAGGGGCCAGTCTTACAGATATTCCTTAGATAATAGAAATTTTCTAATTATCTGTTTTTGTACAATTTTTACTTTTGAAGACAAGCAACTATCCTTCAATTCCTTCTCAACATATGCGTAAGCATGGTAATTCGTATCAAAATACCATGCCGTAGCATTAATTAGGCAGGAATCGAATATCATCATCGTAAGCTGGCCGGGTGGATACGTCCAACTGCGATTCCGTCTGCGATCAGTGGTAATAGTGGCAAACACCCCGAAAACAGCAGGATATTCGAAGCGAGGCGAAAACGAAAAAAAAAAACAATCCGTACAAAACTCGACGCACGTGGTCAACTGATCGAGATTGCTCGAACCGTGGTTTGAACGAAATGCGGGCCCAGAGTGAACGTGGAGTGTTTGTGTGCAATAAAGCGTATTAATAAAGGTAAGGCCAGACCGAAAGATACACACCGAAATCTTTACATCGTACGAGCGGAACAGAGTACCTAAAAGAAACTCCACGACAAAACCAATGCACCTGCTCGTACGCGTATGTCTTGCGCTTTGTTTACGCAGCATGTATGTATATGCTTTATATCCCAGTTCACGAGATTTGGCCGACTTATTGCTTTCCATCTGAAGTGATCGCGAGGCCCGGTGTTTCTTGTTTGGAATCACGGCTTCGAGTGGTACTGTGATGTGTTGTTCCACGTGCAAAACACCTGCCAATGTACGTTCTAGAGTCTTTCTTTAGAGCGAGTCCACAACTCCATCGAGGAAGAAGTGTGGTCACAAACGTAAACGCTTTTTTCCGTTTTTTCTTACGTTATCCATAAATCGGTTACGGTAGGCCAGTTGGCGTAAGAGTGCTGATTGTAGCAAAAAAACCCCCACTGAATGACAAAATATGGCCGATGGACTACGCCACGCGCGACGATGTCGCCTTTTTTGTTGTAGTTGCTGCAAGAACAACTTCCGTCATAGCCTCACTTGGACGCAACACATTTGGAATGGAAAGTGCAATGCAGGAAGTATACGCCGTTAAGAGCATTAGAGAAGTTAAGAGCTGTTAAGCATGAATGTGGAATGTACCATTCTTAACAAAGAACAACGCTTACATAATCTTCACCAATATTAAGTTTGAGCTAATGTATGTAAAGACCTTAAAAGTTTTTAAATGTAATTAAGGTAGCAGCATAAGGTTTAGGCTTGTTGAGGTTGTACGAAAAATCAGTAGAAATTCTTTAAATCGTTGTTATCTGTGATTGTTCTAAGGATATATGTTCATTAGCAATATCTCTTTGTGAAGAATTTTTCTGAATTTTTGAAGATATGATCTTCTGAGAATTCTTGAAACGTTACATCGCGTTTGTCTGTCTGGTTCCGACGAGATTGCTCCGAAAGAGTTCTCCACTTGAGGTAGTTGAAAACGTCACTTCTAGTAAATTATTTAAACGTTACTAAAATTGCACAAAATGTGTTTGTTTAGCAAATGTGTAAAGCAACGGTATTTGTTATATACTTTCAAAAAATAAAAAAGTTCTTCACCCATATAAGCCACCGGGGTGCTGTTCCGGGTGGTTTGTTAGCGAAAGTTTTAACCGAAACCGCGACGAACAGCCACACCGAAAATAACCACACCATACTTTTGGGCTTCATATTTAAGCATTCGTAAGCATGCACCTGTTTGGTTCTAACGGAGTTTCACTTTTTGCCCCAAAGGGAATGGTAACCATGCCTTACGCGAACGGACGATCAATGCTCAAGTGACGCAAGCAAGGCGGAAAATAAAATCGACAAAAAAAAATTTGCAAAAAAAAAACTCGCGCAAAAACGAAACCGTAAAAAAGGTTTGCACTGTACCTTTGGGAATTCCGCGTTTGATAATTTTGTGAGTAATTATGTACTGTGCGGCTGGTGTACCCTAAGGCACTTCATCCACTTGCGAAACATTGAAACAGCGTGCGGAAATTAGTTAAAAATCGATCGAAATTGGTCGATGCTTATCGATGGCTAATTTGTTTTTTAGTTGGTGTAGCTGCAAGCTGCTACCTTTGCTGTAGCGTGATCCGTTTCTTCCACATTGGAAACATTTCTCATTATGAAATGGCGTCGCCAATGCGTATGCCTCTCATAAGTGGATTCTCGTTAGCCCAGGTGTTAGAAAGGATGGTACGCACTGTCGTGAGTGCATCAGGTGCAATTTTTGTGGTTTCTGGCTGGCAAAAGTTAAACACAAAAGAGAACGCTGAATGATGATGAACAATTCAGCAACAAAATTGTATTTGAAAAATGTCATCATCATGGGCTTTTAAAACTAATTATAATGCTGCTACTTCAACGGGCTTGGTGTAATTGAAATGATTGGATAAATACGTACGCTCTGACGTTGATTAATTGTGGTTTCAAATTTTTGATTTCACAGCTGTACTGTTAGTGTATAATTTAATACTTCTCCACGTAAAATAGACAGGTAACTTACCGTCCACAAAATGTAACAATTGATTAGATTCATATCTGTCCCCTTTATACAGACAAAAAAAAATTAGGTCTTCAATGTACGGTCCACAATCGGCCAAGATTAGGATAGCCTATTTACTTACACATCAAAACCATCAATCAGATTTCTCAACATACTCGAAATTTATCGCAACACCTTTCTACGGGTCCACGTCAACAGTCGATTCATTCTATTCTGTTGTAATTTTTTTTGGGGTGATAAAAAATAATAATAATAGTGCAACCTCTTGGCGTGCTCGAAAGAAGGTGGGGTGTCAAAAGACCGTACGAAATGGTTCCGGAACCCCGGGTTCCCGATGACGATAAAGCAAGGAAGTGTAATGTTTACTTTTCCACTTTCAATTCCCGGTGCGTGTCGGACAGAACCCGGTAGCGATGCATTACACCCTCATCGCTCGTGATAATTGAAACCCGGGGACTGGAAACATTTCCAGCCAGAAGCACAACACAATCATAATGGCTGTAACAATCATCAACAAATATCGAAGTGAATCTTTTGGGAAGGGTCTGCCTTAGACGCGAGAAGTGATTCCAGTGGAGAGAAAGGAGAGTAAAGAAATCGTGTCTGTTATCTTCATTACTGTGAAGGTTTTGAGAATACCTCCTGGAAGAGGATGCGGAAGAGATTGAACAGAACAAGCATCCTTAAAGCCAGAGCAGTTATGGTTTGATAGGATTACGGAGGAGGAACGACCATCGGTACGGAAGCATAGAATGATCGGTTCAGTTGATTTATTTTACACGCTCACACAACTGGTCTCGCGTATCGATCACCGTACGGAACCGCATCTAATGATCAACGAGCTGGCAGGCGGCTATAGCCGATCGAAACGGACCAGACCCGACGCCAGAAAGGTTCGCTCCCTGCGATCGAGATCATTTAGCGAAGTGATCGAGAGGATTTCGAATTTCAAATGGGCCTGTCAAGCCACTACATCTAGGCGGACCCCTTAGCATCAACTCCACGGCATATGGTCGTTTACGATCTCATCCAAAAGACATCTGCCGGCTGTGTGTTGGGTTTATTTTACTTTCCTTCCATATCGTTGCCCCTCGGACGCAGCGGGACAAGACCGTGGGCGACTAGAATCGAAACATAAGGGCGTCGGGGGTTTGTTCCGAAAACGGGGAGAAAGAAAAGGCGAAAAATAAGGGCAAGAAGTGGACCAGAGGCTGTGTTTGGTGATGATCCCGGCTGGTCCGAAATAGAAGAAACTGCCGAAGCAAAACCGTACGGAATAGAATGCGCAATGAAAGTGAGAATGAGAAATACTGCTGGCCGGCAGTAAGTTTTGCTGCAGTCATCTGCTTGCTGCACCATGATGCACCGTTCCTGGGTGCTGGGACGTGTGTTGTTTTTTTTCTTCTTTTTTTTACGATCCATACTCCCTTTTTGCCATCTAACCATCTCCCGTGCTTACCGTTTGGTAGAAATTTAAATAGAACCATTTTCGAAACGTGAGCACTACGTTGCGCGGCAGATCGTGGTTAGGGTTTTGTGCGAAGGTCTGCGGATGTTGGTAGAAAATATTGGATGCCGTCAAATGGTGGTGTGGTAGAATGGCACAAAAAAGGAAGTAACAGACGGTGGGCACAGTCTAGGATGAATGTGCAAAATTCATACATCCGGGCAAATGGTTCCGGAAGCACTAGGTTGGAGGGAAAATAAGCAGGTTTTTACCTTTAAAGTGTGATTAAATTTGGGGTTTGTTTCTCTTTCGTTCGTATTGTATTTTTTTCCGTTTACACTTTGTTGAACATTTGGAAGCATGTTTTTCAATTAGAGTTTTAATTACAAAATATAAATATGAACGGGTTTAATTTCGAAATGGAATAGTATGCTTGAGCGCTATGGTTGGTAGAAGATAGGATATTAAGATATTATTTAATAAAGTCGTCATTTCTTCTTAAATATTGAGCACACATCAAACAGACTGACATATCATTGCTGTAATAAGATGAAGTTTGTATAGTAATCGACAAGCTCAATGTTTTGTACAAGAACTACCGTAGACCAACTCTCGACTTTTCGATCAAGATTAGAAGAAGAAAATAAGCAATTGAATTTAGTTTGGGTCAAGTTATTGCAATTAATGTGCAAAATGGTCAAAAAATTCTGTTGATATCTTAATGTATTAACATAAACTCAAAGCGGAATTTCCATATTGGTCATCCAATTAGTACCAAAATTAACACTAACCAACAAACTCAGAAATCTTTGCTTTAAAATTCTTGATTGATTTGTGTGCGGATCTGTCCACCGTCAAGCTAACTTTGTTTAAACATTGTTGTAGTAAAAGTGTAAATACAATGCGCCTACATGGTGTGTTTTTGTTTCCCCATTTTGCTATTTATAGTGCCGAAGATTGAAGTTATCCAACATTTCTCACCATGCCAGTAAGTTCTTTCGTAAGCAAACCATAGATAGCGCTTTTGAAAATGCCGCCCGGTATGTTTTGATGGGCTCCCAAAAATCAATCGATCGCTACCGGTTGCGTTCCTTAGGGTTTGATGGAGCAGCGTGCTGCGAGAAAGTCTGTCTTGGTTGGTTGGATCGCACAAGTCAAACCGGGGGTGATTAAGAAATGGGATGACCACCGATGAGCGGCTTAAGGGATGCGAAAGCAAGTGGGTTGTGAATGTGGTTAATCGACTGCCAAGCGAGAGTAAGAAATTTGTCGAAACGATAAACCTGCGAAACCGTGGGCAGAGAACGTCAACAGGACAGGCAAAAACCGTTCGCCACTCAGCGTTCTCACACGATTTTTCAAACCTTCGCGCCAGTGTCCCGGCACCCTAACGGTCGCGGAGCATATTTTGGGTTGGATGGTTTTGATTATGTTAAAATTAATTTATTAGTTGCGCGTGCGTTACGATGGCGCACAGCTTGCCGAGCGCATCGACATTGCATGTGCACCACCACGAGGGTTGTTTTTATCTCACGCGCACAACAACAAAAACGCGTCTCTTCTCCCTCCGAATGCGTCTGCTAAAGCGTGGTGCTTAATCGCTATCCCGTCGGTGGCTAATCTTGGGATATTTGTTCGCTTCCAACCGGCGTTTTCTACCTCATATCGCATGCACCGTCTCGTAGCGTGCATAAGAAAAACGTGCACAGAACGCATCAATTGCAACATCGTCACGCTTAGGGTTTCCCTTTTGTTTCTTCTCCTTTTCTTCTGCGCTGTGAAAAATAGATGCACTTTGGCAACAAAACTGGGCCAGCTCGAGATAATCCGAAACCGATTGATATGGTATCAATCACCACGCAACCGGGAACGCGTACGGTTCGCTTTCTGAGCACCAAAGTGTAGCACTAATGTGCCTCTTTGCATGGGATGCACTTTTGTTTTTGGAAGATAGCTAGAAAAGGAGGTGAAAATCTTTTCCACTTTTCCCAACGATTTCGACACAATGATTGTTTGTGGTATTTGCGTTAGATAAAACGGTAGAACTATCCACGGTGAAAGAGTTTTCGCTGCCTTCTTTCTACTCCAATGGGGATGCTACCCCGTCAGAAATGGGTTAAGATGTTTTGCCAGTTTTTCGTAATATCCGACACATTAACGGATGGGGAATTCTCTACTCTAGAATGATACGTTCGGCTAACGAGAGGTAACGTTTTAATAATCGCTCCGTAGTCCCCCATTTTTCCTTGGCAAAACGGTGGAACGTAAATGTCCCGAGAAGAACATAAATAAATAAACTAAATTAAAAAACAAAACACCCACCCGTCTCGTATGCGGTGGGTTTTTTTATTCAAAATCAGAAACTTTCCCAGAAGGTCAACGTGGTCAGATGGATGGGTGAGTGTTATGATTTATCGGCCGGATGGGTCCAGCATAGGCTCGAGCATACATCGACCGTCTTGGTACATCGTACATTATTTATCGCAACGCAAAGGCCATCCTCTACATGGAACAGGCGGGGTTGAAAGGGGAGGGCCTTTGGTTTTTTCTTGGGGAGGAGTGGACAGATAGGCGAACAAAGCAGCAGGGCTCGATTGTGGACATCAGGAACAATGACGGTTTCATACGCTATAACGACAACACATTGCACAACCTTGGGTCTTGGGAGTACGCGGGTACAGTAAGAGCAGTGGAACAGTACGTTAAGCAATAAGGCAGCAAGGCCACCGATCACCGGACCACTCGCCATGTGGAGCATACTCCCATATGTCTGTGTGTTTTCGGTTGTATGTGGACAGGGCAACTACTAGTCGAAAAATAGAACTCCGAGAAGACGCAACATATGCCCACCGGTCAACCGTAGGGTTTCTTATGTTTCTTTTTTTTATGCAACCGGGTGTAAATCAAAATCGTTGAAGCACGACGATGTTGGTTGTTTATGCCACCGAATCGCGTTTCGCGTTAATCCTGTGCTACAGGTTAATGAGCGTAGAGGGACGGTACACCAATAAGCAGTCAGTACCGTTTAGCGTTTGTTGGTGTTTTAATGTTTCAAACTAATTTATTAACTTAATTTTAGGTACAGCTTAAGCATGATTGCTCATTTGACAAAACTTTATTTTTATGCGTGGTGGAAAGTTTGGTAACATTGCTAAACCGAATCGACGTTAACGTTTAACTGGACAGCGCTTCATTAGACAGAATAAGCGTGAATTAGGGTACAAAAATTGTGGATTTTAGCACAAATCGCTTCTGTGGTTTAATTTGAACAAATTCATACAGTAGAGGTTCAACAAAATATAGAAAAAGTAAATTATGTTAACGGTGGGACCACTCACAGGTTGTCTATTACGAGATATTTGTTGTACATAGATTGTTTGTAGGGTTCTTTATAATATCGTTTCGATCATGCTTTTTAGTAAAGAAAAACGTGTTTGTATTGCAAACTAAACTTCAAAAAAACCCAACAAACAAAACTGTTTTTCAAGTTAATCATAATAACAGTGTAGAGAGCTCTGCATCTCCAATGCACCATTAAAGCATCTCAAAAAGAGAAAGATTCCCCTATGTGTGCGAGATTTCTCATCTCGTGCATTTTCATCGGCATTCGGGGGTTGTTTTTTTTTTTCATTCCCCTCGATTCGGTGCATTTCACTGTGCGGCTGTACATTTTTACCGCTTCTTCTCTGCTTTAACTTGATCACCGCTGCATGTCTCTTGCACGCCCGGGGTGTCAATACCGAAGCAACAGATCACCGGCATCAGTCGACACCATCGGATCTCATCGTCCGGTTCACGCGATAAGACAGGCAGCTCTACCGTCCGTAGAGCTGGTGCAGTCTTGTAGCGATCAACGATCAGCTTCTTCGAACAGTCGCGGCAACTGAAGCAAACATTCGTGTATGCTGTGATCGTATCGTATAGCTGTGGCAAGCGTAAACATCGGTCACATCTGCTCCCCAGATTTGATGCGCACGCACTGTCTGGAGGGCGGAGAAGTGGATCCCGTTGTGAGAAACGAGCGGCAAAGTACACCGAGGGCCGACGTTCGGGATGGTGATGCTCCATTGCGACAGCAAGGATGCGCCCAGTGGCAGTTGCCCTTCGCCCAGTTAACTCATTCACGTGCTCCCTCGTTCTTTCCCACTCTACCGCGAGAGTAAAAGAGTTTTGAAGGCAGTGCTTAATCTGGTGGTGCGATGTTGAGAACAGACTGTGGTGATCGCAGAGTGAAGGGATCGGTGTCCTGTGCATGAGTGTGTCGGGGTTTTTGCTGGTCGCTTTTGGACCCCAATGCTGTTGCTGCTGTTTTTTTTGCCACCAATTTTACGGGCCAACACAACTGCAGGCGGATTAATTTAGAACGATTGGAATGATGGGCACAGTACGACGATCGATTTAGATTCGAGTCAGATTTTACCGGTCGGCATGGAAGGTAGTGATCGATCATCGTCCAGACGTTTGTGTGTCGATGGTCTTTAAAGCATTTTTGCAGTGTTTTACGGGTTTGCCACAGTTTGGTAAAGTTAAACCGAACGAAAGGTGAAGCAGAAAGTTAAATCAAAGTGAGTTTTTTTTTGTATGAAGGTGTTGCGTGAAGCAATGTGATCGACGAAAAAATCAAATTTAGTGAACAGAAAACGTCATCCGTACACCCCCAAGGCCACGTTAGGTGGGGTGTTTTATTGTGGTCTTTTGATTTGGATATCTTTATTATCGGCTATTGCTTGTAAAGCTATAAAATACACAAATAAAAACAAAAGAGTCGGTCTAAGCGTTGGTGAACCAATTTTGGATGTTCGGTGAAAAAAAAATGGAGTTTTGTGTGATGGATGAGTTGGTGGCGCTTTATGATTTGCTGAAGTGATATGTGTACAAGAAAGATGTGTATAATTTAGGTGTTGAAAACCAGTGGGAGTTTGCTGCTTAATTTAATATTCGCGTTTTAAGGTAATTTTCACATAGTTTAGTAACGTTCCTCCCTATATGTATTGATTGAACATTGAACCTGATATTTCCAACGGTATATAATTTTTATATTGAACAACAGCAATTTTGAAGTCTTTAAAATCTTATAAAAATCGCATTAACTTCTTACTACTACGGCAGTATGTGGGTTGCAGTAATGGCTGTATGCTTGTTTGCATTAAAAAGAATATTTAATTTTTAGCTGATATGAATGATTTTTGTTGAGGATTTTCTGCAGATGTTCTTGGTAGGCACATACATATGCAGTAAACCCACATACGATATTTTCCCCCGAATGTCCGAACAAATATATTCAAATTGTCGTCCAGTAATGGACTCATTGCTGCTCTCGTCTTATTGAACCAGCTGCTCCATTAAAGGAGTAAAGGATCTTACCCGTAGCATAAGCACCCGTTCCTTTGGCAAATACCGACACACAAGCAAACCGCAATATGCAAAAAGGCGCACATGATAAGATAAGCTCCCTCGGACACAAAACCCCACAACGGCTACATAAACATCCCCTTGCTTTTGCGAAGTCGCACGCGAACGCGCGATAAGCCGTGCTTCTTAACCGTGTGGTATGCATTGAAGCGAACTGACTTGAACAACTTATCATGAGTTCGTGTAGTGACTAACACATGCGTTAGAAAACTAGCGTAAACTTTATACCACAAAAAACCCTTCTTTTCATAGAGAATAGATAGAAAGAGATGGAAAAGAGGGAAAGGACGAGGCGGCGTGAAAAAAGAACCGAAAATAGAAAATACAAATGAAGCAGTAAAGTAAATGAATATGGAAAGGAAATGTCATGCGATTAGCGGGGTCAATTTCTGCCTGAAGGGTGTGTTTTTAGAAGTCAAGGCTAGCGGTTTCCATGGTGTTCGGTATAGTGGCGATATAGTTGAGCTGATGTTTGGGACGGTTGCTTGGATGCAGACGAACAATCGGAAGTTTTAATCTCGTTTAAATTAATGAAGACTTGTTTGTTTTGCTTTAAATTTGTTCATTGTAACTACTTTTAGGCTGTAAAATAGTCGCGATAAGAACGTGGTTGATAATAACCGAATTTAGGGTTTCGAATTTTGTGGTTGAACGACATTTTGTAATAAAGCATTGAGCGGATAGTAGAGGTGCTTGGGATTATAGATGAACAAAGAAAATGCCATATATGTACGAAAGTACAAAATGATTTTGTTAAATTTTATGATTGTTCTACAATGTCACGCCATGAGAGTGATACTAGACAATCCATACTTTAATTTTCTTTTTCAGATTTAATTTCTTATGATAGAAGGTTTACCTTTCTATCATCCCTTCTGTTTCCTACAATATTTTGTCCTGAATCATGGTTAAACTTTAAGTAAGAATTTGAAGATTTTTTTTTATTATGTATATGCAACTCCTTGCAAGTTTTCCACTGCAAGTTCGCTGCACAAAACCACTCCGGAAACCAAATTTGCACTTCCGCAAGATTCATTCTTTTGAAGTTGTTTTGAATTGAAAAAAAAGAACAAACGAAGACAATATGGTAGAAACAGCGAGACGCAGTTATTGTGACACATTGTGCGTCCCATTTCCGTGCAGCATCATCCTTTTATTTGCACCGCTTTTGGCGTAACCGGAAACCCAAAAAATTGCATCCCACTTCCGACGGGGAAGGAAAATTGAATTCTCATTCGAATGGAAACTTAATCCCGTCACAGAAGGAACGCAGACACACACACACCCCTTCTCATGGCAACAAACCTTTTTCCTCCCTTCCAACATGGCAAAGAAAGGAAACTACGCGTGCCGTGCACTTTCTCGCGATGGCAAAAGTAAAAGCAGGTCCCAAAAAACGGCGGGGTAGAATATGAATGTATTATTCATGTACTTCGCCTTCTGGGTGATGCCCGTTGTGATGGGGTGGGAGTTGAGGGAGGGATTGCAGTGCGTTGGGACGTCCAATGCCGGGGATATAAGTGGAAAAAGTTTTGTTAATTTATATCTACGAGGGTTGTAGGCTAGATGCACAAGCTGATGAATGAGATGTGGCAAAGAGTGATGGAAGAATGGTACAGAATTGTTACAGTGCGTATATGTTGCATGTGCGTGAAAGAAAGAGAAGAGTAAGAGAAAAGGAGCGGGATACATTTAGAGACAAACAGTGGAAAAAGCATTGAGATGTTTTGCAAAAAGGACGAAGGATGTGTAGGGTGGGAGTTGTTGGATTCGTTAGCAACCCGACCAGGCGGAGGGGGAGATTGGTGTTTGGTGTACGAGGGGACGAGGTGGTAGTAGTAAGCTTGCGTACAAATTGCCGATGAGTCATCATCCAGACTCGGTTTGGTTTGGTATTCGGTTTTGTTATTGATTTTAGATTCCATCTCTCCGGTAGGCAGATTGTGTGGTGGAGTTGCTGTAAAAGCCGTGAGATGGACACGAATCATCATGGGCACAATGGAAGTCCATTTTAACGTGAAGTTTTGCTTATGTTTTATTGTTTTGTGTTTTTGTTTTTAATTAATTATGAGATAAATGATCTATTCAGCTATTCAGTGAAGAAGATTTTATTGATTAAACTTTATTGATATTGAATTATATTGATGATTAATTGGAATTATTATTTTTATCTTTTATATTTAAAACCAATATGTTTAAACCAATATGTAGTCATTAAACATGATACAGAATTAAAATAACGCTTAATATATCATAGAGACTACTGAATGTAGTATTGTTTGTGTTAGTGATTGCATACTTTCAGGCGTTGCAAGTCCTTTCGACCGCATGCACACCCCATAACAGCTGCTAGTTGCTAGTCAGCCTTAATGAACAAATTGTTTTCAGATGAAACATTCGATGGGCCTTCGCTTGCTATTACCAGGCGGCTTCATAAAAAAGGTGGCCCATCAAGCGGGATTTAATCTAATTAACCAGCATGTCACCAGCTTACATTGGTAGAATTTGTACGAGATATTTCGTTCGCAGGTTCGTACCGCAGATTCCGATCAAAAGCACGACGCGGAAGTGTACGGTTACCCTTTTGTTTAATAGCAATTAATTCATTTACGACAACACAATCAACTACATGCCGCAGGAAGAAGCATCGTATGCTACCAGTAACCTTCCGGAACGTTTTCCATCTGGTGGTGGCAAACTGAACCTTTGGGCAGGAAACAGTAGCAAAAAAAAGAACACTATTAATACATGTCGATGGCCTTTGATACTGTACTGTACGCAGTGCCCATCGCCGAAGCAGCGATCGTTTCGGACCTTTTAACCAATAAAGATTACTGCTCTAGCGGCCTCCTTCCTGCTCATCGTGCTCCAATAGTTACAAACCATCTCCACCGGTTTCCGATTAACCGCAACAGTAAACCATTAAACTGTGTTGGGTGTGGGTTTACTACTGCTTGTGCTTCCTTGCTGATTAGAGTCACCGCCAGCACCCGGGAAGGAACGCGAAGCATCTCGCACACCAGCAGCTGCCGACGGTTGACCCCACTGCTGCTCCATCGAAGCTGACATACGTTCCTTCTCTTTCGGTTGCTTAAGTCTCTCGTCGCGCACTCGCATGCAAAGGAACTGCATTTGCGCCTGGTTGCATCGGATTGCATCGTATAGTGCAATGTTCGGGTCGTTCGGTTTTGTGCGGGTGTGTTGGTTCCCATCTCACCCGTCTGTCTGTGTGGGTTGGAGTCAAAAGCGCACGCTGGTAGTGGTACACTGATTGATGGTGAGATGCTGCTGCAAGGGAAATGGGGAATAAAATAAAATAAGAACCACAAGCACAGCCCTGCCTGCCTTGCGCACACAGCGATGCACTCGACCTATGCAGCTACGGGCCGTGGGCAAAGGTTAATGCGAGGGCGTTCGGTTCGCTCTGGTAAAAAGGCTCGCATACTGCACATGCTGGAACGTTTTTCTCAGTTTGACTCGATGGCCGTAAAAAAAAGGCACCAAGAAACATGCCCCGTCCCGTGGTGAGGGAATAAATGAAACGACCGAAAAGTGCTAGAGTTACTCTCGAACATCTCGAACACCAGAAACGAACAATTTGTGAACCGCTTCTTTGTGTTAAGGTTATTTTTTACAGAAAAGCAAAACCAAAACCAAAGTACCAAAGTGCGAAAAGACAAAGCAAATGACTCATTTACATCCATTGCTGGAACATTATTGCTCACTCGCAGACCACAACAGTGGCAATGAAACATCAGATCGCACAAAAAAATCAAGATCAGTTTGACATACTGACCGATCTCCTATGGACATCATTAGCCTAAGACTACCGGGTAGTTTTGCATGTGCATTCCGATTGCACTTGTGCATCGTTCCGGTGGGAAGGATATTATTCTTCCTGCAGATTTTGTTTTCCACTCGCACTCATTGCGTGAATAATATATATATGATTTGATTTAATTTTTTCGTCCGTGGCTAAATGCAATGAAATAGGGGAAGGAGAAGTGTCGTACAGAGACAGCATAAACAACAGTTAAAAGGCAAAGTATAAACAGGCAACAGCCGCTGTATATGCTACACAATACATGCAAACGAACATGCTGGCAGCCGTGTGCGTTGGTATTGGTGCATCAAATACTCCGCTTGGAAACGGCAAACTATGGGATGGAATAGTGATCCTATGTGGACATTTTTCTTTTATTGAGGGTTGATTTTATTCAATTCACCATATGTTTGTGTAACTGTAGAGTATATTAAAAATGTAACATTGATTAAGATTAGCCTCATGTTGATGCTAAATATTTCCAACATTGTTCTTAGCAAGTCGACCATCTGGTTACCATTTTATATCTTTAAAGTTTAAAGTTTGAAATGATCTACCTATTTTACATATCTTTATTTATGAAATGATAAATTTCTGTACGAAGATCTTGGTATTTTGAATATATTTTGTAGTCTATCTGTTTTGCCAATTTTTGAAGAATATTTATGTTTTTTTCTTAAATTATACTGCCCATCCCAAATCCCGCTGTACGACGCGAGTTATGTTTTATGCTCCGCGTTTATACAACATTCTCCTTCTCTTGCTTTCTTCTGTATAATTCTTCTAAAGAACACATATACAACGATAAAACAACCCTACTAAACCGTACACACGTGCACGTTCCCTACATCGTCGTTATGTTGCGACTGCTTTGTAAGCATCGTAAAACATCGTTTGCTATGCGGTGCATTTGCGTAGGTATAGCAGTGTGCGTGCACGTTTGCATTAAGAAAAGTCACTTCTTTCGCCGTACAGTGGCGACGGGCCAAACACTCGCACAGTTGGTTTTCAATCTCGTTGATTCGTTCGAGTTGGAACGTTGTGCGTCGCACAATCTAGTAGCAAACATTATACAGCAGTGTGTGCCAGCGGTAAAAGGCGACGACTCATTCCTGCTCCCTGGAGAGTCAAGAGAACAAATCGGAGCACGCATTTTACGACTGCTGCGTATGGAAAACCGGCCAATACGCAAAACGGTGTTGCAATTGAGATTTTTTTCTGTTGTTGTTCGCGTGTTAACATGTGCTGTGTTTTTATAATGGTTCGGTGCGTTTCCTTATCGATAGAGGGGTTGTAGAATTTCCTCAAAAGCAACGCAACAAAGCAAAAGAGGGAGTGCGTTATCGAAAGTGTTTACCATACGCATTGTGCTCAGAATAGGCTGCGTTTGTCACCGGGTGAGGAGACCAGTGTGAGGTGATCTGTTCTGTTCTTACAGGGTTTATCAGGTCAATATGGCATCTGAAAGGCATAGTTCGCCGGCCAGAACATGTATTTCGTTTCCTGTCAAGTATTTCATTTGCCTCAACATGAAAATCCTGTTGCCCAATATGATTTTAGAGATTATTGCTTTAGCTTTTTCACCGGGATTGTTGCCTGCTCCTGCTCGTTATTTGTACCATATTTTCTAATTTATTTTTCATGCTTTTTTATAGTTTTTTTTTAAATAAAATCATATCATTTAATAAAGGGGAGGGCACAGCTTTACGCTGTTGTGCCATTTGAAGCAGAATTTGTTAGATTCATTAAATTATGAGGAGGTTTATCACGAACATTTCGAAAGCATATGTGTGCCAGGTTTAAAAATCCCGTAATAGCGTAGAATGCAATAAAACGGTTTGATATTGTGTACGGAGTGTAAAAGAACTAATAAACTATTTTTTGCAATGCAATTATATTTCCTCCGTTCATCTATTCGAAATATATAATTGCTGGAATAAAAAGTACCATGCTAAATTTTTTTTGTTTACATTTTGCTCGGATTCGGTTTGACACATGCTACACATACACATGCATGTTTTCGAAATGTTCGTGATAAACCTCCTCATAATTTAATGAATCTAACAAATTTTGCTCCAAATGGCACAACAGCGTAACGCTGTGCCCTCACCCTTTATTAAATGATATGATTTTATTAAAAAAAAACTATAAAAAAGCATGAAAAATAAATTAGAAAATATGGTACAAATAACGAGCAGGAGCAGGCAACAATCCCGGTGAAAAAGCTAAAGCAATAATCTCTAAAATCATATTGGGCAACAGGATTTTCATGTTGAGGCAAATGAAATACTTGACAGGAAACGAAATACATGTTCTGGCCGGCGAACTATGCCTTTCAGATGCCATATTGACCTGATAAACCCTGTACGATCGGGCAAAACAGTTCCAATTGATTCTTTGAGCTACCGCTCAGAGTGCCGTGCGACCTTTGATCCTAGGGCTGGCTTGAAGTGGCCGGAAGTCTGAAGCTATCTCTTTGTGCAGTGATTTTGTGTTTTTTTTCGTTATTAAGTGTGGTGGAGCAGACGTTAGGCTACCCGGTGTGAATATGGTCGCATGCTGATCAACCTGCATACGGGTGATCAATTGATCGAGTGCGCGCGAAGAAAGGCCATGCTCAATTAGACGTTCCTGCTTCAATACGAGAAACATTCGTACGTGGATAGTAGAAGCTGGTGACACAATCGCGCTACCTCAAGGATGTCGATACTGGATAGTAGCTGGTCGGACTTTGATTCCGCCTCAATGTACTCGAACGAATGTGTAAGTTTAACGATCTTCATCATTTATAGTGTTCCGTTGCGGTCGCGTAGATTATACGGTCTGTAAATCATCCCAATTACCCACCAGGCCACAGGCGCTGGATTCTTTGCCCGGTCTTCGCGGAAAGTTGGCGACAATTTTCCTTTGTCTTTTAGCAGTGACAATTGCTAGTCACGTTCATGGCTCTCGTGTATCGTTGGTTCCGTGGGGTTTGTTCTTCTAGAAAGATTCCGCCAACTGCAACTACTGCAATGGAGTGTTGGCAACACTGCAAACAGCGTTGCGGAATGGTGGACGACAGTTAGTTGGAAGCGAGGGAAACGAAGAAGAGGGTGTAATTTATAATATTAATCTCATTGCTTGGGTAGCTTGCACTATAGGGCTATTTCTAGCATCGCAACTTCGCTTTGTAGTCAGTGGGATGAATTATTGGAAAGAAACATGCAACATTCTGAGAACAAGTCTTCTGACTACATCCAATGATAGATTTTCGGAAACAATTAACAGTCATTCAGTTGTGTAGCAACAAAACCCATCGAACTGCTCTCCATCCAGAGGGCGCCTTTATCCACTGACAATTAGTTCGTCTGTTTTTTTAATTAACGGCTAACAATGACACTCGATGGCTAGCGCCTTTAGCAAGCGTCTTTGCCCTTCTCGACCCTGTGGTTCCTCAACATTTTCAAGAGGTTTCGTACCCTCTAAATCGGGTATTCAAAAAACTAGCATTTCGTAATAGGTTTTCGGTCTCATCTATAGCGACCTTCGGAGTGGCTCACAACTTGAGGCAGTGTCTTATCGCCCACCGTACTCCATCTTTGTAAGTGAAGTGAAGACATTGACATACACGATGACACATGCACTGTTCATCACTGTCAAGCCTTAAGAAAATGGGGGACCAAGCGTTAAAACATGCTTCAGACGACGAAACTTCACTGGCCGAACAAAGAATCTCTGCCACGGTTTGGACAATGCGCTCCAACACGTTTTCGCTTTCGCCAGTGCGAAGATTCGTGCGCGGGAAATGACCAGACAGGAATGCTTCCCTCCAGGCTATTACGCCCGGTTACGATCGTCTGCGTACGATATGCGTACCGGGCGAAGATCGGATGGTTAGAATGAAACGTTTGAATAAAACCGGGACCGGGTCGGTCTGTTGATCATCAAAACGGCACCAACAATGGGCGTCTAAGAGGGATGTGGAACGTCTTCAGCGAATCTTCACGAATAGCGCACGCAAGTGAGCCGCGAAAATCGGTTCCGCCTTTTTCTTGCTTCCTGGAGCTCGAAGATCTCGCTGTGCGCTGTTGTACCGATGTAGTGGAAAAGAATGTGTTCTCGATTATGATGAACGAGAGAAGGCACACACAAAAAAACGTATGTTTGATTTGGTGTGATGCTTACCCATTTCATTGTGTGGGACGGAAGCTGCGCAGCCAATGCCTTGGCTAATGCAATGCGAACGTTTGTTTATTCTGTCCGGACCGTTTTCGTCCGTTCCGTTCTTCGCCAGCTTCATGCAACCATAAAGTGCATGTCGGCCGACGGCTTCTCGATGTGAAACGGGTGGATGAATTTCTTTTCGAGCTTCTTTACTGAAAATTGAAATAAGCAGCACGGGAAGGATCGCGCCCATGTCTTGAGCTGTGCATTATTATTCCATCCGCTTGCCATCTGATATGGGGAAGATATTTTCTACGCTACGTTCTTTGGCGGATGCGGATGCGTGCAGAGTTCGGAATCTGAACAGCAACAACTGTGGTACAACTTGTGGCGCACCCACATGTACACCAATACATACCTAGCAGGGAATTCTCGATTGTTGGATGAATGCATTTTTCTTTGTTGAGTTCTGAAGCAACCCAACGCCCCTTCCTTCAGAACTAGTGGGAAACTTTATCCAGTACCCATGCAATACTCCCGCCATTAAGAATCGTACCAATTGTAGCGTTGGGAATGGAAAAGCCAAACAAACAATCGAAAGTATTGAACATGTTTACGTACAATTTAAGCTCAGCTCCTTCCGATGCTAGTGTTATCGGCAATGCGAGACTCTCCCGTGATAAGTTAGGTTTTCTAACTATCGGTCCTTTGTTTGCTCCCGAAAGACTTTGGTAAACTTCTTCGACTTTCTCATCCACCCGCTCTGCAGCCACATGCATTCGATCGTACGTGATCAGTACAAAGCATTGGAATCGTAAGGTCTTCCTCACACACTCTCTGTGGCAAGAATGTTAACGGCTTCCGCGTGCGACTTCATGAAGCTCGAAACCCCAAAAAACACAACCGAGTCGGTTTGGGTATTTTTTAATAACGTGTACCTTTTCGGTCGATTCCTTCTTTTTTTTGTCATTCCGTCCTTCGCGAGGAATTTTTTGTGGTTTTTGTTTTGAATTTCTAATGATGATGGGCTGACCGCCGATTTCTGGATATGGTATTCGAAGCATCTACACGGGACAGGTCGGGACGATACTGAACTGTCAAGTGTCGCATTATGCAGGCAAGACACCGCTCGGCTAACACGACGGGGACATTGTACCGTGTGTTGGGAATGAACCGACATAGCCCTGTTTCACCCACGGATTGGTTTGGCTGTCTTTGGAAAAGTTTTCCTGGAACTTGGAAGCACTGTTCTAAATCACCAATAAATCTCTCTTACCTGTTGATGCCTTAACAATCGTACCGATTGTCGGCGACCAGCAAGTCAGGATTGATTAGGGCAGGCAAGGATCGTTGGTCTTCTTCCATTGCTTTCTTTATGAGCGTAAACGTAGCGTATGATGAAGGGTCCTGAAGATTCTACATGGAAAAATGAAAAAGAAACCCCGTACGTGTGTTTTACCAGTATGATAAGATAAGCTCCGTAGCTTTGAACATGGTTTGCAACGTTCTAGTAACGGCTAGGGTCTTGCATTCGCACCATCCCTTCTATATAAGGACAACGGTGTTCAGGGTGGTCGATGTTCGATGTCGAAAAAAAGACGATCATATCACCCAACCAACCAACCACGACAAGCAGGGAAGAGCATCTGAGTGTTAAATTTCGTACGCTTCCTTCCATCCACAACATTACGGCGATTGATAATGGAGAGACATATTGCGTGAAATGATGGCGTTGCTGGTAAAGCTATTACTACCCTTCCGAGTGAACCAATATGGCACGGAACGGAGTAAATAATATGCTGGATGAAAATGCACGGTGGCAGCGAGCCCATGTGTTGACAACCATTTAACGACCTACTCCCGGCTAATAAATCGCAAAAACGACGACAACTCGATGGAGGCTACCACACACGCTGGAACCCGGCCCGGCCAGCCTGTGGAAATCATTATTCTTTATCATTTCTCGTCTACTTCGCTCCAAGTTTCGAGTTTTACAATGTGGCCGTAGTTGACAGCACGACCCTGAGTGGCCGTATGTATGTGCGTGTGCGTGTGTGTGTGTCCGGTTGTGAATTATTATGTATTCAAATTAAACACTTCCTTTCCGGAGCTGAAACTCTCATTGTGTTTCAGCGAGAAAACCGGAGCTATTATCCATATGGATGTAACGATCTAGCAGATTCCGCACCCCTGGGGAGGAGGTTCCCCATATTGTCCGGTTGGTATCATCTTGCGTTAGTTTGAACATCATCGTAAGTGCTTGGAATTGATAATCAACCCCCGAAAAGGAACATGTAAATGATTATCGAAATACCGTGACAGAAGTTGTCCTGCTGAAGAGATCACTGATCGTTTTACGATTGTCCGCGTCCAACGCGTCCAACTGTCCAAAACTCTTTGACCGGCAGGAAAGATATTAAAACACAAGTGGGTACAAACCTATATTCACCGCTGTGCATAAATAAGGGAAAAGGTATTATTGAGCAGTGTTTCCCGATCCGTTCTAATCAGTATTCTTCCGCTTTGCTGTGAACGGAAGTTACCGTTTCCTCACTGTTGGCTACTGGAATGATTAGTAACTACTTCTTTGCACCCGGTAACCTGCCCGTCTGGGTGTCGTTATAATGCATGATGCTCCTCGGTGGTATGGCAAACATCGAAACGAACGCTAACGCATGTGCACGTCCGGAATGGATTTGGAGGTTTGTGTCTTCCGCTGCTTGGAATCGTGGATCGAGTCCGTGTCGTCCATTGTTTTGGATCGGTATTGTGGGTGTTTGGGAAGAAGACATTTAATTTTAATGTATATTTGACGGGATGGTAACAACGGACCAACGGTTTCCTTTCTATTTTCTCGTTGCGTATCTACGTACTCTTGGCTGAGCGAGTCTGATACCGTTTGCCGTTGGACGTACCCGGGGATAAACATCAGAACGGAACAGTTGTGTGCCATTGTGTTGCGGCGAAAGGCACAAGCACTGCTTTGGGAAACGAGAATGGAGATTATTGCTTTAATCATCCAAAGCGAGACGGAGTGCTGACTTCCACCAAAAAGGGATGAATTCTCGCATTCGGAACAAGAATGCATTCAAGCGCAAGAGTCGGTTCGATGGAGCTGTCGAAAAAAAAACGGAGGATACTGATTTTTTTCTACGAACTTTGATGTGTGTCTGATGGATGGATTTGGTTGTATTTCCCCCCCGCTTTACTCCCTTTCGGGGGTGTTGATTTTATGACAGAACACAGCAAGTATGCAAATGACTATTTGAATGATGAAGACCGACCGCGTGACTGTTATTTTCATGGGGTTTGGAGTAACAATAGGAAAGAATATACTGTTCTGGTTGATACAGATTTTTTTCCCCTTTTTCTTTTCTCAAAGTCGTC
This sequence comes from Anopheles funestus, assembly GCF_943734845.2. Lineage (NCBI taxonomy): Eukaryota > Metazoa > Arthropoda > Insecta > Diptera > Culicidae > Anopheles > Anopheles funestus. The sequence continues at coordinate 36,310,282 of NC_064598.1, read as the reverse complement.
CAAGTCTCTCCCTTTACCTAGGGGGGGATTTTTTTGACGAGCAAAGTTTAGTGATTTGTGGTCTATAATAGCGAAAGAATGAAAAGATAATTGCTGTCGTATCTGCGGTATGATACGTGCGGTGGGCAAACCGCAGATGAATGAACGAAAAGATCCAGTTGGCATTTAATTAGCTTCACCTTCTGTGCTGCGGAGATTTCGTGTTCTTTGTGTTTCTAAAAGCTGACTCCAAAAAAATAAACTGGGTTAGTTTGTTCCATTTTATTCCTATGGTTTCCTCTGTCTCGATGGAATTACAAAAATGGACAACCAAAGTAGGACATTTTAGCACGACACAGTTGCTGCAAGCTTTGAACCCTTTGAAACATACCGTTGGTAGGTGAAAGTTTGTCTATTTCGATCGATTGAAAGCTTCTTAAAGAGCAAACAGGGCCGTAATACTACAATGTTGCCGTAATAGTAGCGCTTGCCTCAATGTTTGAATGGTGTAATATGCAGCAATCCGAGACAAAGTCCTCTCACTTCTTCTAATCTAATTGTGTACCATTACGGTGGTTGGAATTGAGCGGGTGTTGAATTTCGTCGACGCATACCCCACACGCTCCTGAGCGTTGCATTTATAGTCATCCGGATTTTGGCATGGAAGTATAGAAATCACGGGTCACTCTCGCGTGACATACATGCCCTCGGATTGAGCGTTGCATAACAACCGCCGGTTCCCGCATTGCCGGTATCTGAATTGGTATTCCTCAACATGCTTATCCGCTTCCTTCCCCAAAATCGACGCCATCTTGGGAAGAGGTTGTCGACGCGGAGCAGCATATTGATCGTGTTACGATTACTCACGGACGTGATGGGCCCGTGTTGGCGTTGAAATTCCTTCACCACTCGCTTAATTAGCACAGCAATTTTTTTACACAATCAGCTGGCGACCGCGAAAGGCCACACACTTACCAACCGGTTACCGGTTCCTTCGTACTATGAACGTTCCATCCTTCCCATTCGTGCCAGATGATTCATCTGCGTTTGTGAATGATGTTTGCCCGGCGAATTGACGTCACAGCCGCAGGGTCTCCAGCTGAATGGAGTGTTTTCATTCACCACACGGACGTATGCATTCCGTGGTGTCCATCTCGTGTGTAATGCGGCGCCTACTTTTTCATTCCATTGACTTTACTACTGGCGTAAGACTAATCGGCTGGGTTATTGCCGTAACTTTAGTGCAACGGCCGGTAACCTTCTGTTGTGGAGAGTTTTTGTACAGCGGCACCACACCAGCGCCCTCTGTATCAACACGGTTGTACTTGGCGAACCCTAACCTCGAACTTGTGAACTGTCAAAAATGCGAGATTTTGCAGACGTTTGATATCGATTCGCAACTGTTTGGCTATACTATACCGCTTGGTGTACTGGCGACAAACCCGCGAATGGGGTTGAGTTGCAAGGAAGATATGGTAACGAATCGTAGCGTGCATTTTCGGGGCGCATGCGTTCTGCCGTCTGCACGCGAATGAAACACGGAACGAGAAGAACCATTGTGCAGTGCTGTGCCCACGAACCGGGACTATCGTAGCAAAAACAATAAGTAAAAAAGTCGTCGATTCGGCGAAACATCACACCGGGGCAAATATTAAAACGTTTTCGTCAAAGTAAACCGTGTGTGTGTTTTTTTTTTATCGGGGGAGCGTTAGTTTGTTTGCTGCTTGGTTATTATACAAACAGCGCCGCACAGCCAAAAGTTCGCTGACGAGAAATAGTACGTTTCCAAAATGGGTGTACAGTCACGACACGCTACCGATTAGTCACTGGTCTAGAATTGAGAGATTATGGGCGCTAATACTTGTGTCTGGTTATTCTTCTGGTGATGGCCGCACGAGCTAATCCATCCGTCCGAGAAGCTGTTTAGTGCGAGGGTGAGTTGAGATAAAAATAAAAGTAAATCCGACGCGTCCTTCTGGTAGACATGGAGCAAAGCAGAAGGCGTGTTACCTGCTAATTGGCTAATTGGGGGGACTATAATAAAACCAGCACATCTCCCGTGCACAATCGCAAATTGGCTCCGCGAGACTTTCGCCATGTTCGCCAGAATCTTTGCTGCTTGGTCGGTCGATCGGTGTGCTAATTCCGTGAAAAAAGGTGATTCAAGAGGTGCCACTGGAAAACCTACACGCGCGACAACGCCAGCAAATTGAGACCGTTTTTGCTCCGGTGCAACATTTTATCGAAGCGGAAACGCGACGACTTGCTGTTCTCCTACATTCATGCTATTTAACCTGATTGCATCGTACCGGACGAACCGGATTCCGTGGAAGTTTATTTTTGTATTGAAGATTGATTGTTTTTTTTTATTCTCTACGCTGCTCCAAGATTCCGGTTTCTTTCTGGACAAGAAATAAGGGCCCACGAGTGTATGTCAATTGCTGTATGATGCAATGGATTCTGTGCGAGAATTCCCGTAGTAAACGAATCTGATGTGCGCAAGTGTTTACGTGCGTTTATGTGTGTGTGTGTGCTTGAAAGTTTATTTATCGGAAAATTTCTGAATGAATTTGAACCCATGGTTCGGGGTATCTGAGATCGATTGGTACACTGTGGTGGCAGTGTTTTCCCTTCAGTGAGTAATAACGGGAATTCTGAGAAGGAAACGTAAGATATTCGCGATCTAAGCACGCGGGCAGTACAAGCATTCCCACAAAAACAAACAAACGTTCAGTGAAGTGTGTAGGGGGTGTTGCAGTTGTTTGGAATTTAACCCGAGCCATGTGGGACGACCGCGCAAGTGATTCGGAAAATGTGTTTTCTTTTCGCGCCCCGTTGCGGTTCGTTTCATTTCTCAGTATTTCTGCTGTAACTTCTGGTACCGCGGTGACTAATGGTCGCCACTGTGAACCGATCTTTGATCCCGTTGGGTGTTGGAAGTATTGCGATAGTACCAGTAGGCGTAGAAGAAAGAGTAATTATCATAACAGGGAGGGATATTGCAGTATTTTGAAAGACGCGATTTTCACTAGAATAGAAGTTATCTAACTTTGAAACCGACGCACTAATGAGTGCAGTAGGCCAAGACTTCTGGGAGCTCCGATTGGGATGAAATACCCCAGCGGATTTGGGATAGTTTGACAACGAATCAGTGTCTGTTTTTTCGGTGCTGGTCAGTTCATGTTTATTTTGTTGCAGCTAAACGTTTTCGTAGCGCCGGGTTCAGTGAACGAATCCGTCACGGTTGTGAACATTAAAAGCAGTTCGTCATTAAAAAAGGATGATAGAATCAAGAGGGACAGAGGAACGGCCGTTGCCGATGAGCGTTGAACAGTTTGATAAATGGAAGAGTCATAGGTTGGTCTGTTAGAGTGTAATTGTACCGAGTTGTGGTGTCGTTCTCCTGCTAGCAATTCAACCTGTAATCTAGCCAGATCTTCTATCTCCGTACCATAAAAAGCAATCGTATGGAACTGACTCCATTTTGGCTATTCTTTCCTTGCAGAGTTTTGATATCAGCGGTACAACGGCTACAACAGGCAATCCAGCAAATACAACGTTAACAACAGCGGCACGGCTACGACCGAAAAGTAACACATCGTCCGAGCGTACCGATTCGTACCGCTTCTCGATGGCGAACCTGGAGGAAACGCAAGAGGCCGAGCTGGATGCCATATTGGGCGAACTGAGCATACTGGAAGAGCGAGGTGATCTGCGTCATGGTCGTAGTCACAGTCGCACCAACTCCACAATTTCAGCAGCTACAAATACGACGCTTTCGTCTGAAAGTGGCTGTAGCAGTGTGGCAGCCGATACAGTCTGCAGTGGAGGTAGCATCGCAAGCGGTATGGGAGTCCCCGGAGTCGGTGGAGGTAGTATCAGTCTACACCGTGAACCACGTACCGACAGCCCAGACAATGATTCCGCCTTCAGCGATACGGTGTCGCTGATGTCGAGCGAATCGTCCGCTTCGAGCAGTGTAAGCAGCTCTCATCTCAAGCACCTCCAGGCGGCAGCTGGGGGAGCAGTGGTACATAGTGCTACATCGGGACCAACAGTTAATCAGCAAAATCTGTTAGATGGCGGGAAACAGGCTAAAATTCACCTCGCACTACAAAAGCTAGAACAAGCCTCGGTTAGGCGACTGTTCGTGAAGGCATTCTCTGCCGATGGTGCCTCCAAGTCACTGTTGGTCGACGAAACGATGAGCTGCGGGCACGTGACGCGACTGTTGGCAGACAAAAACCACGTTCAGATGGAACCGACTTGGGCCATCGTAGAGCATCTGCCCGAGCTGCAAATGGAGCGTCTGTTCGAAGATCACGAAATGCTGGTAGACAACTTGATGCTGTGGAATCGGGACTCGAAGAATCGGGTGCTGTTCCTTCAGCGACCGGATAAGGTAGCACTGTTTAAGACACCCGAAGCTTTCCTGCCCGGTACACAGATGGCTCCCGGAAGTGAGCACGACGAGCATACAAGGTAAGCAGAATTAAAGAGTCATGAAGCGTCGCGTGAGCTTACAATGTAATCGTTCCATTTTTCTTCAACCATAGGACGATGTTGCTGGATGAGTTTTTCAGCAGCGGGAGTCAGATCACGCTGGAAGGACCCCTGTACATGAAGAACGATGCCAAAAAGGGCTGGAAGAAGTATCACTTTGTGCTGCGGGCATCCGGGTTGCATTACTACCCGAAGGAAAAAACACGTTCGGCAAAGGATCTGCTGTGCCTGGCGCTGTTTGCTGGACACGAAGTGTATCGTGGTCTTGGCTGGAAGAAGAAGCACAAAGCCCCGACAGACTACACGTTCGCACTGCGCTGTCCTAAAGTACCGCCCGGTGTGAAAGGTATACGGTCGGTGAAGATGTTGTGTGCCGAAGATGCGTCCACATTGGAAAACTGGATAACTGCCATACGCGTTATGAAGGTCAGTTTTAATGCGCTTCCTGTAGTGAGAGGAAAACGTGTCCTAATAACGTTTTGTTTTTTGTTTTTGTCTCTTCTATCTCTACAGTATGGAAAGAAGCTTCTAGACAATCACCGAACACTGCTGGATGATTTGGCTCGGGAAGAGCTAGATAAACTTAGCTCTGCCCGCAGCAGCTCCATTGGGAGCATTGTATCGTCCGTTCCTTCACAGTGTAGCACGGGAAGCAGCAACAGCAGCGGAAGTGGTAGCAATCATCTCCTAGTTCCTCTCAACACTACCAATGGCAGTAATAGCAATGGCTGCGCGACCAACGGAAATGGACGCCTGTCCAGGGCGTCATCGTCAAGCTCGAGCGGATGTCTGTCGGACGAGAACAACGGGTTTGATTCCGAGTTTCCAACGGGCACCATTAAACGCAAACCTTCGATGAAACCAAATCTTCCACTCACCTCGATGACTCGCCAGCTAAAGGAAGTAGGCGAGACAACGCGACTGAAAGATTCACCCGGTGCCGGATCTACGTGTTCGGGTTCCATAGGTGAAGGAGGTACGCTTACGCGACGTCACAGTCGGCGAAGAAGTGAAGAGAGTACCGGCAGCGGTACCCTTAAACGACGCCCGATTCCAACACAAAATCGTGGCTCGATTGAAAGCATGAGTTCCTCCGCCTCAACGCCAACGCCCATGGGCAGTGTGTTGAACACGCCGGTCAACTTTGAACCACCGGTGATCATCTTGAGCCCATCGGCTCATCCAACAATCGTCACACCAAACGGTGGCCCCGGAACGATCGTTGAACCGATACCGTCCTGCATGACTGATTCGACGTTTTCGCTTCCGCCACCACCGCCACCACCCGCTACGGACGATCCGGCGATAATGGGAGCGGGGAACTTTTCCGGCTCTACGTTGTCGCTCGATTCGCTACCGCCTCCGCCACCTCCGAACGAACTCGACAACTCATTCACTGGATCTCAACTGTCGCTGGCTTCTGTGCAATTACCTCCTCCGCCACCACCGTCGGCGTCGGCAGGTTCTTCCATCACAAATGTACAGTCTTCCTCCGTACTACCTGCCGTTAGCATAACAAGCAACACGAATGGTGGCACCATTCGTCAGCAGGAACAGCGTTCAATCAATGCGATGCCCTCCGTGGCGCAGTCGATAATGAAGCTGAACAGCCACAGTCACACGTTACCGAACCCAGCACCTACGGCCATCTTGAAGAAGGAACCAATTTACTCGAAAACGCTAAAGCCCTCGGCACTGAAAGCTCCTCCGTACAAGGCACCACCTCCTTACAACGGTAGTGATGGTTCCGCTTCCGATGTACCGGTGGCTCCTGCAGCTCCAGCGAAGAGTGTATCGTTTGCCGAATCACCAGTGTTGCTGCGACGCAAGGTGTGTTTTGAGGATGAAATGCAAGAAGTGCCACCGTCCCCGAGACGTCTCTGTGCCACGTACAGCGTCGGTCCTCCGGCTCCACCACCAAGAGCCGAAGCAACGCGCCTTTCGACAACGTACACCTCGCCGAAGCGGTTGAGCGAATCGAGCGCTAACCCTCCTCGTGATTTCCTTAAAGATCTCCAGCGTGTGATGAACAAGAAGTGGCAAGTAGCGCAGAAATGTAAGCTAGAACCAGCGACAACTCCACACGAAGTGCTCGGCTTCCGTGACATTCACGGTGGTAACGATCTGTACTCGTCCGCCACACCTTACTATCGAGAGACGGCCAACGTGAGCAACTGGGTGCAGGAACACTACGGTGGAGCACCGGACGGTTTGTACGAGAATCTAGGCAGCAACATGGGCATGGAACCAAACTATCCCATCGTTCCGAACGTAGCAGTGCCACTCCATCAGCAACTTCCGAGTGGTGGCCCTCTGCCTGCTGCAAGTGGAGGTAGTGTAAAGAAGCGACCACCTCCACCACCACCAAAGCGCAGCGAGAAGACACAACTGACCACCACGAACACTACTGTTGGCCACACAGGTACCACAATATCACAACCTGGCCCTTCTCCTCATCTTCATCACCATCATCATCAGCAGCTGCTGAATCATCAATACCTACAGCAGCAGCAGCAACAACAGCAGCAACATCAACCACCACCAACCCATCAGCAACGGGTCTGAACCCTACTGTGCCTGTATTGGCCACAATGCAGGAAAGAAAGTGCTACTAAAACCGATACGTACTAGCGTCGTGGTAGGCAAACGCCTAAATGTATGTAATGTATTGGCCTAAGGGGGTAGAAACGTGCGTTGGAAAAACGCTTACGCATACATATACGCAAACTGTGCGAAACGAAAGTCTGCTTAGAAAATGAATGGAATGTTCTTTCCAGTAACGAACTTTTACGACATAAGGTTAGGAATGATCTAATGCTGGTAAGCAAATCGAGTAATTTAGAAGCGCAATCGATCAATCATTATTGTGATTAGGTAGCAAAGCAAAGAAATACCGCCAACACTAACGGGGAAGGGAGACGGAACGAAATGCCGTTGTTTAAGTATAATTTATTTAAACTCTTTACTACTGCTCTCATGCCACCGGATGAGCTTCGGAGCTAGTGGTAACTTTAATCGCAAGCAAGCGTAAATGAAAAGTTTGCAGCTTGTGTAAAATAATTCACTACATTTGCACAGTACTACTCTGTACGTTAGTGTTTAAGAATCTCGAATTGAGAACGTTCGGATTCCGGACAACGGACATTCGCCGGAACTATGTACAGTTTCTTATGCTTTGTTTTAGGACGGATCACGGATCAAGAGGGTTTTGATTGTTAAAACATAATAAAGCGATATAAAATATCCGGCTCCAACAGAACCAACGCGGGAATGGATTGGCCATGGATGGCCCTCGTGGGCCCACGTGGTTGTTGTTAGACTGAGAAATAGCGAGAGAGGCGAGAATGTTGTGAGAGAAGGATGCTTGCTCGGCACAGCATCAACTGAATGAAAGCACTGAAACTGAAGAAGTACGCAGAGAAGGATGTTCAACCTTACTAAACCAAATGTGAAAATCCGATCCCAAGAGCCCACGGGAGGGATAGACGATAGGGAAGACAGTTTACTGTACAGTTTTTTACGGTTCTGGACATGGTGTGGATAGGAAAGGATTAGTAAACGCCAGCTACCCAGTGTTGCTGCGTGAACGATTTACTAACAGCAAGTGCCATGGGCTTAGCGTAGTTTTTAAGAGGACGCATATTAATATTACCATTTAGTGTGTCGTAATAAATCTTCGGACCCGGATATGTAACGTCAACTTCACTACTATTACTACTCTGTGCTTCTTCATCATTTTACGTAGATCGTGCGTTCGTTCGTGCGTACCCATAGTATTAGTGTCGTTACGAACCATTTGCTTTTTGCTGTAAAACGTTGATTCTCCTGTTCTTGGTGAGATAAGTTAACTGTGTCCCACGCACATGCAATAATCGGGGGGACAGTAGATTGCATTGAGTAATGTTTTATTTGAACAGTTTTGTCATTGAATGGTTACTATTAAGCTTTTACGGGAAGCGTTTTGTAGTAAGGATGGGTAACCTGTCCAGCTAGGGCCTTTTTGGTAGTGGAAATATGTGCGCTTTTGGAAGCATCATTTATGACGATTTATAACGATTTTACACGCAACCGTATACGTTGCGGTACGATCAATATTATAAGTATGATAATACACAATAAAACACAAACAAAACACTTACACACATACACACAAACACAGCTAATAATAAAACTTCAGACTACGATTATTCAATAAAACACCACAATGGAGGCATACAATAATTTTACAAAAGAATATATATCGAATTTTACAGTGAACGTGTGTAATGTAAAGTTACATCGATGGTAGAAAGGAGCAGAAGTAAAATTTTTGTGAATGTATGGTAAAATACACGAAAGAATGTGAGAGTGAGTTTTTGGGTGGTAAAGAATTTCTTGTTTTTTTCTTTCTTTCTTTTTTGATGAAGTATTTTACACAGTCCATGTATTGGACGATAAAAAATGTAGTAGAAAGAACAATATTAAACTATAAAATACAATCGAATATAAAGATGAAGAAGAAAAAAAAACTGGACGGCAATGGTCCGGATGAAAAGTTGATAATATATTAGGAATAAAAATTGAAGAATAGAAAAAAAACATTGGTGCTTTCAAAATTCATGTAAATTGTGGTTGAAATGGACATGGGAGAATGGTTTTCGGTTTGTTTCAAACGATCGTGTGTTTGTGATGCTGAGGTGCGAAAACTAAACAAGTGTGTCGAAGAACATGCGCCTGAGAACAAAGCTTCAGTTGATTCGTCTATCAACCTGTACCCTATCAATAAATGCAAAGAATGATTGCCAAATACTAACACAAGTACACTGAAGATCGCACTACAATTTTATGATCATGCCAACACAAAGAGAAAAAAAAACATTACGACACTTCCGTCTTTGGTTTTAGCTATCAAAATGATTAGAAAAAAAACATCCCCTTTATAAATGTAGTACTTCTTTCTTGTTTTGCGTAGTAATGGAAAAAGGGAGCGATATGAAGCGAATACTAAATTTAGCTGCTACTGATTAACGCTTTTTTGGTAAATGTCGACTGTGTCCATGCTTTTATGGAATGGTCTCTGTATACACATATTCTAAATAAGTATTATTACTCAATCGAGCAGCGAGAAGTTAGGGCAACAAAAACACACATCATTGAAAGAATTCTTTCAAAACTGCTTTTTACCACACTGCACGGGGTTTTTGGGGGAAGATTTCTGGAGCATCTCTTTCGTTCGTCCTGAGGGCGCACAACAAGAAGAAGGGGTGGATCACGCCCCAAACATTAGCTATTGATACATTGAGATGCTTAACGAATCGAGTAAAACGAACCAAAATTCATACAGGAACAAACAAATAGGAAATATTACCAATGTGAAACGCAGCATTGTAACGGAACCGTCTGTAACAATCGTACGTTTATTGCTTCATGCACTGTAACAGTGAGGAGGATAGACAAAAGTTGTAGCTCCAAGTGTGGGTGAAAGGATCTTACGAACACGTGAAGAAAAAGTTATAAGTGACTGATCAATATATTTAGCTTGAATGTTCCTGCGCAAAAAAAAACCTCTTACTGCTTTTCTCGCACGGTGAAACATAAACAAACAAACAAACAACACGTTGCATGCCTTTCTATGTATTGTTTCGGTCTATTGTTATTTTTTTATTTTTTGCTGACGATGTATGGTGTATTTTGGAGTAATGGAGACACCGTCAAAGCTAGGATGAAATGCGTGCGTGCATAAACGGGATGGTCCGAACAGAACCGAAGTGATACGACGACGACGAGGACAGGTGTGAAGCAAGTGATGGTGGGACAAACACTGTACGTTTTAAGAAACCAGACTAATGCAAAACATAAACATAACAGAAACAAAAAGCTTCCAAGCTTGATGAAACTATGTAAAATAGAAGAAACGACTAAGAATAAAGATGCTGCCATTGAAAAATCACACCTGTGAGGAAAATGTATTTTGTTCTATGTTAGTATCATGAAAAGAATTGTTGAAGTATCAAGCGCTAAGCGAAGTTGTTAACAGAAGTGGTTTGCGTTGCGCGTTCATTCGCGCTTACTCTTCACCTGATACGATGCGCATCATCCAAGAGGGTGTGCTGCGCCCTTAGTGATCAGTACGTGAACATGATCATATATTGCATAATGAGCATTTGTTTAGCTGTCTGTCTATGCTGTGTGGTGCGTAAATCGATGGGGTGCGTAAATTTCAGGAAGTTTGTTAACATGTCAGGATGGCCGAGCGGTCTAAGGCGCTACGTTCAGGTCGTAGTCTACTCTGTAGGCGTGGGTTCGAATCCCACTTCTGACAAAAGGAAGTTTTTTCTTATTCATTTGCAGTTTTATTCCCATCGTAAGTATGAATGATGATTCAATAAATGATCATTGATTCATTAATGCTTGTGTTTGTGGTTCGGTTTCTATTAATCATAAATGCATCAATCGTTCCACTGATTTAACTATTTCGCTACAGTGCATCACAGTTCCATATTTCATTGTGGATGTAGCTTATTTTTGTACAATTTCCAATTATCTACCTTTAAATCTGGGTTTCGTTTTGATGTTTTCTTTTATCAAAACCTCTGCTACATTTTCTTCTGCACCGGTTCACTTCATTTTCGCGCCTTTAACCATGGTGTAATGCGTATAATTTTGCTAAAAATAAAATTTGGTGTGTGAGTCGTGGGAAGTTAAGAAACAATAGATATGTCAGGATGGCCGAGCGGTCTAAGGCGCTACGTTCAGGTCGTAGTCTACTCTGTAGGCGTGGGTTCGAATCCCACTTCTGACATAACAAATTCCTTTTGGTTTATAAAACTATTGCTGTTACTGTTTGTAATACCAGCAAGTACAATCTACGAATTTAAAAGTGAATATGGCAAGAAACAGTTGTGGAAGGTACGATGAACATACTACAGAAAGAATTAAAGTGCTTTTTTTGTAGTTTTAATCACTTTGTAGCACATATATATGCGCATTATTCTGAAAAGAATACTTATTTACTCTTAAAATAGATTTTAATTAGACTATTGCACCTTTCGCAATAGTATAAGAAAACAATAGACAAGTCAGGATGGCCGAGCGGTCTAAGGCGCTACGTTCAGGTCGTAGTCTACTCTGTAGGCGTGGGTTCGAATCCCACTTCTGACAACTCCGAAGTCTGTTTTTGTTACGGCTTTATAGTTACAATTGCAACAATGAAGAGGACAAACAACGAACAAACATTCCCGTCCGTCTATCATTTATTCTATCGCCTGTCAGCAGCAATGCCCCACGCCAAGATCATTAATTCAGAAAAAGTGTGTGTATACAGATATGTTTCATTGTGAAAATTGTAATAGAGAAAAAGATAGGTCAATTACACAATCATTTCTATTTCTATTCATCATATGCACGATTTTGTGATAACACATTGATGCACATCTTTTCGAAATCTTATGTCTATTATTGAAGATTGAAAGACGGATGTTACTTATGTTATTACTATCAACGGAAACATTTCGTCGTAATGTATTATACTCAGTGTTGTTAAAACAATACGAATTATATTTTACATTGCAAAAGGTTCAGGTGATTATTCTCTTTTTAATTAAAGTTATTAAAGATTCAACACAAGCATTAGTGCGTCGTCCACTGACTATTTATGATTAGACATTTGTTGCGTTTTTTTATTTTTATGCATTATAATATTGGTTTAATCTGGTATGGCAAAGCAAGCTTGTACATTTGTAGTACGTGCTGATCATGTTTATAAGGTATGTTACATTGAGCATATTTTAAACAGAACGAAAATTGTGTATATAGATCACAAAATCTATTGACCCCAAAATGTGTACTAGTATCTATTAACCACGAATGAGAAGAAATGTTAAATAAGTGTTGGAAATGGTTCATCTGGGGTGAAATAATTTCCACCTACGAAGGAAATTTGTGATCGACGGAAAATGTAAAAACAGTAGATCTTTTCTTTTGAACAGAGCGTGGTAAGCTGTAAGAAATAAATCTGAAGACATTAGACAAGTCAGGATGGCCGAGCGGTCTAAGGCGCTACGTTCAGGTCGTAGTCTACTCTGTAGGCGTGGGTTCGAATCCCACTTCTGACAAGCGATTCCTTTTTTTGGTTGTGTGGAGTGAAATCTCTTTATTGTTTTGTCTGTTATTGTTCTCCGTTTTCCTGTATTTATGTAAGTGTAAGTACATTTATCTTATGTCTGAGCGAAACAATAGTAACTTGATAGCAATGCCTCTCTTATTTGAGTTTAAAAAAGAATAGGTAATGAATGACACAATAAAAAAGTTTCTCATTTGTCAGAAGTGGGATTCGAACCCACGCCTACAGAGTAGACTACGACCTGAACGTAGCGCCTTAGACCGCTCGGCCATCCTGACTGTCGAAGCAGGGGGGAAATAAGGGCGTATAAATACTCCAGCTGTTGACATTCTGTACCTTTCGCCTGGTTAGTGTAGTGCGTGGATGTAGGTAACTACCACCCCCTAAACTAAAAGTTAAAAGAGATAATGAACAACATGCAAACTAATATACGTGTCTTAATTTGTGAACGATGCATATATTATTGTTATCTATGACAAACAATAGCATATCATTATGCTGCAATTGTGTTCTAAAAATAGCATCAGTTAAATGCGCCACCTAGCGGAAAAAGGGCAAACATTCTACCTTATTTCTTGAACGCAGCAATGCTGCTGAAATGTTTCATAGCAAAATGTTGAAATATTTCATGGGTGAAAATTAGCAACAATTTGATTTTAAATGAAACGAAAATAGTAAACGAAAACCGTTTGCCAGCAAAAGAGTAATCCACAATACAATAAAAAATGCACTAAAGCACTGTTGAAATTGAACAAATCGCAATCGTAACAACCTCGTAATAAGGTACTACAACCTCTTCGTGATGTTGACCTGCTGCAGAAGTCCTCTAAACTGCATACGGTCGAGCGCCGTCGTCTGGCAGAAAAGAGAGACATCGATCAAAAAACTATTCTCAATCATTACTATTCAATGAAATTTAATGAAAAATTCGAAAAATCTAACGAATTCCATCATGAAAGAATCTAAGTTTACAAATATGCTATAGTAAACGCTATTATGTGATGTATGTGATTTAGAATATTTTTGTTCCTAATTACAGTTTAGTGAAACGATGTAACAAATGCAGCCAATTGATTTTCACAACTGACCAATCCCCTAAAATTGAGTCGATTAACTAGTTTTAGAAGAGAAACCGTTAAAACGCAATGTAACGGTCAACAAGGCCAATGCGATAAACGGTCAGCAAATGTCTTTGAGTTCATTATTTCTATACTCGGATCACAGGAGATCCCATACGACATGCCCTTCGCAGGGATGAGTGTGACCAGTTCAAGGGTCACCAAATGGGATGCTTTTAATTATTCGCAGTTCATACAATTACAATCAAACCAACCACGCTGCTTGCTTATCTTGGGAAGAAGAGTGAAGAACACATTTTTCCCTGTATCCCATCGTGGGGTGATAAATCAGTTCTGAATTACAGCCAAAAATTAAGAAACATTGTCGTGCTTCTTATGGATCCGCTCGAATGCTCGTTGTCCGTTCGGTCGATACGGTTGTAGCAGTCTTTAAAAAAAATACTTCCCAGTGCCACAAATCCCAACCCAGGGCTACGAGGTGAATAAAAATAGTAAAACAAGTTTTATCGCTTGTAAGCACAACACTCCACCAGGGTTAAAACCCGCACCGGGTAAATGGTTACAAACTAACTACTTGATTTGACCCGTCTGTGAGATGGTTTTTTTCCCTCTGCCGTCTGCTACGCGTTTGCTTCTTGACCGTTGGTCAGTAGCAGAACGACCTTTTCGGTGCCCGGAAGATGAAGGGTACGATTGAGCTGTCCCGACGTCTCGAGGGTCAATCCGAGCCGCATCGGAGATAATAATAATTAGGATGAAACCAATCTAATTCTGTGCAACTTTGCCGTCCACTCCGTTGTCCCCGTTCGATCCGGGACCGGGTGTGCTGTCCCTTAAGGGCATCCCGAACTTGACCTGCCCTGTTGACCTGGTCAGCGCGTTCAATTTGCATTTGCATACGACATTGCATTCCGTTGCGTAAAAAGTGTCCTTTTTTTTGCTGAGCTGATACAAGGAAAGGGTCAGTACAGTGTGGCCGGTTTGTGGAGTGTGAGAAAAAGGTCAGCATTAAACCGTCCGCCAGTCGACCCCAACTGTCCATCCTTTCAAGATCTCGCCAATGGGCCAGGAAAGGGGAAGGGTGACGAGGTAGGTCCGGGAAATGAACACGACCTTTTAAAGCATAAGAGTGACCTTCCGTTTCGATTGCAAACCGTTTGAGTTTTGTAGGACCTTAAAATTAAAACTTCCTTTTCATTTAAGTTGCCCACTGCTCATTTTTCCCTTTGCTCGCGGCAAGCTCAGGGGGCCAAATGTTATAACCCCTATTTTCGGCATGTGCCCATTGACCAATGGTCAACGCTAGAAGTGTGTAGTACCGGAATGGGAGTGTTGCCGACCATTTGTCGATCGGACCCGGGTCCGGGACCAGTCCGGAAAAAACGTGCCTATGAGGGATGAAAATCCGTGTGTAACTACATCATAATAAAAACACAACCCTTACGGTGGAGGCCTTACCGTGATTTTCCCCCAGTTTCAAAACCGGTATCAACGGTTTACGATTGGCGGGTGCGAGAGGCAAGATTAAGAAAATGTTCTTCGCAGTAAAGCCGTGTCGGGAGAACGTTTATTAAATTAAATCTCGCCCTGGTCAGTCGGGATGCATTGACCATTGGGCAAGAGGGTCCTTCGGCTATGGTGTAGCAAAGGGACCGGCCTCTTCGATTAATGAAATAGGGGTTAGCTTACACGAGACAGCATCGTTTAATAATCGTGTACCACTTGCAGAAGCAATTTCGAACAAGGGTTTCGTGCTCATTTGACAATCATCGTTTGGACCGTTTGGTCAACCGAGGTTAAGTCGGTTGGAATTTGAAAAATGGCGCCAGATAGTTTACATTCCGATGTTGAACGAATAGAGGTTGAGATTTATTTCCGTTAGAGTTACTTATTATGGTGAGCTAAAATTTATCATTTTACAGCAGGGCAAGGTAATATATGATTTTGAGTGTTAGATATTTTGATTTACCGTCTTTTGTACGTGTATGACTTCAGAAAAAAACTGGATTTTAAAGCAGATGAGATTACCTACGTGGGCGACAAAATCACTCCCGGACCGTACTCTAGATTATCCACCTATAGGTAAATAAACTCCAAAAAGGAATAACACGGCAAAGAGCTCTTGTTATTCCAATCAATCTATCAATCAATCAGATGACCATCAATCTTTGTGGATGCAAGATTCTGTGAGGATTCAGAATCAGAATAAAGATTTAGAGTCATTTATTTAGATTCAGAGTCCGGGGCGGCCCGGTGGTGCATATGATAAACGGCGCCAGCCCACACGGCAGGACCGGGTTCAAATTCCATCCGGACCGTCGTCCCCCCTTAGCAAGGAGTGACTATCCGGCTACGTGGTAAAAATAAGTCTAGTAAGCCAGAAATTGCCGGCGTGACCTGTGTAAGGTCGTTAAAGCCAGGAAGAGAGAAGAGAGAGAGTCATTTATTCAGCACAAAGATTCGTTCAGATTCACCCAACACTAGTTTAACGTATTGTAAAGTTTAAAGTACAATAAACCGAATAACACAAAAGTGAATGATAAAATATCAAAAGCCTGCTTATTACATACTGTAAAGTGCGATGCTTCTAATGAATATAGAGTATAAATTGTAAAATAATGTACTGCTTACGTGTTTAAATTTAAAGTACAAAGAACATTCTTTGACGCATTTTAGCCGTTAATGAGTTTCAGCGGACCATTAACGGCCAAAAGCACTCCTTTAGTTAAGTTTTGTGAAGGAAGTATGGAAAAAAAAGAAGATGGCATTGGAAAAAGGGGTAATAGACACAAATCCCCTCCCCGTTTTGGGAGGACGGAAAGCAAAACAGCGGAACAAAAAAAAAATATACATCCTTAAGAGATAAATGAGAAGAAGCAACTGAACCGGAAGAAAAAGAAGTAGAAAGTGAAAAAGTAAAGAAGAAACGAAAGAATAAAAAAACATCCGACGATGATGATGAATATTCCATCGAAAATTGGCAAACAGGATATAAATCACAACTAGAGGGGAAACCGTGAACGGTTGGTCCGTGGTTGATGCCAGGTGATGGAGCCTTTGGTTCTAAGCAGGACTTAAAGCCAAATAAAAACTGTTACAAAAAGTGAACGGATGGTGAAACAGTTTGAAAAACGAAACAGTTTCATCGTATTATTTTTCTTTCAACTTCTATTCAATTCTCTTGACATGCAATGTAGAAAGAAAACGTTTATAAAAGAAGTTAGAAGTGAAAAGAAAAAAGATAAAATCAAATACAGAAACATAGAAAAACGAAGAAAAATTAGATAAGTAACAAGAAAATAAAAATTTTCGCGGTGGAAAAATAGAAGAGTAACAATAGAATGTAGCACAGAAAGAGAACGAAAGAGAAAAAGTTATATAAAATTGAAACTTGGCACGTTGGCACATCTCCAAAAGAAACTCCAGTTCCACTTGCGGTCCTCGCTCACTCTCTGCTTTCCATGCTTTTCATTACATTAATTTTTCCAACGTTACAGTTGATCGCTCGCGACGCATTTTACATTGTCTTAAGCTTCTTTCGTTTACCTCTTTTCTTAAATTATTTCTTCGCTCTCTTTCCTTTCCTCGTGTCTTATCTGCATCGGTTGTCCTTCTCGTTGGGCCAACACACTGTGTTGCACCGGTTTTTATTTTCTTCCGCTCGGCGAGCCAAGCAATTGGCTTCTAATTTTTCTTCTGGCACAAGGAAAGGTCGTTCGGTTCTTATCTAGGTTTTTTTTTGTTTTATTTTCACATAACATCTTCCATTCTTCTTCGCTGCGTGAGAAGGTTTTACCGGGATGGGAAAAAAGGGGTGATGAGTACTTATTTCTCCCGCGGTGTGTCTTGTGCCTTTGCTTTCAACCCATGTTAGATGCTGCGATTTACGAAGGTGGCGCTTTTTCTTCTTTCCCCCATTTTTCCGGACTGTCCTTGGCTAGCACCATCCTGCTCCGTTCCATTTGGGAATCATTTTCATGACAAAAAAAAAATGAAGCCGGTCCGGTTCTTTAACTTTTTTTTCTCAATCATTATGTACTCGTGTATTTGGATTGCGAGCGTCTTCGCTGGCGAGTCGATAGTGGCAATGATAATATTAGCAGCAAGGTAGGGCAAAGTTAGTTGAGATGAAGCGTCTGCCATTTGGAATTGTTTTTCCATATTCGTTGCGTTATATTTTTCTTTAATTCAGTCACCCCTTTTCTGCCGATGGCCAGGATAACGAACAGAGTTGGGAGTTTGAGGTTGTGCGTCGACACGTTGTGTTTTTCTCCCCGATTGTCTTATACAGACTTATATATCAAACTTTTTTTTTGTATTTTAACTTCATCCCAGTATTGGTTGGCATTTTAGGGTATGTTCCTTCTTTATTTTCGATTCTATCGACGTCGAATGAGCAATGTTTTTCATTAATTAATTACAGAGAATTTTATTTTTGTGCCGAAAAAAAAACACAAAAAGTACAGATTTAAAGTGAGAAATAAAGAAATAAATTGAAAGTAACTGAAAAAGCTTGATAGTATAAATGATGAAATTGGCAACAGTCAAGCGATTTCCATGAATTGAGTTAGAGAAGACATAAAAACAGCAGATAAAAGGAAAAAAACAAACAAATTGTCCCAAATGACTATTAAATTGAACAGGTAAAACTCAAAACAAAAGTGTCAATAAGAAAAGTTTCACCACTCAATCAGCAACGAACAAAACCAACGTTGCGCAACGAAAAATGAGTTTAAAGAAGTTTTCAAAGCAGATGCAAACAGAAAAAGGAAGCAAAACAAAGGAAAGAAGTGCCCGTTTTAGTTGAAAAGGAGTAGCAAAACATGTAAATAAAAAAATCTCAAACTTACTTAATCAAAGAATTGGGAGGGGGATTTTTTTCGTGTTTTTCAGTTAGAGAAGTATTATTTTTTTTTTAGGTTTTTCTTTAAATAACTCCTTAAATTGAGCTACTGTTCAGTGAAGCGAATGTCCGGCGTTGCTTTAAAAAGAAAGTGAAAAGGCAAAAGTCACAGCTGTAATTAACAAATTTCGTTAAGAAAATGGCCACAAGGTTATACAAAACCTAAATCCATATACCATGTACGTTGCTGATATAATGTTGTCAGCACACACTAGCTTCCAACGATGGTTGATTGGTTGATTCAAATCATGCTAACAGGATTTTTTAAACTTCAACACCTTTCGGCGATACACCTCCAATCCAAAGGCGGGTGAAGGAAGCGTCATAAATCTTTTTAAAGATTTTACATGCTTCAAATCAGAAAGGGCTCGGGTGGAAAGTAACTGTAAAGGCTTTCCAGCCGCCTCTCACACGCACCGTACTGTCTGCTGACCGTGAAGGCCGAAGCAGAGGCCAAACTTTTCTTTCACGCTTTACGCGGCTGACCAGAACCGGGAACGGGGCGTGAAAATCGTACTGAAAAGTTCCGACTGATTCATATTTTCGATGAACTTACGTTGAGGTTTGCGTTGGCACGTGATCTTCCCTGATCCTTTTCTGTGAAGCAGAAGTTCAAGTTTTACTTGTGTGTTTTTTTTTATAAAAGTTTATCATATTTATTTATTGTTGTTTGTTTTTAACAGACTTCTGTCAACAATAAAATTATTGGAAAAAAACATTTGTTGAAGTTGAAAATTTACTTTTGAAATCTTTCTTCAAATACCTACAACCATTTTCTCTGACGTACACAAATTACCATTACCGTCCAGCAAATTACAATTTCTCTTCCTTTCTCCATCACAAACCATTCCCTTTCACCGCTGTACCGTGTCCAACCAGGGGGAGAAATTAATCAAAGTGCCTTCGTTATTGCGCCATGTCACATACGAAGCCCACGCTTACAGACAACGATGTATGGGGGTGGATGCGCCGTGGAAAGATAAACATTGCCACCCCTCGCGTCCTTCATTGGATGGACCAAACATACGAATCAAAAAGCCCGGATGATGGTATGGAAGTGGACTCTGAGCTCTGAGGTGGACGGTACGGACGCTATCGAAAATAAGCATTTTGATGAAGATCTTTAAAAGAAACTGGAATTTGTAATGAACCAAACGATACGGCGTTTGACGGTGACCGCGGGAAAACACGGCCAGCGTAAGAGGAAAGCGAGGAAAGGGTGACCGAGGGTTGTAGAATATCAAACAAGCTACACGTGGGTGACAGCATGGGTAAAGTGGCAGGAGCTTGTAAGGGTTGAAGCAGAATTAAGGATATGTGTGGTTTAGAGGGCTGTATGTTGTATGAGGTGGAAAGGGATTTTCCACGAGGTACTCGAACGATTCGGCTTTCGATGGTTTGATGGTTAGTCGTGTGTGTGTGTGCGTGTATGCCACCCCGTTGGCAGTGGGAAAAACGGACGTAAGGATGGTTCATCGGTATGTGTAATGCCCTCTTGTTATGTGGCTGCTGCATTGGAACGCGAAAGACTGGACGTTTCTAAAACAAAGGATTGTACGGTGAAAAACGCCACAGGGGATGTGTTGTGGTGGGATGGGACAGTCCCCCTCCCCATCCGCAAGACCCCACTGCGGGTGGGAAAATGTGAACGGGGGATGGAAAATTGTGTCTTTCGTTTTGGTAGATGCCGGCACGTAGAGGAGAGCTGAAGACGTTTGGAACATTTTTGGAATGTTTTAGCCGAGTGGCTTACAGAGTGGGTGGCTTAAGTGAAAGTAAATGGGAATGTGTGAGATAGTTTCGTGTGTATATACACTAACATGCTGGGTAGAATAATATTAAATTTAGAATAATATTTTTATACCATTTTCTGTGTACTGTCTTTGCAATAGTTTCGTTACACTAATGCTACACACGGCCAAACAAGCCCATTTTACGGCTAGCGAGTGGATCGTTAAGAACTGGTGAAACAGTTGTACTTTATGCAGGAGCATAAATATAACCCTTGTTACGATTGAAATTCTGTTAATTCTGTCCAGCTTACGGGCCCCGAACGAATTATACATGCAACGTGATTTGAATTCGTTTCACCACGAAACGGTAGTAGCTGCCATCCTTTCTTCTGACTTTTCGCAGGCCCTGAAATGGCCAACGTTCGCTGGTGTGTGTATGTGTGCATGCAGCATCGTGTCCGAGAATAGCACACGTTCAATTTTCCCGCTCCTGTTACCGGTGTTTGGCTGAGCTGGGCTAGAGGGTATAGAATCACGGCACGGGATGGAATTTTTTTTACCGTTGGGAAATTCACTAGCAAATGAAAAACAAAACAGCGAACTAAGGGACGAATGGTGTGTGTGTGTGTGTCTGTAAATGGTGGTAAAGACATGGGCTGAGGTATCGTGTCCCTTTCGTCTTCAAACGAGAAAGGGTTGGGCTTGAAAGATTGTGTGTGACCAACGACGCACGCGAATGGCGATGGAAGAGAGGGAGAGAGAGTCCTTGTGAAGAGGACGTGTGGAATGTTAAGGATAGAGAAGCGAGGGGCAGAGAGATGAGAGAGGAGAAAATGAATTGAAATGTTTAGGGAATATCATTTGGGAAGAAAGATAATTTCTTAATGATTTATTTTGTAAATAAATAGTTTTAAGTTGGCATGTTCCTTACAAGAATAGCAAAGATAATTTGGAAATTAAGTTTCAAACTCTTATCTTTCAGTGTTCCTCTATTGAACGCCTACTCGTTGAGCATTAAAAAGAGACGTTTAAAATAATGAAATATAAGAACTGAAAAATAATATTAATGATCGCACAGAGTGTTATAGCTACTGTTATTTTCATAGATTAATTTATGTTAATTTATTATTAAAATATTATATTCCATTAAAATACATTCGTTTGAGGGAAAAAAAACGATTCATTCTGGCGCAAGTAAAGAATCTTTCTTTCGTTGAAACTGTTGCAGCTGTACGTACTGTCCTGACCAAAAACCAAATCTTTCGCCCAACACGAAGCAACTGAACTGGACAGTGAAGAAACATTTTTCCAATACCCTTCTCTTCCAATTCTCACATCCCGCCCGTTTCCCACCCTCCAAAAAAATCGCGAACGGGTTAATGGCGTAAGCCGCACGGGAATTGGAAAATGGGAAGAAATGGAAAGAAAAAACGAAGCAAGCAAGCAGTACACGCAATGGATCGTACGCACACCATTAAGACCGTTTCCCTGTAGTGAAATGGAAATGATCGCAACGAGTTTGTGGGCCTGTGGCAAAAAGGAACGAAAAAAAAGATAATAAAAAAAGTCTATCGCACTTACACGTATACGCACACATACAAAATGGATGGAACTGGAAGGAAGATATTTTTCTTGAAGAAGTAAGAAAGTATGGGAGAGAAAAAAAGAAAACACATAAAGTGGAAAATTCGTACCAGTTCAGTAAGCAGGGCACTGGGGGAAATGGACACAACCGATGGTAGGTGGTGGATAAGAAAGAAATAAAAAAACCCCGGAGGTCCGTACGAGAAGAATTTTCCAGCCGGTGCTGTTCTAGTTTGCTTGTCTGTTTTTTTTTACTGTTGTTTCTCCTCTCTTGACCATTTCTTTTCACTTCTATCGGTTTTTGCGTTTTTCTTATCACTGACAACGATGAAGCTTTTGCTTGTAGAGACAGTTGCTCGTGTGCCGCTTTTTTTTTGCTTTCGTGTGTTTATTCCTTCCTTAACGCACGGCCAGCCATTTTATCATCATTCCATGCCTTGTGCCTTTAGATCGGTGTTCTGTTTTCCTTTTTTTTTGGTTCGGACTTCCTTTCGGGCGGCTTCGGTAACGTCCTGCATAAAGGGTGAATTTTTAATTTGATTCTTTTTAACTTTCGTAATGACGATAAATTTAATGACGCTGTTATATAATTTATCTGAAAATGAACGCACGCGAAACGTGAACCGGATGCGCTGCAGAAAAAAAGGAAAA
Source organism: Anopheles funestus (assembly GCF_943734845.2). Lineage (NCBI taxonomy): Eukaryota > Metazoa > Arthropoda > Insecta > Diptera > Culicidae > Anopheles > Anopheles funestus. The sequence goes on along the minus strand of NC_064598.1, from coordinate 36,287,749 downwards.
AAAAATACGCAAAGAAACGCACATTTCGGTCGGGGAAGGTTTTTCATTTTAATGGAAAGAAGGGGGTAAGGTGGGGGAGGGGAATGTGAGCAGTCGCCTACGAGGAATGTCCATTTTTGGCCCCGGTTTCCATTACTTGATTGCTGATGGTCTGTGCGTTTGTGTGCGAGGTTTTTTTGCGTATGGGTTTTGTGGGGGATAAGCAGCCGACGAAGGGAAGCAAGACGAGCAACAGTAGCATGTTAATGGCGTTGTTCATTTGCGCCACATCATGGAAGGGATTTTTTTTAATTTTTGCAAACCGCGCGACTGGAAAGAAAAGTAAAATAAATTTTAGTGACAAGAATTAGACGCGCGATAGGGGTTTGTGGATGCGACATGGTCAAGTCAAGTGTAAGCGTAAGGATCATCGCGCAGGAAGGATTGTCTCTGTTTCTGAAATGTCTCTATTTTCGTACGAACGTCAATAAAATTAGTCTTTTTAGGGGACAAACAATCCAAATTCTTTCAATTGTTTTTTTTTGTGTGAAAATTTTGTGAAAAAAGGAAATCATACTTTCGAATAGAATGGCTTAAGTGTAGTGAAGAACGGGTAATAGGACTTTAAAGCAATTTTTTGTTTTTTCCTAAGACATGAAAATGCTTATCCATTTTTATCATTTTAATTGCATGCCTTAAGTAGTGACGATATCCAAGATTACAATTTGTTTTATTATACTTATTTGTGTTCACTATTTATTAGTTTTATTCTTTTTTTAGCTACTAAAAAGATCCACTAGAAAAAAAGAAAATTCTTTGCTGCTACTAATTTGTGAAACAATCAACAATGACAATCAATTATTTCACCCCCTTTTTTGTTTTGTTTGTGAAGCAAAATTCACTCTTTCCTGCCGACTAAATTTCACACACAGTCTCGCTAGAAGATCCGGCCATAAAGTATGGACTTTTCTCCAACTAAACACTCTGGCTGGGCTGGCTAGGTGGCCCACTGAGATCACAACTTTCCTCGTGATGATAACGACACTCTAGTGCTACCGTTTTTGGGGGGATGGGGGTAACTGGCGGTGGTCAAACAGATCAGGTCCGAAGAAGAAAATGGAACGGGGTGTCCCGGAAAATAAAGTGCCCCTCTTCTTCTTCCCCTTTCCACGAACCACCTTTTTTGCCATTTTCTTTCGCTTTCACTTTTGCTACGTCCAGTATGGGGTTTTTTGGGGACAAACGGAACGTTGCTTCTTTTGTGCTTTCTCTTTTTACTTCTTATTGTTCATCTCTTTTTAACGTATAACGCGATACAAATACACACACACACACATACGGAGAACAAAGTGTGTTTGCATAGCTGGACCGATGGACCAAGCATCCGAAGTGGGTGGTTTTAACATATAAACACATTTATATATCAAATTGTTATTATACGCACATCTGCCCCCGGAACCGGAAACTTTCCGTACCAGGAATCGGAACCAAGCACAGACACACACAAACACACATGTGTGTGTGTGTGGAGCTGAAGGGAAAAGGGGGTAAGGGTGGGCAAGTTTTCGGTGTGAGCATCACACATGCAGATGTGTGTCCACGAAAACGAAACGGACGCGTCCATTGCGCCGAGTGAGAGCCGATGGACGACGCCTGTATCCACTCGGTTCGGGTCTTTCGAGCGTTTGAATGGAGAAGAAAATAAACCAACACCACCGTTTTTTTGGCACTGGCAGAGGGATGAAGGGAAGGGGTAAGGGATGAAAGAGGGAGGATGGAACAAGATCTTCATAGCGAATGGTAGTCGTTGCTGGGTGCTGGGTTTGGTTGGTTGAGAAGCAGGAATTTTCTCTTGTACCGGTTTGGTGAAAACAAGGGAAGGTTTTGGTCGAGAGCCGGGAATGTAAAGGATGTGGTGCAGGAGGAGGAGGATGCCTCACATGTGGGTGGGAATTGAGATTTTGTAACTTCCCTCCTTTTCGTTCCCTCGCTTCCCCATTCGTCGCCCGTCCCGTGCCGACTGAAATCTGCAGTGAAAATCCAACGCGAAGGACACACATCGATGCGGGGGGAAACTTTCCCTTTTTCGCTGGCCTTCAGTTGCACTACTTTTTGGAGTTTTCCCAATCCGGAACTGGAAGTTTGTTGCTGTTGCTTTTGCTACTACCCAGTGTTTCTCTATCGATCGGTCAGTGCTGCCTAGGCATGCTGCCATATGCACGGCACACATACCGGGTTTTCGGGAGTGTTCGCATGCTCACGTACCGGCGAGACGGGTGGAGGTGAATGTTTTATTATAATATATGTAAAACCCAGCCATCGGCATTAGGGATGTGTACCGGAGGGAGAAATAATTTTCAAATTTCTAATGCCCAAGACATCTGCATGCGTTCCGGTTGTTGTCCTGTTTTGCGAGTACGCGCAAGGGACGAAGGCATGCCACCAAATTCCGTTGACCGGGTGTACGGCTTCGGGAAGGGGGGTGGGCGAAGGAATGGTGGTTTCGGGATGGACCAAGACTGGACCGTTGAAGCAATTCGTTTTGAACCGAACAGACAACACAGGGTGTCATCTAATGGGAGGCCAAACAGCTGCGTAGGTACCGTGCTGAGGCATGGATATTAGTGTAATGCGCGCAGAAACGCAATTCCACTCGTGCTTCTTCCGTGCTCATAGCTCACGGACGTACGGTAGATAAATCTCTTGTCCGGTTTGTTGGTGTGATTACGATGGAGGGTCCCATGGGAGCAGCGAGCAGATTGGTGGTTGATGGAAAAGGATTTCTATCTATTAGAGAAAGATGGTTTTTGTAGTTGCAGGTCAGCAAAAACTGTCTCGTACAGTGTGGATGCGTCTGATTGCTCTATAGCAATCTGTGAAGGGCCATTAGTTAAATTGTTCTTTTCGTGAATGGGTTTTAACTGGGGGTTTTTAAACGACTTGATGATCACGGAAAAATGGTTAGTTTTTTGAGTTCGTGAAAAAGGGCTTTGTGTTTTAGACTTCCTGTTATGGATTTAAAGTATGTTCTATACGAGTGTAATAACATGAGAAAGATTGAGCATGTTGTTCTATGCAAGATTAAACAACGAACCCGTTCGATGGCAGAACTGCGTTTCTCTGTTTCGGATTTTTATAAAACCATCAAATTCCATTCGAACCCATTCTTCCCGTTCATCACTGACTTTCCGGCTACGTGGTAAAATAATTCTAATAAGCCAGAGATGGTCTGCATGACCGTAGATGTCGTTATGCAAAGAAGATAAAATATTACGTAGAAGATGAAGTAAATAAGAAGAAAAACCAGAAGAAGAAGAAAAAGAAGAAGATAATGAAAAAGAAGAATTAGAAGAAAAGGAAGAAGAAGAAAGCGAAAGAACTACGCGGATCTAGGATGTTAACTAGATAATGTAAGTCTCACCATATAGTCATGAAATTGAACGAGCGGATTAGTTAATAGCGTAATAAGGACCGTTTGCGAAATAATGAACAACAATTAACGTTTAGAGAGAAACAGAGAGAGAGAGGGATAATGGTAGTACAGAGAGTCTAATGTAGTAAAATGTTTTGCAGACTCTAAACAAATCAAATTGTTGCTAAGTTCTGGTCAACTTGCGATTTTATTCATGAACGATGGTGTATTTAACTTAATCATGGATCTAATTTGATAGGTTTTCCATACGATGGTTAAGTTTTTTATATTCTAGACACAATCCATGTACTTATTTTGATAGTTTCATTTGCAAAACTATCGATCAGTTTTAGTTTACATAAAAATATTCGTAACTTACAACAAGCTATCGAACGTTTAAACATACAATCATTATATAAATTAAAAATATGCAATGTAGTTAATTAATTTTGATTTTTCATTTATTTTTTCCTGCATGTTTTTATAACAAACAACTTCATTTCGTACGCACAAAGGATAAAAAACCATGTTCTTAAGACATTCAACAAGAAATTGGTGTCTGGTGTCGTGCGTCACATTCAAGCCAGCTCCCAGCTGTAAGTGTCTGCCGTTTGACTGATGGTAAATCAAATACGCGTCCCGGCCACTCCACTCCACACCCGGGACGAGTGTGTTCTAATCTTGCTTAAGCGTAAATAAATCCCTTCACCAAAGTGTTCAACCAAAGTCTGCGGCGGTTAATTAAGAACAAAACCAACCGTATGTAGCCGACAACAACCACGAACCACGAGCTTCATCTCGAGCAGGAGTATAATTTAATATTGACTCATAAATTAAACTTAATAAAGTCACACCATCGATGTACGGGACCTTAGACGAACCATTTTGAATGGGTTTTTGTGCGAGATGAAGCGCCGGACGAAGTACATTGCAAGGGAATTAAGGATATGCTCTAAATTCCCATACAAAGATATGTTCACACACAGGCACACACGTCACGGTATGGCTTATCTTCGGTTATCGCTAGTAGGAAAACTTTAACCTATTGCATGGAAATGGTTTCGGAAGATGGTTTTTCGCGTGTGAAGAGAAACTTTCGAGAGCAGGAACAAAACAGTAAAGGAACCTTTCGACCAGGTCAATCCGAGTGGGGTGAAGATGGTTGGCACGATTTTGCAGTTAATTATGCTAAAGTCGAAGCCTACCGGTCTGGTATGGAAGTCTCTCCCGTACGCACATGCGAAAGTGTTCTAGCGTTTAATCAGGGGATTAAATATTGAAACTGATTTCACCTCCATCTCGATTGGCAGTTGAAGCATGTTAGGTGTTCAATTAGACGGTGTTGAATATTTGAAGATTGTATGCTTGCGAACGATTGTGAGGTGTGAAAATTCGTAGCATAATTTAAGCGATGAAATTTGGTGAAACGTGTGTGTTTTTGGGTATCTAAAAAATGGTGAAATAAGCAGTTATTTATAAATTGGTTATATTTCCTTCTGGAATCAATGCAACGTTTGTTTGTGTCAAATAAATGGGACTTAAGCTTCAGGGGCTTTTAAAACAAGAGATAAATAAATGAAGATAAAGATTGGTTGAAGAAAAAAAAGGAAGGAAAAAAGTAACTCAGAATCAATCGAACGACACGACAATTCCATTTAAATTTCAACCCTTTTCGCAATCAATTTTATTGTCATCTCAGATTTACTTTCACTTCAAGTGAACTCTCGTGCATAGCGCAGTATTGGTTGGAGACTACTTTTTTTAGTTTTTATAAGCTTTATTCATCCACCACCAGGTCGAACGAGGAGTAGAGTAAGGAGGAAGAGAAAAAAAGATAAGTAAACCAAAATCTTTCCTTTAAGAAGAGGCAAGAAAAAAACAGGTAAGAAGTAGGATCGATGGTGGAAAGTCACCTTCGGGAAAGTTCCGTCCATACCCATTCCATGTGCACTCGGTTTTTCTTTTTTGGATGGGAAGTTTTCATTAAAAGCATTAAGAACGAGGATTGGCTGACGAGCCTTTGACGAACACCTCGGCATGGACGATGGGAGTGAAACGCTGGCGAGATATGAGGCGCGCGGAATGTTTAAAAAGATTTGATTTTTTGTTTTATACCCAACACGTTGTTGGTTTTTTTTCCTGCTTTGCTCATCCGTTTCCCACACCCCGGTGCACACCGCTTTGTCCCATCGACTCTTGTACATAATTATTTTCTCTTCTTTTTAATTGCCAAAATGAGCTCAAACGATATCCGGGCGGTGTTTGGTGCGGGCATTAAAGAATGGGCGAAATCACTGTGACATAAAGTGTTTGCTATAAATGGAAGACGGTGAAGGCTTAAGGAGATGGAACGAGTGAAACGTTAGACAGTGCGCTTGGACATGTGAACGGGTGATGAATAAAATAGATAGCGCAAGAATTCCATTTACTCTGTACATACCGATCAAGCAAAGTACATACAGCACGCGCCGAACGAATGACCGACCAAAAAAGGTGGGGGAGTATGGGAGGCACATTGAGAAAATTTTTAGTCAGGTTTGTCGTTTCTCGTTTTTTGGTCTTCTTGTTTGCTCGCTGCGATGATTTTATCACTTTTCTTATCAATGTTTCTGTTTTATGGCGCAATTTTTACTGCATCATCATGGACGGAGTGAGTAGACATTGCTAAGCAATGTTTTTTTGAAGCGTTTGATAGTTTATTTTGTGATATTTATTAACTTTATGAAAGGCTTTATATTTTTTGTTATTCTTAGAATTTTGATCACTAGGATACACATTTAAGAAAATTGGTCATTTCTATGAAAAATATTATTTAGTTTTAGAGGCTTTTACAAAAGATTGCATACTTTCAGGCATTTTGAAATGTCTTCCTTGTGCCTAATTTTATACAATGTGCAAATATTTTAAACATTTATTACTTTAGTTAACGTTTCAACATGATCTTTGTTAACGTGGCATGAATTGTTGGTACTTTTTACTTTTAAAACAATATTCACTGCTAATAGATGTACAATATTCACAAGAAAATAGGGCTGTGCATGAAGAAATCTTTCTTTTTTTGCTTTTGATCGATAAACAAAGAAGAAAAAAGAAAAGGGTTGCCAGGTTACGCTGGGTTATATTGGCAGATTTTCTTCGAAAACAGGATGGGTATGTAGGCGAGCAAGGGGTAGAATAAAAAAATCAATAATTAATTATGTATCAGTTATCTCAAGAAGAGTCGCCTCTCGTTTGAATGTGTATTGCGCGCAGTTAAGGTTTCTATGTTTTTGTTTTTTTAGTTATTGCTTCTCCTCCTCTTCATTACCATGATTTGGTTTGAGCGTCCATTAGAAAGAAGTTGATGTTGTGTGTGTGTGTATGTTTTTTTTTATTTCTTCCCTTGCTCCTCCACCCCTTTCCCTTTCCAGCTTTCGTGTGTTTCACGTTCGTTCGTTTTCTAATTATTTATCATTAGACGAGCGAAAGTAAATAGCGAGCCTAAGCGCATGGGCTTTGGCACTAATGAAAAACACGCCATTGGCACAAAAGTTATCTAAGGAAGGTATGAGAACAGGGAAAGGCGGGGTAAGAAAATGTACGTGAAGGGTTGAAGGTGGTAAGAGAGTGAAGCAAAAAAAAACACAACAGAACGATGCAAATTTCCCTTTTGGCGATTAAAATACAAGAAGCAAAAACAGGGGGTTGAACAAAAAAAAGTTAATGCACGAATCGATAAAGAAAACCGCTTGCTGGAGCATGTTTCGCCAAGGCCTGGGGATGGGGGTCCGAGCTTAGCATATTGGTATTTCAATCAAAGTGGACTGCGTTATACGTCCATTGGCGCAGTTTACCATGGTGATTGGTTGCGCTGGGAAGCGGTGAAGGCGTACTGACTAATGCAACAAAGAAGCAGATGCGAGTCGAAGGGTAAGAAGAAAAAAAAAAGAATCGAAAAAAGGGTTTTTCTAAATACCGGGCAACAACAATGTAGCGGGAGCAAATGAGGAAAAAATGTCACCGAAGCATGTCGTGTAGATTTTTGTTTTGTTTCTTTTTTTTATTGATCCGTTGCTGGGGTTCAATTAAATTAATTAAAAATATTTTGCCACGCTGGATGGGAGTGTGGGCGTTGCTTGGACAACGGTGTTTTGGCTGTATGAATCGATTAAAATTGGTATCGAGCTGCGCGGTGGTGGCCTGACTGTTAATATTTGCATTAAGTCATATAGATAATGGAGTAAACATTCTTACTAAAAATGTAAATTAATTTTGACACTCTTAAAAGCTTAAAAAAATTCAAATTTTGCAAAATTGTGGTGAGTAAGTTATAATGCAAACATACGCCTGATATTATGAATGATGTTTTACTCAAAAAGATATATATATAAGAATGGATAAGAGAAAAGAAAAACAAAATGGGACTAGCTTAACTTCGCTTGTAATACAGTTCGACCATAAAAAAGCCTCATCCTAAGCCTCATCCTAAGGCCTCATCAAAAGAAACAGTACTATCCGTATCGTGGCCAATCACCAATCATAAAAATATGCCTATAAAATCATGACTATGATAAATAAGACAACCAGGTTCATCATATAGAAAAACATGCCAGTGAAAGGAAGATTTCGCGGAAGGTTTAACTCATCATTAGGCCGCAAACGAGTGTACGAAGCTCATACGCGTGTTATAAATTTCACTTTTCACCGAAAGCTCTACTCCTGGTCGCGGCACCAAACGCATTCCTACTGATATAAGCACAAAACCATAAGAAAGAGCAAGCGGCAGCATCGTTTTGTCCGCCTAATGTCCTACGCCTTGCCGAACAGCGGTTGCTTGTCGGGTAAAAAGGGGTAGGAAAATTATCCTTTCGTGGCTTGGGAAGATTACGCCGGTTTCACACAGAACGGCCAGCACGGGCACATACGCAACACGGCCATGTGTGTAGGGTGCTTAATCGGCGAAACGCGCTATCGCACCATCATCGTACAAGCATCGTACTGAACTGGCCACTGCGCGAGGGCCATGAGCCATGAAGCGAGGGTAAGGGAAAGACGGCCAAGAGGGGAGGAAAATTCAAATCTAATATCAAACATAATGCCTTCATCTCTTCCATCTTTATGTCCGTCCAACATCCCTCTGCATCGTGGTGAACGGTGAAGCGGCCGAATTGGGTTTGCCTGCCTTGGCAAATGTAAGAACATGCGAATACTTTCGTAGTGGTAAATGCCTCCGCCTGAACCCTTTTCCAGCGCCCAAAAGTGTGGGTTTCCGAGGGACGGGGGAAGATGGGAAAGCGATGCGAGGGATAAATTCCGACGATAGTGATGGGCTTCAGTGTCGATTCTTGGTCCACCACGCACTGGGTAATGGGGAAAATTCGTTGTTCGTTTGAATGTTTCACTCGAGCATGGGAAGGATGTCGGAGGTCAATATGGAAAGGTACAGTCGGTAACAAGTAAGGCGCGGTGCAAATTTTTCTTGAAGTGATTTCTATTTGTACGTAAACTGAAAAACATTTTAGGAGGAAAACAGACCTTTTTTGTAGAAAATGTTAAAATACAATTTGTAAATATATTTTTAAAAGTTATCTCTATAATTCTTAGAATTGGTCTTAGGATATATGTGTCCACTGATTGTCTTAAAAAGCAGACTGGTATGGCGCGACAACAATTAACATCCTCTGCCAAAGCATACATTTTATCGTTTTATTTGGGGCTCTACAACCTCTGGATATGTTGTCCTACCATTTCTTTTATGTGACACTTTTGTGATACACACAAGAAACAGTAGGAGAGATTATAAGAAACACGAGCCCTTTGATGCAGCGGATCGTTTACTGATTGAAGTAAAAGAAATGCTTCTTGCTGTGGTATTGTCTAATTATAACATCTAATTATAACAAATAACTTTTTTATTCAAGTAAGAACGGCCGTCCCGTCGTATATCCTTAGCACAAAAAATTTAAAAACAAAATAATCTAATTTTTTTCTGAAGCATTTATCACTTCTACCAATAATAATAATTTAATATAATAGTGTACTTCTTGAAAACAAAAATCTAAAACTAAATTTAAACATCTAAGAGTAAATTAAAAATAATGACATGTGTAAATTACCCTTATTTCGTAATAATTTTAAAATGTTGCCTTTCTGCTGTCCATCACTGTACCTTTTGCGCTGCGTATGCAGGTAATACGATACTTGGCAAAGTGTGGAAAGCTCATTCGCTGGTTAAAACGATACAAACCGTACGATGCTTCGATGTTTCTCATTCAATCTCCCCGTGTATTTCTCTGTCTCTCTTTCTATCCCCCCCTGTCCGCTGTCCCCATCCGATTGTCCATCCCACATCGTAGATAACATGTGTGTATTTAGTTTTTTACATTTTCACCTAAAGAAAGGCTGGCTCGTCCGTTCTCCGGACGGTGCTATCACTGTCGCCATCACGAAGTGTAGCTTTTCCCCAGCATCCTCGCAAGGGGTTGAACCCGGTGCCGCACTGGTGGTACGGTTTTTGCGATATGTGTGTGTCTTGGGCGCGCGCGTACGTGGCCCTTTCGTGTGCACGTGTACGGACACGGCAACGGACGATAAGGTTTTTGGTTCCCTTTTCCCGGCCGGGTAAAACCTTTACGCCACAGAAAATAGCCAGCGGCCGCGCGTTCGCGTAGGACGTTTGGCGTTAGGCGTTCGGTGGAAAGTTGTTTAACGCCGTTGTATTTTCCGTTGTAATGCGCCGTACTTTCTTTTGGCGGTGTGACTACCTCCCGCATCCGTGGTTGTATTGGAAGGCGGAGGCATGAGGCAACCCGATGGACGATGTGACCGGAACTTGGGAGGGAGGGTGGGTGCGTTAAGTGTGGTGGTGCATGTAGCGGGGGAGACTTGCATTAACTTTCTTCTTTCACGATGGCAATGTGGTGTGTGGTGGCGATGTATCAGGTTCTGTTCGTTAAACGACTTCGCCACGGGTCTTTGAGTTTTCTAACGAGAAGAACGAAGCGAACGAGTTAACGCTGGACGCACGCGGACGTTGGTGGGTAGTAGGGGTAGAGGGGTGAATTTAATTAATGTAAATAATTCCGAAATGACGGCAGCATTTCGTGTATGCGTGTGAGTTGGAGGGGGGTGCTGATTAAAGGGATGGTCATGCATGAAACTCAAACAGAGTGGACAAGAAATGTGAGCTGCTGTGAAGCGAACAATGTTCAAAGGTATCGTCAATGTAAAGGACTACGCAGAACAAGCTCGAATGTTTATCTACATTTTCTCAACATTGTTTAATGCAAAGCTAAAGATTACGTAAAATTAATTAAATAGGAATTATTTGTTTGATGTTGAATTTTCTATTCACTTTTATTTACCAAATTTAAGAGCTAACAATATTATTGAAAATCAAAGCGATATAAATAATTTATTTAATGCCCATTGTATTATATGAAACTTAAACCGGCTTTAGTTAAACTGAAATGTTTGAAATAGTGTATGAAAAATATATTTTTATTTTGATATTTAAACGAAATTAAAACATTTTTTCCATTCTGGCCACTAAACGCCTGAATGTATGCAATAAAAATTAAAATTTAAATAAAGTAATAAGTTTTAGGTAGAATTATGAAGTACGTGCGATTGAGTTTAAGTTTTTATAAAGTTTTATAGGATGTATGTTGTATAATTTAAGTGGTTTACATGTTTGCATTGCAATAATAGTCATATAGTCAACTCCATTCATTCACACTTTACACTGTACGACAGCATGGAAAACCGATATCCTTCATCTTTATTCATCTTTCTGAAAGGATCTTGATTCATCTTATTTTAGTTTTCTTACGTGATGAAAGTAGACCAAAACCCTGTACAATATGTGTTTGGTCTCGTTGAGTTAAAGGGACTATGCTTTTTGCTGTAAAAAAGCAAACGAAAGGATACGGTTGCGTGAGAACTAATATCCGTAATCCGTGACCTCTCACCGACGTTTTTCAACCTTTTAAATCAGAATGTGAAAATCGAGAAAGTTGAAGTGTCGCATATGACTAGAAGGAAAGGAGAAAAGAAAACGAATGCAGATGCATGAATAAAATGTACGTTTTTAAACGTATTTATGTGGATTGTCGATTTAAAAAGAATTCATTCGAAGGGTTTTAAATTGCAATGTCCGGTTGTTTGCGTTTGACATGTGATACTTGGGCCGTTGTCGTTCAGTGGGATAGGAAATCAAACGGAAAACTGTGATGAAATAGAACGCAGTATAGGGGACAGGTAATTTGATTTCACATTCAAACGCGTGAGGTTTGATTATTAAAAAACCCTTTCCGGCGGGTTGCTTTCAACGCTCAATTTTTTTTTTACTTCTTGAAGAATGTATTGACATTTGTAAAAAGTAATATCAGGTGGACATTTGAATGGAAATCAAACCATCCATTTGGTATTTGGTGTGACAGACCAGGCGTCTCCATGACAAGCGAAATGTGACACATGTGAAAACCTTTCATAAAAGACATGAAAATATACACGGGATCAAATACAACACTCACTTTCTTTTATTTAAAAACATTCTACATTTTCTTTTAGTTCGATTGGATTTTCACGATAACTTGAACTTCATTAACTTCCTCTTATTAGGGTCTTATTTCCGAACGTCGGTCTCGGATGAACATTGTGACCTCAGTCAGCGGTTTTTCTAAGGCTGTTATGTGCTGCTGTTAATGAAGTTTACGAGCTGGATTGTCTTGTGTCACTTTTGGATCACAACGCGACCAGCTTATGAGGTTTATGCGGTTGTTGAATGCCGCGATGGATGAATTGTAGAGCACGGTAGAGCGTTACAGCACGTGATGAGGATAAAGGACTGACGCCCTACAAGGAAGGTGATCGTCAACGACACGATCGGTACGCAGCTTATAGGAGCACAGCGAGCTCATTGACTCATTGGATCAACTGGACCTCAACCTGCCGCATATTGAATGGAGCTGCGAATGAAGAATAAGATCCTGTAATCGAGAACACGTAAGAATAAATAGAAAGGTCTCATTAGAGATAACATTAGGATGATCATGCACTGTGGCTTCTTCAGATTCAAAAACAGAGTTTTGTATTCTTCGTTGTACAATGTATTCAATTTATTTAAAAAGCATAATAGTTCAGGCGAAAGTAATCAGAACAATACCTAATGATGGTTCATTAGTTAGTCATCATTTAGAACTCAGTATAATGATGGCTTTGTTTATTTTTTAAACAAGCTAAATAATAATTTATGAACTATTTAGTAAAAGATCCTTTTCCTCATCCTGTGGTGTGTAAAATTTGACATTTAAGAAAGTACCAAAAAACCACTTCTATTCTTTTAAAATGAGGTGGATAAAAATTCTTCAGCATCACCAGAAATCTGTGGAAAGACCATTACTATCAACCACTTTTAGTGAATTTATTTATCCTTCTCCTTTCAACAAGTTATCGTGTGTTGGCTAGAACCAACCCGGCTGTCACCAAGATAAACTTGCCCACCACATTGATTACATTGACAAAAAAAGAAACCTCAGAAAAACGATGTGAGGTCCCCAGGTCCTTCTTCCCACACCTTCGTACAGACACACACACACATACACACATGCTTGTTTGTCCCATTCCGTGCGTGGAAAACCGACGACCGAAGCAAATGAATTTATTCTTCGGACACTAACAAGTGGTAAAATTGATTTCGGTCAACGGTGTAATCAAATAAACACTGAAGAGAATCTAACCTTTTTTGCACCTCGATTGCTGCATCCCCCCCCCGGGCCTGCTCTGTTTAGTCACCTTCGTCTCCGCTCCAAGTCCGGATGGAGTCCAATTTTTCCTAACCCGAAGTATCTTCGTTGGGTGTTGGGTTGGGGGAGGTTAGGGAAGGAGTGAGAAAAAATCTTCAGGAGGTCACCGTTAACGGACGGTCGAGTTCGTACGGATTCAATTTTTGACCCACACACACACAAACCACATCGCATCTCATTGTGAATGCTAAACCGTGCCTCTCGTCTTCATTTGTCGTTGAGGTTGACTGGAAAATCTTTCCCCGCCCCGGTGGGTCTTCCGGTCGCATCGTACTGGGGTTTGGGGCATGGACCGATTGGCACATAATTTCGTAGGAGGTTTATTTTTTTGTTAGAGGGATTAAAAAGGGCCGTAAACTGTTGGTTTGTGTAACGGTTCGGGTTAACACTTCTATGCTGGCGCCGGTTGAAGGCAACGGTCGGTGAACGGGAAGGTAGAATGGTGGAAAAAGGGGGTGTCAATTCAAGAAACGCTGATCAGTTTTTGTGCCTCAATTTGATTTGCTCCCTAATGAACCGAACCGATAATAAGTGGTCGGACGTAGCTATCGAAGCAAACAGTACGGGATGGTCCAGCCGGACAGGCTTGTCAATCGGATGTGAAGATTTTCCCGGGATGATGGATTTATCTTGTGGAAAATTATATACACACACACAAAGATTGAGGAAATGAACTGCTTGCATTGCGGACCGCGCCAATGGATTAAGACCTTGATTGCGTTAGTGTGAGCTTGAGTATGTTTGGATGGTGGTGGATTTTTATTCGAATTTTATGAGCACCTCAGGTTGATTGGTTTTTGTAAAGTGAAATGTTTAAAATTGTGTTATTTCATCATGAGATACTATATTATATACCGGGCATAATTAGTGCCCTTTGTTTAATTCATGTGCCGGAAGAATACAGAAAAAAACACTCTTCCAACATTAGGTGAAAGTGAATCACTTTGGGCCTGGACCGGGTTTTTTCTTGCTCTTGTTTGCTTAATGAGTGCTTTTTTTTCCTTAGCTAGACATAACACTCCCTAAATTTCATCTTCCATCGACAAAGTTTTTTTTGTTTTCTCGCAGGAAAAAACCCGAACCCCGGACGATGGAAGGAAGTGCAAATTAATAATACACCTTAAGGATTTTCTTGCATCACCACCATATCACCTTCTTTACTACCACTGACCCATCTTTCCATCACATGCACCCACACACACACACACACTGGTCTGTCAACAAAAATTGGGATGTAAATTAGCTTAAAAATTATCCAACCAACCATCTACCCAACCGCTGCATAACAAAGTCATTGAGTCAGCCTCCGCACAGCCTCCCCCAGGACATCGTGTGCAGTGGGTGGATGGGTGTTGTTTTTTTTTTGGTTGTTGCTTGCCTTCTTTGCGATATGGCTTTTTAATTCAATGCACCCTCTAGCCTGAATTGCTTTCAGGCCTTGGTGTTGATCTTTTTTTGTTGCCGTTGTTTTCATTGCTGAATGATGACCTTTCGTTCCCTGTCCACCGTCGAAAAACCAATAGCGATGAAAGCGTAAGCGTTAATTGAAAATAAAGCGTATGCAAAAACAGGTCCTGTGTTTTATAAAGAAAAGTGAAAACAAAACGTTAAAAAAGTGAAGCAAGAATGCAAGAAAGGTATACCATGCGGGATTACTAATTTTTTTCCTGTTTAGTACGTATGGGTGGTGCTTTATGGTGAAGTGGTGGTGTTGCTCTTTCCGTTTTTTTTATTTCAGGGTCGTTGTTTGTTCCGTGTGCCTACGTCTTTGCATAATTCATTGACCGGCCGACCGGTCAATCTTAAGTTTTAGCTTGCCTTTACCGGTTACTTAGGGCGTTGGACTGGGGAAAAAAATGGATGAAAAAGAAACTTGACTAGAGTAAAGTATGCACACACAAATTGATGAGGGAAATGAAATAATGTAGAAGTAGGCAATAATTAACATGAAAATGGTAATAAGAAAAAAAATGAAACTAATCAGATAATCTTCTGATGAGTTTAGTAACATCAAAGCTAGTTAGAACGCAGTATTCAGGAATAGTAAAGCAGTAAAAAATAGATTTTTAGTATGTTTAATTTGAAATAATTATACAAAACAGAGTGGTCTTTCAGATATTTAAAAAAAATCGCAATACTACATCCTATCTTTAGCTAACGCTATAAAACGAAGCATTTTAAGAAGTTACTGTTAAGGCACTCCTTACCCAGAAAAAGGCCCGTGTGCTTACACTGCAGTAATTAATGACAAATATTCTACTGAAAAGATTATGAACTGTTCATTAAAAATAAGGTCGAGGTATGTTTGGTGGGAGGTGAAGTTTTCCGAAGGGTGGGAAAATATTCCCTCAGAAAATAAAGAGGAAGAAAGCAAACCGGGACCATACGTCCCCGGAACCTTTATTTTTAACCCACCCTCCTACCCGCGTGAATGATGAAGATATGGTGGGAAGTGAGCGAGTGCTTTCAGAAGGCACATTTTATAAAGTAGGTAAAAGTGAATGTTTTATTTTCGTTTCTTTTTTTTTTCTTTTTTGTTTGGTGCACGGTCGTTCCTTTTTTGCCGAAGAGTGTGTTTGCATCAGCTAATAAGCGCTGGGCAAATGTTTGACCAGGCCGATGTAAAAGTGATAATACATTTTTGATACGGTTAAGGTTATGATGCAGAGCACTTTGCGTGCGTGTCAATAAATGTATATCATGTGCATGATTTAGAACATTTTTCGTATGATGTACCGTAGCGGCTTTCTAGCGAAGTTGCCTGTGGAAGGGACAGTAGGTGTAGAGAAGGTATGGAAATGAGTTGAATGGATCACAGGTACATATTAAGTTAAAATAACTGTGAGATTAACAATTACGTGGTAAAATTAAGCAAAGTGAGAAAAGTTTAGTGTTAACTAGCATCTCTTGTGATGGACAGAATTTGTCAAATTTTGTTTACTTTATTTAAAAATTTCCAAACTTTCTTAGTATAGCCGGACTATGATGCTCTTGTGACGTTTATAGAAGGAAAAGTTGTGTGAATTGCATAAATTTGGGCGGATGTGTTAATTGAACCCCTGTCAGTATGCAATTTATATGTTTATTAGTAGTTTTAACGACATTATGGGCGTTGTGGGTGTTGAATGTGTCTGATAAGAAAATTTATCATTTAAAACATTTTGACCCCTTTAATATTGAATTTAAATCCAATTGATTCATCATGATAAAAGTCCAGTTTACCTGCGTATGGCTCCTCTTCCATAAATTGCATTATAATATTTAAATTATGTATTTCCTAGAGCCCAATTTATGTATAATAACTTCTTCTAAAATTTCCTCTCCAAACAAAGCAGCGTTTTTAAATATCATTTAGTCTGCAATCGAAATAAACTATTCGGCAGTTTCTCTAAGCAGCAATAATGAAGTAATAATGTCAGGATCAGTTTTTCCACACTGCCAGCACTGCCAATTTGCTTTACCTTTCCAAGTGTTGTGCACCCCTAGTGGCCGGTTGGTTGGAAGCAATATCGTTCACGCTTTTTCCATTTCTCGAACAATTAATAAATAATTAACGATTTTTAGCACAGTCCACATTGAACGGCTGGTTTCCGGCCGTGGAAGTTTGATTTCACTACCGAACCGTACACGGTTGCCAGAAAGACCAAATAATCTCCGAATTGGCTTGGCGAGATCGGGAGAACCACCACCTTCCTCAGTTCAGCCTCCTGCCTGTCCCGTGCCGTACTAATAATGGAGAAATAATCGTAAAGTTTTATAGAATAGTATTTCACCCGAAAGGTTGTGTCTCGCCCGTACCAGCGGCTGTACGATGTCGCCAGAAGAAGTAGGCTGATGTCTTTTCAAAACCAGCTGGTGTCACAAAAGGCTTCGCAGACAGTGGATGTCCCCCCTCCCCCCTCACATCCTGGTCGGAACGATGGCAGAAAGCGACGTGCGCCTTCGTGTAGGCACGTATTAATGGAGGCACCATGCTGAAACACCGGCAAAAACGATAATACGTTCCAAGGAGTGCTCGCTCGTAAGTGAGCCGGGATGGAGAATAGGAGATTAATTAAGCCTCCTTGGGTGCCCGGTGTGTTTGCTACCGTAAGCCAC
This sequence comes from Anopheles funestus, assembly GCF_943734845.2. Taxonomy (NCBI): domain Eukaryota; kingdom Metazoa; phylum Arthropoda; class Insecta; order Diptera; family Culicidae; genus Anopheles; species Anopheles funestus. The sequence goes on along the minus strand of NC_064598.1, from coordinate 36,270,475 downwards.
CAGCCGGCTAGCAGATGAGATGGGAAAGGCCGGGCAGGCTTACGGGAAATGGACAACCACATTTCTTTGCCCCATTTACGTTGCTTTCCCGGGGTGGAAAAACAAAACGCACACAACTCAAACGGCAAACCAATATTCATTCCTCATCGTTGGCAGAGCGCTGGCGGGTGGATAAACGAGGTTTTTGAGCAGCAAATGACCTAAGGAAGCAATACGTAAGTCACCGGCTGCCGGATCCAGATCAGTGTCCACGTTCAGTGTTTCAGGGGCGAGCGATGTTTTAAGAGTACAAATTTATGCTATGAAATATTTCACTCGGTTAGGATTTTTTTTTGAGTGCCATTTGAAAACTTTCAAGAAAAGTGTCTAGAATTAATGTACAACGCTTGAACAGAGAGTGTGATGAAAAATAGGAAAATCATAAATCCGTTCCTTTTGTGCACGCTGTGGGTTCTGTGGCCGGGTAGTAAGTAGCAAGGGAGTGGAATGGATAATTTGTAATGCTCCGGTTGGTTGTAACGTGTAGCGTTCTCACGTGACAGGAACATGAATTGGCAAGCCATTAGCAATGAAGTGGTAGCTCGTGGCCTGTAAGCTGGGACTGCTGGAGCTGCTCGGTTCTTGTGAACAATCATTAATCAATGCACCACACGGAAACGGTTGTGGCGCATGTGGCTGGTCAGTTGGGAACGAGGTAGAGAACGCGAGACAGATGGACACCGGAATGGGGTGAGGGAATGCACGAGGTGGGTTTAAAATGCGACAATCAAAAATGTTCATAAATGGACATAAATTAAGGTTCGTTTCATGCGGATATGTCGTCCGAACGCTAAATGATGAATTATGGTTAGTTAAGGGAAGGAAATGGGAAATGGCTAAAGGGAAGGATAAGTTTTCCTTCGTCTATTTTCTAAGGTTTCCTCAAACGAAGAACTAGTTGATTCGGTTGTTTTTCCTGTGTGGGAAGATGCCTTTCGTGCAGGAAAAAACTGTTCTTTTTTCCTGCAACATTTTCTTGTCGTACGAAACAAAATAAGCCATGAAGCTATGTTTAAACCCCCGACCTCCTTTATGCTCGATGCAGAGGAGTTACGGCGTGAAGCGTTTTTATGTATTGCGGGTTGCGTTTGAAGCTGCGTGAATTTATTCTACTCCCCGAGACCTGATGGTCAAGCCGAAGCATGGTACGGGCGTGAATGACTGGACTTTCTCTTTCTTTCGGATCTGCTTATGTTGGTATCGGTGAGCTTTTGAGTAAAATTCTACCCTACACACACATATGTACGCTCGTTGAAGAAAAGAATGTATTGAGCAGTCGGTCAGCAAAAGGGAAAGCTGATTTGAAAGTGGACCAAAGAAAATTCAAACTAAAGCAGCAACAAGGAACAAAAAAAATCGTCCACTTCTTTGAAAGTGAAAAGACTGTTCTTTGCCCCAGTGTTGCTTCCTTCCCGTACAACCTTCCCTTTTTTCTGTTCCATCCAGACAAGAAAAAACCCCTTTCAGACGTTCCGTGCACAAGTTTCCCATGTTTGCGGGCTGGGGAATATATTCGCTGCGGAAAATAGAAACGGGTGCACCATCCCCATTTTCTGCAAGCGATGGAAATGGTCAGTGAACAGAAAAAAGGGGGAAAAGAAAAACAGACGGGCATCGAATGGTGCTGCTGCTGCTGGCACATCCTCCATGGCATACGTAAGTTGTTCAGTTGATTTTAGAATTTTAGCCAACGACGACGACGGTCCACGGTGCAGGACAGAGCTGGATGGGCGCTGTTGGGCTAATGGAATGAGTTGTTAAAATATATATACGCACCAAAATACTGCGCCCGGCATCACTTTTTCCCTTTACTCAATTCTGCCAAACCCCGTGCCTACCCTTCTCTTGTAACAGCATTTTCCACCGCTTCCACCCCGGCGATCCGGGAAAAAGTCGGGAAAAATCGGTTGCGAAGCGCGTTACCGTAGCCGTGCCGTAAAGGCGTTTTATATATTTTTAAGAGAACATTCGTGAGAAGTCAACGGAGTGACCGGGAAAATTCCGGATCACCCGGGGAAGAGTGAACGAGACGGTCGGTACGGAACCATACCCGGAGACACCAGTGCGCGGAAAGAGGTGGCTTTTCAAAAGGGGCAGGGGTGGTGAAGGTGGGTGGTCAGCTCCCCTATCCCCCCCTCCTCCTGCGGTTTTTGTTGTTGCGATGCGTAAAAGAGCAGCAAGCACGATGGGTGATTTTTTCGTGAAAGGCTTTAACGGCATTTCGGCGTGGTGGTGCGTGTATGTGTTTTGGGCCGAGAGGATGAAGGACACACTTCTTCTTTGCAAAGCACAACGTCGAAAAAAAAACAAGGCGGAAGAGAAAGGAGACTGATATGAGGTGGCGATGGGCCGCAAAAAAGGGGGAAAGAAAAAGCGAGAGCGCGAATGTAGGTAGGTGGAAAGTGTTTTGTTTGTATAAAATAAGAGATGCTGGCCGCGTTCCTGCCGCGCGTTGGACGCAGTGTGTGACGTACGGAATGGAAAGCGGCTGTCCGAGAAAATCGAAAGGGGGTAAACTCGGGCAGCCTTAAAAAAAGGAGCTTAGAATGAAATACAAGAGAAAAAAAAGAAATAGTAGAAGTAGCAGGAAGGAACGATATCGTCCAGTTGAGAAGCACGTCGGAAAATCGTTGCTCAGGGAAGGATAGGGTGGAGGTGTGTGTTTGAGTTTGTGCGTGTTTGGGGGGTAAAACGGAAACGGTGAAATGAATCACGAACAAAAGGGGCAGGAATGGGTGACTGATTGCACAAGGGAAGGAAAAAGATAGAAAGCGAGAGAGAGAGAGAAGGAGAGTGAAAATGTAAAAAAGTAAGGAAAGAAAATTCTTTTCCTCACCATAGTGAAGTCTGTAAAGTGCGTATGGTTTGGTACGGACAGGGTGAAATGTGTTGGCAAGAAGAAAAAAGTAATACACACGCAAGGGAGAATACGCAAACAAAAAAAAAGTTGTGTGCAAATTGAAGATGGGCAGAGATCGGGGTCGGTTGATGGTACGAAAAAAGGGGTTGAGATTCGAATTGAAGCAAACGATGACCAGCGACAATTCAGGATGAAGGGAAATAGGATAGAAAACGCCGGAATGGTGGTAAGAGTTGAAGAACGCAAAGTGTAGGTGTTTGAAGAAGAAAAAATGGCTTAAAAAAAAGTAACGCACACGAATGGGGTGTTCTGTTGGTGAGTGTATGGGAGAGTGGTGGTTTTTTGGTAGCAAAAAAAGAAAAAGAAATAAAGGGGAGATTGTGTGTCTTTGTGTGCGCTCTTAGTCCAGCCCGAGTGGACACAGTTAGAGAAGGTAAATGACAGCAACAGCGGGAGCGAAAAAAATAAAAATAAAATAAAAATAAACGAACACCACCATTCGACGACGACGGCGATGGCTTCGAAGCGTAAACAGAGCGCGATAAGGGATGAAGCGAAAACTCATTTGATGGACACACGGAGGGGGGGCTGAACTGACTGACGGAAATGCGAAGGCAACGGGCAATGGGATGGTAACGAACGCGCATCGGTGGTATATAAAGTACACAAAGCATAAAATAAAATTTAGAAATCTTCTTGTAGCTGATGGACTTAAGTCCGAACATCCTTCCCGTGGGGGTGGGAGACAGGAGGATGATGACACGGAAGAGAAGAAAGCCTTACTGTATAAAGCGAAAAAAAGGGGAAAACTGGTTCGTTCGTTCGGATGGACATTGTAGGATTTAAATTAGGCCCGTTTGCTACGCAACTTTTGGCGCTACGCAGAAAGACGTATTTTTGGACATTTTCTTCCTGCTAGTTTTTTAGTTTTTCTTTTGCTGGATAAAAAAAAACGATTGACCGTTGGGCAGTGTATTGATTTGGAATAAATGTTAGTATATTTTTTATCTTTTAATAGCTGTGAAGGATGCGCTGAATACCTTCAGCACATCATGTAAAGAAATTACAATTTATTGTAGATAATTTGTAAATCATTGTTTCAAAAGAAATTTTGTGATTTAATTTTTTCTGTATTCGTTAAATCCGGACCCACTTGCTTATTTGGTATGCTGCAAATTGAATATTATAAACAGAGATCGATATGATAGTAATTGCATACTTTCAGTTGACTATTTGCTTTATTCAAATCGATAATATACTTTTTTATCTATTTTTTAACAAGTCTTATTTCAATTCAATTTTGTAATTTTTTTTTCTTTTAGAAAATTTTTAAGAAATTTATGTCTTATTATCGTAAGCAATTTAATATTCTTTATTATTTTACGAATAAAAGAAAAAAAAATGCATTTAATGTTATCGAATAGTCATTGAACAAGTTAAAGGACTACACTATCTCTTGTTCGCCACATCCATCGTAATGCTGTGTTCCGAATTAGCAGATTACGCGCGAGGTATTTACTCAAATCAGCTGGAAAGCAAAACATTCCTCATCCAACAGCAAAACCCAACAATAGGAGCATTCGTCATGAAAAGAATGGAAAGCTCTCTACTATTCAAACACAACTACAACTTGCTTTCCGGTATTTTCTCATTTACACTCTATATTTTCTCTTCCAGCACACTTTTTAACGACTGAGAGCTAAAAGTGTTGGGCACACTAAAAATGAAAACAAAAAAAAAACTTCCACTCATTCCACTACCCACAACCGTAAAGGAAAATGCTTCCTTTCACGGTTTGAAGTGACCAGCGGTCAGAAAATAAACAACCGGCTGGAAGAAGAACCTTTACCAAAGACACACAGTACAGCACACCGGCAGCACGGTGTTAGTTTATTTATTTATTTTTTTTTACTTTTTAATATCGAGTTCGTCTCTATGCGCACGCAAAAATTTCCATTTCCAGCGTGAAAATTCCAGCATGGTGTGTGAAAAGGAAGGTTTCGAACACGCTGCTGCTTGGTGCGGCTATTATCCGGATGTCTTGCAAGGATGGGTTGTTTGCTAAAGCGAGATGACAGCTTAAGCGAGTTGAAGAAAAAGCAAGTAGTATGTATTTGTGTGTGTGTGTGTGTGTTGAGGAGAAAATGAGAAAAGCGAGGGAGAGAGAGAGCGCGACAGTGTGTTAAAATGAGAAAGTGAGTTGTACGATCGTTCACATGCACGTTGATGGAAAGGAAGGTCCAGTACGGTGGACTGTACGCCACCTGTTTCGTCCTAGGAGTTTTCCCTTTTGAAAAGTGGAAATAACAGGAAAAAAAAAACTCCGAAGGGGTTACTGAGTTGGGAAGTGAGATAGAAATCGTTGTGAGCCTTGTGAAAGGGTTAGAAAGTTCGACAAACACGACAAGGATGACGCAAAATTTTGAACATTTTCCCAAGCGCACACAAGAAAACTTTTGCAGAGGATAGACGTGTATGTGTGTTTGGTTCCCACATTCATGCTGGCCAGTTTCAATGGGAATGAGAATGGGTTGTGTGGGTGATTGAGGAAAAAGCAGTATTCTATTGTATCTCACTTTCTCTTTTAACCGATAAAATTTTGGCCCAACAAATTTTCTCGCGGCCCTTTTTTGCACTCCCCCCTGCCGAAACTCCCTGCCGAAGTGAAAGTGAAAAGCGAAACAAGCAAGGGGTCAGCTGAGACAGGCTGGACTTTTGTGCAAAACTCGACACACTTGGCCCTAATAGCCTCGTCCCAGCCACCATCACCTTCCCTTGTAACCAGCATCAGGCACTTTCTCGTAAAAAAAATACATTTTCCAACGCTGCTCTTGCTCGTTCCGAGAACGAGAAGATTTCTTTCGAAGCGGACTTTGAGATATCGACCGAAAATTGAATGCCCGTGTGTACGTGTGCATATATACACGTACGTGTGTGCGCGTTGTATTTTACATACATAACGAACCCTTTCACTACGGGTGGTTTTCGTCACGTTTTTCACCCGAGATGGCCCGACAGCAGGACAGCGCTTGACCACTGGCTTGCGTTCGATTTGCAGCTTCTTTTTAACTTTAAAGAGAAGGGACGTGATCGGATGGTGAAGGCAAAGGGGGTGGACTACTTCGGCATGTCCGATGTAAAATTATGTAGAATATATAAAAGCAGAGCCGGACAGAGTGGGGCAGCTTTCACAAACACGCACGAAACGCATGCACACGCACGATTAGGATGGAAGGTCCAGTTTTCCTCCCTTTTTCCCCAGAGGAAAGGGTGGGTGAGTTTTACAAGCGGATGGGACGGGATGAGGGGAGAAACGGGAGGAACGCGGTCAGTACGTGCGCCTGAAGCGCTCCAACTTTGGAATACCAAAGAAGCTGGTAGAATTTTCAATTCAACCTTCTTGCTGATGCTGTTGGTCAGTCTGTGTATATGAGTGTCCTTGCTCTTATCTGTATGTGCGTGCATGTTAATGTGTGAGTGTGTATCAGAGGGAAAGAGAGAGCGAGAGCGAAAGCTTTTATTTAGGGTGGTATTTAAAGTTGCCCCCCACAAATCGATGGAGGCTCCTGGTGGCTCGTACGGATGGACGCTGGTCAGTAGTGAGGTAATGGCGTAAGGACGGTACCTTATCCTTTTCCTTCCTATGTGTTTGAATTTTAATGCCGTGTACCGAGTCGTTTCTCACCGGTTAACGAGATTGGAACAACGGTTCCACCGAAACGGTCGATGTGTGCGTGTACGGTTGAACCGTTTTCCCATCATTAGATTGGACATACCGCCCATTCCCACTGCCATTCCAACCTTCCTCCCCTCGCTCCTTCCTGAGTGACAATCCTTTACCCCCTTTCCTCACCTTTTGTTTGTCCATAATGATCGTGCGCGCGTGTGGCGCCCTTTACAGTTAGTTAAACACGGGACGGCCATCATCAACCATCTTGGAAAATTGGTACTACTGCTCTTCTTCTTAAACTTTCGTACCTTATACGCATACACGTGAATGCGAGTGAACATGTATCGTGTCGTAAGGCGAACAGCCGACCAGGGTGCATTGATGAAGTGGGGCTGAAAAACGTTGATTCGCATTTCACATTAATTTATAATACGTTTATTTTCATTACTTTAGCAATTCGGAACAAGAATGGTGAAAGGGTAAAGAATCTAACCGTTTGCTGAATGTTTGAAGTGTTTGTTTTAGAGTTTTCTTGTGTTTTGTTTTGAATGGTATTGTTGAAAAGATAGAAAAAGGCAAATCTTTTTATGAGCAAAATCGGTTTGTGATGCTGGTTTGACAAAACAGCAAGATTATAAGCGATAAAAAAATATTTCCAACAACCTTTTTATAGCAGTAATTGGAACTTGTTGACTTTTGCTAAATAAATAAGATTTTATATAAAACCAAATACACATGCTAAATGCATATAACAAAGAAATGAAACGTGGGAAGGATTGATAATGTCAAGCGCCTAAAGTTATGCTACAAATTTTTCATAATTTGATTAATTTTCTTAATAATCCAAACTCCAATCAAGTACCCAGCAAATAGCATTTTCCTCTGTAAAATAACGCAAAACATACAATATATCAAGTGAGAAAGAGTTCCGATGCGCGATCAGTAATCGCGAGCTAACATTATCATCAATGTTGATAGCGTCTAATGTTCCGAAGACATTTCTGTTGATTGCACCTTGATCCCCAAATCGATGTCCTTCTTGTAATGGATTTATGTGACGTATGTTGGTGGGATTTGTTCAACGAACGTTAGGGCTTAGTAGTGCATTGATTTAAGATGTTCGTTTATTTGCTATTATTCTGTAGCTTTTGAATCTTCGGGTAAAAAATATCTTTTTACGACCTTATCGTATTTTACTTGGGGATTATTATAGTGCAAAAGAAAATCATGTTTTTTTTGTTCATTTTTAACCTCTTTTGTTTACAATCCTTTTTTCGGATAATGCAAAAACAACAAAGTTTGTAAAGTGTTTTTTTCGGTTAGTTTAATATAATCACTTAAAGTTATACAAAGTAATGGTATCGATGTATGGAATTACAGAATTACTTTTACATAGAAATGACGTTTGAAGGAAAAACCGAGTTGCTATGCGATAAACGGAGACTTTTTTGGGGGGGGTGGGGCGATAAATACGATGAATGAAATGCCGTTTGAAACGATTTTATAGAGAATTTGCTGACATGAGATTTGTTGTCGCCCATGCCCACCGCTCGGATTAGGTACGTTCCAATCCGTGGCGAAGATGGCGTACATAAATCTCAAATCCATTTGGGTGGAAATGTTGGAATAAATTGAAAAAGATTTCGTCCACCGCATGGAGGGAGGGAGAAGGACTGGTCCATTCCGTTGTAGTGTTGAGATCCTCCTCCCCCAGGCCTCTCCCCACCCTTTATCGCCAACCCGGTAAATGGTACTGCAGGGTTGCCGCATGAATAAAAATATGACGGTCATCGTCAAAAACGATCATTCATAGCAAGCACGGCCATTGGAACTAAGGCGGCATAAGAGCGAAATAAGCTTCATCCAGCGGGGCCCGCTGGAAGCGCCAACATGGGGTGAGAAATAAAATATAGGATTCATAAAATCCTGTTCGATTCCCGAAACGAAATCACCTGCTGCCGGGTCCATTCGCCGTATAGGGGCTCTTTGTGGGTTGATTGTCCATGCATCCCCGGCCCATGTGTGCCCATGGTGGACGGGAAGATAAGCAACCGTCCACCCTCGATCCATGTGAATTACTATCCATAATGCAATACTATCCCTGCCGGCCCCTACAGGACGTACAGGAGCAACTTTCCAACGGGTGGTCAGTGTGTGATTTCGGTGAACCTCATTTTCTTCCAAACATTCACAATTCTTAGAAGATATGCTTAAAAAAATGTAAAAAAAATAGCATACACACGCAGCTTCGCTTGGCGGTGAAGGAAATTCCGTACAAGCGGAGAAGAGAATATTTGATAATGGGCAAAAATGCGTGTGGCAGTCCCGTGTGTCCCCTACGTTTTGCCGGACACGGGTTTTTGCAAAGATAACGCCGGGTGATGTATACGGTGTGTGAGGGTGCGCTCGTGCGCATCGATCTACATACGCGTACGATGGAAGTGACCATTTCCATTTCCTTGCACGGAAATGAAGAAAACTGTACTTGATGGAAGGAAGGCGATTTTTCCCAGGCCAAACGAACAGAACACGAGCTGAACTGATGCTGACCACTCTCTTTGTAGGCCCGGCGAATGGTACGATGGCATGCTGTTCGTATGAAAAATCGACCATCTATATTGTATAATATATGCAAAACTTTTGCTTTCTCATCGTCGTGTTAGTGGTTGAAATGGCCCCCGGGAGGGGAAGGGCGCATTAGGTGGAGGAGAGTTCCTTTTCACTTTCACATACACCATAAAGGAGTATCTTGTGCTGGACATTGTCGGACACAGCCGAGCTGGAATGCTTTTGACCGATCGTTATTGTCGATGCTGTTATTTCTATTCTTGCCCTTTTTATTGGACCACGGTTTGGGTGGATGGAGTTGGAGGCAGATGGAAAGGACACGAAATATCCTCGTTTTCTCTTTTACCAGTGACGATGGTTGGTTTGCCGCTTACTTTCTGATGATGCAGCCATTTCCTTCTACAACCGTACGAAAACGAACTAAGAGCGAGTTAGTGTCCACAAGACGCACCACACACGCCACCAGTTGTGGTGTAGGTGAATTTTCGGGAAAAAGGGTCCAACACACGAGAGGGACCGATCTTATGGATGTGGTTGAAAGTGAAAAGTTCATGTGCCCGGTGTTGGACAGCTTTTCACTGTCCAGCTGGTTAGCAGTCAGTGTGCTGGACTGCCAGGCACAAACACGTACAAAGCGCGGGGAAATGTGCGAATGCGAACAAACGATGCCAGTTATGAGCAGCCAGAGTAAAATGGCACAGTGTGTCTCACATTTATGATACAATTATATAAATTTGAATTTTCATCTGCTTTAGAGTTAACATTTATGAAATGTTTAATCTACGGTCGATAAGATCGATAAGTTTACGATTTTGACCACCTGCAGGAATGTTTGAAATAGTTTCGTTTAGTTTACTCTTATAATTTAGTTTACTTCATGACATTTTCAATTTTCATCTATTGAACGGTCTAAATATTATTTTCATGTTTGGTTGTCGGACGTCTCTCGTATGTCGTATAAGGCAAAGAAATATTCCGAAACTTTTTTTCCCTCAAACGCAATTAAAATCTTCGTTTCTTATTCGTTCTTAAGGACGTAGAAAACTCGAGTTTCAAACTTGAATTTCTTTTTTTTTAATCCTTCTTCTCAGTGGTGTACGTCTGTACGAGAGATTTAACTGTTTTATGAAGTCTTTGCTCCGGCAAATATAACAACTTTGTTGATACGATGTTTTTATCATATTCAGAACATATATCAATAATATTTTGACATCGTTCTTGAGGCTGGGTATGAATATATTTTAGAATTATCACGAAAAATACTTTCCTTTTTAGTTAATTTGTTCATGAGTTTAGTTAATCATAATTCTTTGATATGATAATGCGTCTAATAAAATTAAAGATTAATAGTAAATTGAAGTCGCAGTATTTTTTTGTGTAGCGCAGTGTATTACCTTAGCGTCCAAGAGTGAGGGTGAGTTTTTCGAGATTATGCTACCGGGCGAAGAACCACCCCGGTCAGGGTAAACTCTTCTGCCGGAGGGGGTGAGTTCGAAGAGAGTAGACGAAGGAGAGTTATCTCGATGGGCGATTTAAATATGCGTGTGTGATGTACGTTTTCCCTTACCACCATACTTCCACACCCGGTGTATGTTGACAGGGAAGCGGGGAATGAAGGGCAAATGGGAAAAAGGGCACCGATCTCCTTCCTTGATGTAAAACCACTTTTCCTTATATGTGAGATGAAAATGCGTAAGTTGGCGAAATCGAGTCTCCTGTTTACTCACTCCCTTACACCTTACCCCTGCTCCCTTTCAGTCGACCGATTTCCTTACGATTCGTCCCTTTTGCTTTACGTGGGGATTGTTTTTTAGTCCGTGCTCGCTTCTCCGCCTATGGCCAGCACATGAGAATATATTTAATTCGTGCGTATGTATGCGCACACCACCACCAAACTCACCCACCTCTACTTCACCACACCTCAAAAAAGGGAAGAAAAGGTGGCGCGGGTGTGTGTGGCGGCTTTAGAGAGAAGCGCTTGTCCGGTACTGTCCAGCAGTTCTGGGCAGTCGTTATGGTAATACATAAACACTTTCTTCAAGCACATAAAAGTGATACGGAGCGATTCCGGTGCGCTGGCGGTGTGCCTATGTGTGTTGCTGGTTTGGCCGGAAAGTTAGGAGGTAGAATAGAATATTGATTTTATTCTATTTTTCCACATAAATTATACGTTTCGTTTGCATGAGTGCGTCGGAAAGTGGAGTTTTGTGAGATTGGAGCATAGAAGCAGAAAGTATTTTGTTTGAAGTCGTATCAAGTTGGAAATATGTTTTAATCCCAGTCCGAAAGGGAAGATTAACGATGCTATTAAAATTTGAATTTTCTCACAAAAAATAATTTTGTTACTTAGAGATTTATTTTTTATACTAAATTTTCGGACTTATTTTAAAATGAAACGAGTTACAATAAAGACTAAATCTTCACAGGTTTTTGTCCCATTACCAGCAACTAATCATCATCAAATTGTATTTGTTAGAAACTTTCTAAAAAATGTCGCCCTAATGAGAAACATTAATTACTTGAAACATGTTTCGTAATTGATGTGCATCAAATTACTTTAAATTATTCCGTATCCTTGCACCTTCAGCATTCATTGCTACAGTGTTTAAATGAATTCAATTTTTTTACAACTTAAAGCATGACCTGCACGATCGGCTGTTCAAGCAAAGGGAACCTTTGGTGTGAAAAATTCCATCACATCGACATGCAATCGCACTGCAACGGTCGCTCAACCTTTAGGCAGACGCAGCAGCCACAAACGAATCCGGGGATTGAATCAATCAACGATCAAAGTTTGTGTCACTCGTTTTCGGGAGGTCGTCGGTTTTCCGTCTGACCCTAACCTCGGCTAACATTTTCATCAAGTTTCCGTGAGGGTTCCGGAACCCTTCGAAAACCGACGGACCGCCGGGGCCCAGACGGTTTTATCGTGTAACGGAAAAACTATCCTTTTTCCATCTCTGTGTTGTGCAAAACCCATCCTTTTTTTCACACACCGTCGCATAAACCCCCGGACCGAAGTCGAGTGGCCCAATGGCCCGGTACCGTTTTGTTTTTTTTTGGTTTTTCGTTCTTTTTGTTGTTGCGCCTGCTACGCTATGTCTATGCTTCTACCCTTTTTTTTGTTTTGCTGGGCGGTAGGACTTGGGTTGGTTGGGTGGTGGAAAAAGCTGAAAATAAATGAGCCAATGCCCCGGTTAGAAAAACACCCGGTAAACTACACTACATTGATAGTGATCGTTTCCGGTTTTGTTTGGTATTCGTATGGTAATGGTGTTCATCTGCTAATTACTTTGATGCGTACGGAATGGTGACGTCGAACAAATCATTCTTAGGATCTTCGGCATAGATTTTTTTCTTCTCTTTTCCGGATTGAATAGTAATGATTTGCAAGTGGAAAAAGTGATGATTTATATCTTCTTCCATGCTGATGATGATACTGTCGTCCCTTGATTTGGGAAATTGTTCCACAGTGACTGGTTGAATGTTGAGGCATTCAATAAGCCGTACCACAACATGTGCTAAAAAGCATTTCTGTTTTAAAAAGAAGATCATTTTAAAAAGAAATCAGATAGACAACATTTACAGGATACGGATAGCAAAAAAAAGAAAACGAAGAAACCATGCAATACAACAGAGAAAGAAAAAAAAACGAAAAATAAACGAAAAGAAAATACTCAAACGCAGGATGAAGATTGGTTTCGGTACAACAGCAGGACGCATTGCATGCGTGCAGGGGTGTGTAGCATAAACCAAAGCGCATAAGTACGCATGAAAAGCAACAAGGGGTAGCAGAAACGTGCAGAAAAGAAAACATCATCTCATACAACATACAAGCTGTCGGGGTAGGGACGAAACTGTGGAAGGACGGCAGGCAACAGGGACAGTAAAAAGAAGAATAAATCTACGAATTGCTATAGACACAACCGTGTGTTTGTGGAGGAGGACTGCGTGATGCACATGCACATTTCTGCACGCAGGTAGAAACGAACATTCCAAAGGCGAATTTACGAGAAAAGGATACGGGTAGAGCAAAAGCAAAAAAAAAAAACGAACATAAAAGCACCATCGAATGGATGGTGCAGAGTTCGTTAAGGGATGAACTGCATTATGGCTACAAGCAACCACACATACATATGCACTGACACGTACTGACACAACTGCAACCATTATGCTTTATTCCCTCAAAAGGAAGAAATGAGAGTTGCAATCGAATTATGGCCCGGTTTTCTGTTTTACGGTCGAATATTTTTATGTTCACTTTTATGGGATTTGTAAGGTGTGTCGTTGGTTTTTCGGGGGAGTTGATTGATAGAGTTAGCAATTTATTGTTCAGGGTAAAACAAAAATATGTTTAAGTATCGCTGGCAAATGTGTTGAGCACTTGGAATCGCTTGAAATTTGGAACACTTTTGGCAGTTGAAAACTATTTTCCTTTAAGTTTAAAATATTTCATAAAATGTAGAAAATTATCTACAAGAATTTATCTAGTATCGAATTCCTTCCGTGAATTTAAATTAATTTATTTATTTTCGGAAACGCTCCCCTTACTTGGCGCTTTGGCGGAGCAAATTGGCAGCTTCCCAGGTTCAATTCGTATGATTTATTGGTCACGTTATCTATCGTGTTGTAAACATAGTTGTCATACCAGCGACTTGCCTTGTGCTAATTAGAGCATATACAGTATGATTAGCCAGCCCCGTATACGTAGCATCGGAATTTAGTGAAATATAGCATCGATGGCATGGAAGGTAGCCGCACAGTTGTTGATGCTGTATACCACATGGAGAGTGATCCTCCCAAGCAAAAATGGAACGTAAAAATGGTCAAACATTGCTCGAATATTTGTCGTTTGTTTCGTTACCATAATTTATGCATCCAACACACTACACGCCTATCGTAGAGTAGCGTTGGGTTTTTGGGGAGGTTACGATGCGCCGCCGAACTATGTGGGGAATTATTTTTTTCCCCCAAATAGTGTACAATGTGCTTCGATAGATGTGGATCCCATGATAGCGGTTCCATTTATACTTTTGGGAAGTGAGCAAACTGTAGCGAAACCGCACCGTGTGTCAATATGCGGAATAAATTTGCCGAAGCAACCGGGGGTGAACAGCACTTTGGCCGTGCTCTGTTTGTGACAAATGGAAACTTTAAGTCCCGGTAAATAGCAACAGTTGGGTAGAAGGTTTTTTTTTGTTGCCATATTATTGCTACTGCGCTAGTAGTTTTGATCAAGCTTGGGAGAAGTTCCCACGCCTTTAGTGATAGTTTTGGTTTTGCCGCCCTGATTGTGTCTCATTTATGCTTCATTTAGCCGCCCGACCGAAGCCCCGGCAGAGCTCTCGGCTTTCGGGGAATGTTGTCGAAGAGGGAACAGATGATTTAGTGTGGCTAGGTTAACAATCGCACGGTACCAGGCATGTGTTGTTGATGGTGGAGAATGTTTTTGGATGTTTAAGAGTAGAAAATATTTGTATGAAGCATGAAATAGCGTTCAATAGATAGCATGAATAAAATATTTAATCAGATAGATTCTCAAATGATTTTTTAAAAAATATTCTACTTGTAAAAATAAGTCATATAGGTTCTTCGTCCTGAACTCTGATTAGAATTAATTAGACAAATATTAACAAAAAGCAAAACTTTACTCCTAGTCAATCTATTTATATTTAATTGCATTTAAGGCAATGTAAGAAATTAAACATATTTTTTAAATAAAATTTTCCTAAACCATCGTTCCGCAATCGTTAGTGTAGCTGTCCGTTCGCGCCATTTGATTACAGAAGTCTAGTCTGGCTCCTTTTTTAGCCAATAAAAGCTTCCTCCATCTCTATCGTGCTCCTTCTCGAAGCCTTGCAAGCATCAACCGTTTGCAAAACAAAAAAAAGGAATCGTTGGTGCGAGCGAGACAACCGGCGTATGGATAATAATACAGACTCCTTAGCGTTTCCCATTCCTTTGCACAGATTCAAACACGCATACCAACACGCCGGGCTAGGGGAGGAATGCTATGCGTGTGTATGCGATCGGTGATCGTACACGGAGACGAAATGCTGTCAGTGCTGTCAGTTTCTAGTGCGAATAAATGTAGCTGAAGCTATACTAATAATGGGCATCCTTTTAAAGGTGAAATTCTTAAACCATTTACCGATCCTACGATTAACGGAACGAGGCAAAGAGTTTTGAACGAAATTCCAACCTTAACAATGGTAATTGCGTTTGCTTTTTTGCGCTGAGGATCAAATTACTGTTACAGGAACAATGGACGACTCCACCGTAATTGAAGGAGCTAAAACTGTTGAAGGATCATTTTCATTTTTTCTTAAATTCTTTGCATTTTAATTGAAGCTGTTTGTTGTTTTATTCTTCATATCAATCGCGTATTTTCGAATGTCCTGAACGCAACGTTCGGTGGTGAACGGTGGTTCTGAGTGTCGGGATTTTTCCAAACCTCACCGTACATAATGGCCAGTGTGCGTGTGGCTATGTAAAAGATGCTGTGTTTCCAACGTGTTATGCGATGCCAGCCATTCCTTTACCCTTGCCTTGCTGACTAGCTACACAAACTACCCCTTTACGATGTTTTGGCTTGCGTGCGCGTGTGTTTGTGTGTGTACGCAAAAGGGGAAAGGGAAGTTCCATCGGACAGTGAACGTCGTCGTCGCCGTCGTCGTTGGGCAAGAGAGCAAGATGCTGTGTGCAAGAAATCCCTCCGAGAGAGAAAGATAGCGCACGGGTGTACGGGTAGGGGTTGAAGGATGGTTGTGGTGGTGCACATTGCGACGCACAACCCAATGCTGGCTGTGAGAAAGAGTCCACCGGATGGGTAGGTTACGCATCTTTACTGTACCACCGAAGGATAAGTGTACATGGGAGGCTGAGATCGAGAAAAAGAGATGAGAATGGCCGTAGAAGATTAGAGACACACTCTTCTTTCTCAAACCCCTAAATAAGTGGCTATACAGGGTGCCGTGAAGACGCACCGAAGGGGATAGCCGATGATAATGGTGGTGGTGGTGATGGTGGTGGTTGTGGACATCGACCACTACATACACGTGAGCATCAGGCGAAGGAAGTGCGGGGTTTGCAAAAGGGGTGGTACGGTCCAGTTTTTCGTGTTGAATGGGACATTCGGTCACACAGGCAAAAGGCTCGCGTCACGGCATTCTCGCTGGGCTCTATTTGTTTGGGACGCATCGTTCGGTTTCATTTTAAAACGCGTCCTCAACCGAAGCGAACGCAGGTTGAGCTGTGTGTCCGTCAGAAACGTTGCCGTGGTCGTCGCCGTCGGTTCGAGTATCCGTTCCGGTCGACGCAGAACGCAGCAGCAGCATCAGTAGGGTCGTGCGATTTTTGTGCGATTTTGTGCGCGATCCCCACACGTGGGGGGGACAGCCTCAACAAAAACATTTATATTTCGCAAACGGAAAGCTACCGGTCGATTGTGGTTTCGGTTCGGTTTCGGTTTACTTTTTGTTTGCCCGTGCACTTTGTGAATGTGTGTTGATTGAAAGCTCAGCAAAGTTTCGTGATCATAGTGCGATCGTCAAAAAAATGCATTGAATCAGTGCCGTGCAGGTGATGTGAATAAAAAATTGACACATATTAGTTCAAACGACTTAAGTACAAGCAAGTAGGGTTTATCATCATACAGGAAAACACATATCGAAAGCGTATGAGAAGCAAAAAGGAACATACAAGAAACAAAGAAGAATACATGCTGGCTTGATAAGACCGAACCGAAGGAAGTACCTTACCGGTGTGTGGACAAGCGTTTTCGTAATGGTGAAAACAAAGAAGTGAAAACAACAAATTAATGCAAGCCAGAGACCCCGAGAAGAAGAGCAAGAAGAAAAAAAAACCTCCAGAGACAGATTCTGCTGTGCGTGCTTCCTACTCCTTCGAGCTATTTGGGATACGAGCGTGTATGTTCTACCACCGGAACCACGGCACTGCTGGAACACAACAAAAACGGTGATAATTAAAATTTATTGAGAATCTATGTTAATTTGCCGTTTGTCACCGGGGAGGCGAACGAGTGGAAAACTTAAGTGACACTGAGACCTCAAAGGTGTAACGCGCCTGCTTGTGCGTGTGTGTATGCGGGTGTGTATGTGTAGTGTGTTGGTGCTCAGTTCTGGCCACAGTCAGTTGGAAACCAACGGGACAGCATTGGGAGACAGTTGAAGTTAGGCCGTTAGTCTTCCACTGCTCGACATAAGTTGCACCCTGTGTAAGACAAAAGATCGCGAACGATCTTCAAACTGGTGGTGAGCAAGCTTCGTGTTAATTAGGATCGATTTATGTGGAAATTCTCAACGCGCGATCCGTTACCGGGCAGGTTCAGTCTATGTTACCTGTGCTGAGTTTGTGTACATCGCTGTGTATTGTGTGCCGCGGATAGCCGAATTCTAGAAACAGAAGGAAAGTCATGATTTTTGACTACCTCGTTTGCTGGCGTACCGTTTAGGTAAAAATCGTTACGACGGATAATTAAATGCGCGTACGATAGTGACTGGTAACGGTGTGTGAAGCATCATACTGTACTGAACCGCCATCCTGCAGACAAGTGTGTCCTGAAGTGCGTTTTTTTTCATTTCTTCTCCCGGGAATACAAGTGCGTTCGGAAATTCGCCGCCATCTCTAGAACTGGTCGAGGAGTGCGCGAAGATCTCGATGTTAGTAGGCGGCAGTGCGGTGTCGATACGTCGCGAATACTTAGTGAACTTGGTTCTGCCATCAAGTGATGGCCAGTAATGGGGGGACTCTACACGGGGTTCCCCAAAGTGTGTCACAGCAGCAGCAGCAACAGCAACACATCTGCTCCCAGTGTGGCCTATACTTTGAGAGTGCATCATCGTTGCAGGTGCATCATATGCACTACCATCAGCATGACAGCATGAACCGTTGGGGTTCACAACAGCAGCCCGTAGTCAGTACAACACTCGGCACGACAGCGGTGGCAACGACAACAACTACCGCCACGATAACAACGAACGGAACTGCACCGTCGTCCACGACTCCGACATCCTCCGACACGGAGAACAACAACCAGCCCGGTTCGCATACACCGACGCACACGAAACCGGTGGCGTCACCTCAGCAGCATCAGCAGCAACATCACACGACGATAGCGGCCGCCGCCGACTCGAGTGACAATCAGCCACCAACGCCACAACCCACCATAACGGAGCCGGGAACTCCGCAAAGTTACAGTGGTGGTGGTACATCACCTTACCACTCGCAGCAGCAGCAGCACCAGCAGCAACAGCAGCAAGTAAGCCAACATCCGCATCAGCTAGGATTGCCTACCGGATCAGCGGGCAGTGAGATGCACTACCCGAGCTACATCCATCCGGGGTACGATCCGGGCAGTTACTACTCCGGCGGACCTGGTACGGGACTTGATTATGGTAGTGGCGTACTTGGTGGACCTTTGCAACCGACCGACTATAAGTCGGGCTCGTCGGTAGTGTCCTCCGCCCGGTACCATCCTTACGGCGGATCGAGCAGCAATGGCGGTGCACCGGATGGATCTTCACCGGCGGTAGTCAGCAGCAATGGCGGCGGTTCGGCCGGCATGAGTCCGCAAGTGGTAAGTTCCTCCAATGGTGTTACCGTAGCAGGTGGCGGCAGTGGATCTACGGCCACTACAGTAACGACCGTCGCTAGTACCACGTCCCAATCGTCCCAACCGTCACATTCGCCACCGAACGGAACGGGTGGATCGAACATACCACCCACCCCTTCTCCATCGCCGATACAGTGTGAGAAGTGTGGCATGGTGTGCGAATCCGATGAGGCACTGAACGAACATGAGGCCACGATACATTCGAACGTACCGGTACAGTCGGCGCAGGATCAACAGCAGCGCGTCGATCAGGTCGATCTACAGAGCGGTGGTGTTGGCGGTAACTGTTATTCGTACGGTGCCGGTGCAGGCGGCACACCGGTGTACCCTGTGAAAGAGGAAGCGCCCGCATCGGACATTCTCGATCTCGACTCACAGAAGATGGTTGGGTATGGGCCAGGACCTGACGGTGGTCTACTGCCACCGATGAACTCACTCCATCCGCTTCAATCGATGCAACGGCACCCGATGATGTCTTGGCACGATGCGCACAACTTTATGGGTCCTCCGTCACTGCCGCATCCGTCTCATGGTGGTGGACCCGACATGAAGCACTCAGCCGCCGTAGCAGCGGCCGCCGCAGCCGCCTACTACCATCATCCGATCAAGTCCGAGTACTCCGCAACGCCAACGATAAAGTCGGAGTACCTTGGTGGCGGTGGTGGTGGACATTACGGCGGTACCGGTAGTCCGATAGTGAAGAATGAGTACAGTCTGCCGCCAACATTGCCACCACCGGCCGTAGCACCACAGCCAACGAATGCGCAAACGATGAAGCAGTACGCGGACGAGATGCACGACAATCAGCTGGCAACCAGTCCGTCCGACTTTCCGAGTACGACAACGCCACAGGAGAGTGGTTCGCAGTACCGTACGTTTGAGCCGGCCACCTCATCGCTACCGGGCACGGCAGGGCCCACGAAGGGTACGGCTTGGAAGTCGAACGAGGCGCGTCGTCCAAAGACGTACAACTGTACGGCGTGCAACAAGTGGTTTACCAGCTCGGGCCATCTGAAGCGACACTACAACACGACGCTGCACAAGAATGCGG
The DNA here is from genome assembly GCF_943734845.2 of Anopheles funestus. Taxonomy (NCBI): domain Eukaryota; kingdom Metazoa; phylum Arthropoda; class Insecta; order Diptera; family Culicidae; genus Anopheles; species Anopheles funestus. The sequence continues at coordinate 36,250,653 of NC_064598.1, read as the reverse complement.
TCAAATCGAGCGGTCAGCCAGATCCGGCAACGTTACCCATCAGCGTCCATCATCATCCGGGACGTGATCCGAACTACGCGAACAAGGGTCGCCGCGGCGGTGCGGGCAATGGTTCGGGTGCTAGCTCTGGCGGTGGCACTGGCGGTGGAGGAGGCGGAGGAGCAGGTTCGCAGATCCAGCAGCCTATACAGCAACCGGTACCACCGCCCGATCCACCGAGAAGTCCCGAGTATGGGACCGGTGCGTCGCAGTACGGTGGTGGAGCGGCGGCGGGGTTTTCAACGGCCGGGACATCGCCCGGCCATCAGCATCCGAGCAGCGGTCAGGTAGTCAGCTCGAACCAGTCACCGGGGTTTCATCACCCGTACGCCGGCGCGACCAGCGCGAACGGCACCACAGCCACCAGCTCCACTTCTTCAGCGGTTCCCCCAAACGGGGTAGCAGGTCCCTCCGTCCAAGTCTCCCAACCGAGGGGCCTGCAGATCTACTCGAACAGCAGCAACAGCCACATGGCGGAGCAAATGGAGCAAGCCACCCATACCATTACCACCATCCTCACGCCCACCACCCATCTGCACACCTCCACGGTGGGGTGCATCCCGGGCACCCCGGACACCATCTCCACCAGCACCCGCACGCCCACGGGCACCCACACGCCCCCCACCATGGGCATGGGCTCGCCTCTGCACCATCCGCAGCAGCAGCAGCAGCCGCCGCAGCAGCAGCAGCCGCCGCCGCAGCCCACCATCAGTTCAATGGAGCCCTACCACCACCACCACCACCCCCACACGCAGCACCACACAATGCACACCATCTCCAATCCTTTAACTATCAGCACCAGCATTCCATCCTTCCAAACCATCCTGCCGGAGGCGCCGAGCTATCACCTTATTATTGGTAATGCGGTCCATCAGTATCCGGGCCAGATGGCGATGATGAGCGGCGATGGTGCCCACCAACAGTGGGTGGATGGGGGCGATGGTTTGATCGAATCGACCACGGATAGCCGTAACGGTGCGTTGGGGTTTCCTCGGTGTTCGGGGGGCGCCGAGGTGTATCAGGGCGATACGGCGCCCCCCTTTTCACCTAACGTACCGGACCAGTACCAGCGTCCCAGCAGCAGCGACGGGACAACCACCATCTTGCCGAACGATCAGCAGCACCAGCAGCAGCAGCGCTTGCAACATGGTCAGATGATTGGCCACATCACGCACGGCAACAAGTATAAGGAGTATGCGCTCGGACAGCACGATGTCGATCCGTACCAGGAGCAGCTGCTGTACCGGGTAGCAACGCCACAGCTGGGAGCTACCGCACCCGCCATTTCACCGGCGCCCTGCTCCCCGAGCGTCACGTCAACGGATGTCGGGCAGACGCAGGGACAGCCGCGAGCCGATTCGGCCGGTTCGAACCGATCGAGCGCCATCGGACAGCCCGAGGTACATCGTTGCATCGAGTGTGACAAGGTGTTCAACAAGGTTTGCTATCTGACGCAGCACAACAAAACGTTCCATTCCGGCGATAAACCGTACAAGTGCCATCGCTGTGGCAAACGCTTCCCGTGCAATCAATCGTACGAGGAGCATCTGGCGAAGCATGGGGGCGAAAAACCGTTCAAGTGCGAACAGTGTCCGAAGCAGTTCAATCACAAGACCGATCTGAGGCGGCACATGTGTCTGCACAGTGGTTCCAAGCCGTACGCTTGCGAACAGTGCGGCAAAGGCTTTATCCGGAAGGATCACATGATCAAGCATTCGGAGACGCACCGAAAGAATGTGACGGCAGGTCAGGAGCGAGGTGGCAACGGGCAGAAACGCACCGGCAAGGGAGGTAACAGGAAGGGCGGCAAGAAGGACATCGTCGGGCTGGTGGACGAATGACGATGGCTGTATCTTCGCTGTCTTACACCGGAGCTGTGAACAGGCGGCGATCGAATGGATGCGACGGCAACGTAGATCGCGCCCCACCATCAACTACCAAACGGGGTGTGTTGCGTAGTGTAAATGTTTGTTTGTTTCACGAGATGAAACAAAATGGGTGTGTGAGTGTGTGTATGTGTGCATGTTGTACAGGGATGCTCAAACGCGTTGCGTTGGCCATGAGGAGCGGGTGGGGACGAAACAAAATTCGTAAGTTTATCCGTAAGCAAAACCGCTGTAGCTGTAAGTCAAGAGCGTGAAGAGTTACCTATAGAGTTACATTTAAACCGTACCGGAACAACCGTCTACTACCTGTAAATGTTAATTGCCATCGCCAGCAAACGGGTGCCACGGGGGAGTTTTCCCTTTTTTCGATTCCAAATAAAAGCAAAACTAAAAAAAAAACAGAAAATGAATCAAATCGTAAGTGACTAGGAATGTACATGTACACCAGCTACCTCAAGCGTATAAAGTGTCACCGGGACATTTTTATGTATGTTTTTTTTTTTTAAATTGTTTTGTTGCCTTTTTACAAATAAACATAATCAAACTGGACGAAAAATTGCCATTTCCAGGATAAGATAGCCAATCAGAATGATATCGATTTATTTTTAGTTAAATTTCTAACCAAGAATAGTGAGAACCGTACTGTTCGCGCTAGCAACTGAACGAGTATTACATTTTTCTAACTCAGGCAACAGCACAAGTCCGTCGGTGATAGGGAAGGAGGTTCGCACATTCAAGAATTCCTCAAACGCTCGGAACCGAAAAGCGTTCCGGTGCATAGTAAACGATTCTACCTCAACATGAGTATTGTATTTTACCATCTCCAAAATCCAAGACTAGTGTACATTGTGGTGATCGGATAGGAGGCCGATTCGAGCAGATTGTTTATTTTCTCTCCAATTATGTCCTGTGTACAGATGGAGAGCTTCCTAGATATTTTACCACAATGGTGACGAATGAAAGCACAGAGAAAAGCGCGTAACCCTGGTGGCAGAACGAAAGTTACCGAGATATAGATACAGGGGAGGAAGAGAAACTGATGGGAACCTTTTACGATATATTTATTACTGTACAATGAAGAGCGGTTTTTCGTAACCGGAAACCTACTAGAACGATATATTATGTATTAGCATAGATGTGGCATACACTTTGAGACATTCAGAACATTTTAAAGCAATAAAAGAAATCTACTGTGTGTATTTGTACGCGTAGTGTACGTATTCTTCGTTGATCGTTTTGTACTGGATTCCAGTTGTAATCGATTCCATGTGGGTAGAGGAAAATAAAAGCGGATGAAAAAGAAAAAAAATAACGGAACCATAAATCGTTTGTGTAATATAAAGTATAGTAGTGTAAAACTATTTAGAGAAGAGAATGTCTCAGCTGCCAGCTGTGCTACCTTCGCTTTTTCCTTTTTCTTCCGGGCAGCCCTCCCCACAAAGCCCCACTGTGTGATTAGGAGCGAGGACGAACGGAAGACAAGAATCATGGAGTAGATCACAGACAAATTACCTACAATCACGTACCTAATCGGATAAGGATGTTCAAAGCGCAAGAAGCACGGGATACAAACAAGGGAGACAAAACAAGATCACATTGAATCCACTCTTCTATGCGTAACTATGTCTGTACTGCGTGTGAGCGTGTGTGTGTTGGATGTGAGTGTAGTTTTTTCCGCTCGATAGTTTCGAAGCTCGTCAAATTTTAACAAACCTGAGTAGGAACATTTATGAAAAGAATAATATTCTACATAAGCGAAACAACAGCAAAGAAAAACTGATAGTAGAAAGAGATCAATCCTCATCTCATCTTAGAGAATATTACGAAATATAACGAATGTACAAATGAACGATAATGGTGCAGTAAGTAAGTAGCAGGGGAAGAAACAAGCAAAAGAAATCAATACAAAAAAAAAAAAACAATAAACAACACTTAAACAAAACTCAAAGTATAGCTTCCTTAAGCATTACGGTGAATGCACACAAAACGAAAAAGAAATCGTGACGATGGTACAAAACTCAATAGTAGAAAAGAAAGGAACAGTGCAAGAGAATGCCAAAATGAACATAACCGTTGTATATCATAGCACGAAACGAAACGATATCAACAAGCTATTAGTGGCACAATTTAATCATCGAACTTACCGCAGCAGCAGGACCGTGCTGTGTTTGTGGGACGCGACACGAGTAGCACGCATATACAGCAAACATATAAAAAAGCAACAGGCGCAAACTCTTTCCCGAGTTTGTAAGCGCCGGCGTGTGTTAGGTTTTATTGGAAAAGTGATTTTGGTGGTACTTTGCGTCAGGGCGTATGGTTGTGTTTAGATTAATTAATGGTCCGCCAGGTTGATACGGTGGAACCGTAAACAGTCACCGCATTTAAGCGAAGTGAGTTACCAAGCGTATCGATCGATCGGTCGGTATAGATCGAACGGTAGATCGATTCGACTAACGTCATACTACTATTAATTGTCAACGTTCCTATAGACACGCACCATTTGGATTGCAATTGTCCGTACGGAAAAAGTAGCGTCCGAGTTTGAGTCTTTGTTAGCGTTTCGTTCCGTTGCAGTCGTGTTTTGGTTTTTGCTGGTTAATGGCATTTCGGGCCGATAATGGGGCTAGAGAGTTGATGATGGTATCTCGCCAGAGAGAGAGAAAAAAACCCGTTGTTCGAAGGTGTTCGTTGGTGTTCGAAGTACACTAATTAGTCTACCACCATCCGGGGGAGTGGTGATCGAGACGGGCCGACGGGTTTGCATCTGGGTGACGTTGACGTGCTTAAGGTCAAGGCTTCAGGAATGCAGGCTCGTTAAGCGTCTATTTCGGTTTGGTTGGTTTTGCGCTCGTTTATGTTGCCCGCCTGCCCGACCAGGGGCCAGAATCGTAAGAAAGAGAGCAGAAATAACGCAAAACTCGTGTACGTGACAGTCTCAAGGGAGATTTTTTTGGAAAAACAGAAACAGTAAATGGAAACTTTTGCAGCCAAATCAGAAATCTCAGGGATACTCGTAGAATTTAATGTTAGAATGTATTTTTAGAGTCTACAGAAGGCGCGCGTCGCCGGACGGTTGGATGGAATCAAGTTTCGGAAACGAAAACACAAATGACTATCATAAAACTAATACTTACGATTCGAGTAACATATCTCTCCAAATATGGTTTAAGTTTGCCGATTGATTATTTAGAATATTTTGAGCGATCTTTGAGATTAGCCAACAACTCTTCCATTCGGTAGCAGACACGACTCGTTCCATTAGCTTCACCCATGGTCGCATGGTGTTTTTAATTGTTTTGAATTTGATTTGTTTGCTTTATTTTATGACGCATTCTATGCACACGTTACAAAGAGCGTTCTCGTAACGAAATACTTTTCAAGATAAGCGTTGTACACAATATTCCTCCATATAATTTTAGCTCTCACACAGACACAGCCATGATTTAGAAAAATAGCAGAAGAAGAATACTCAACTAGTTACCCATAGTTACCAATGTTTATTCATGAGTTGGGCAGAAGTTCATGTAACAATACAGGAAGACATGTGAAAAAAGATACAAACTACATTACTTCATATGCTCAATCGATAAATAAGTTTGTTATGTAGCAAAAAAAAAAGGAGAAGAAAAACAAAACAAACCAGAACTCGAAGCAACACATGCGTATATACGAAAAATATATAACAAATCCAAGATATGAAAGAAAGCAAACGAAACTTAACAGATGTGTGTAGTATAGGAAGATAGAATGAAGATGTATAGGGAGTGTGAAACAGGAAAGGAAAATAACAAAATCTTACAAAATTATCAAGAAAAGGAAAACCTACAAACAAAGTAATTGGAAAAATCTAAAGAGATAGTTAATAAGTGGTTAAAAAAGTACATGAAAAGTATAGCAAAAAAAACTTGTACAAACTAACAAAAACATACAATCTCAAAAACGGAAAAAAGCATCAAACCCCTGATACGTGCAACCGATTATCAATATTGTTTAAAACAATCGTTCCATATCAGTGAGATAATTAGGCTCAATATCAAGTGAGTTTTCATGTTTTGCAATAAACGTGCGTATTAAACGAACATAAACAAGTAAGGTAGAAGCAAACATATCCCGTTCCGTGTGAATCGTTTGGAACTGCACCGAGAAAGAGAGATGGCATGAATAGAAGAAATCCGGCACAAGATAATTGGGTTGTGGAACAAGCCAACATTTATAGCAAAAACAAAGGAGAATTTAAAACATAGTGAAATTGGATGGTGTGTGCAAGGGATGAAGTTGTAGTCTTTATTTTCGGATTTAATAATTTGAACGTTTTACGAAACCATCAATACCTTTCAGTATTAGAATCTGCTGGAATGGAAGTGTTTATTTTTATATTTCCATTTCCAAAACTGCTCCAAAAGGGAAGAAAATTGAGTGAGTAAGACGATCGGGAAAGAGGGAGCGTCTTCAGTACACGATATTACGGCAAAAAGTCCGACCCGGTGCTTTAAGTTTAAGAGATCACGTTTGTTTTCTTTTTTAAATAAACCTTAAGTTATATGGCTGGAATTGTTACAAATGTTTGCGAATTTATCTTTATATGTTTATCTGCTCTTTAAGAACCAACTTAGCGCTTAGCTGGTTGGCGGACAATGAATTACGCTGCCATATACTACTACTTATCTTTACCAATTGTTGAGTTTCATTTGCCATAGAATACACACGAACACACACTTTAATACACAAGCAAAAGTACAGTTAATGGAAGCTCTTTTCAAGATGGTAGTTTAATAAAACACATGTTGCCATTTAGTTGTCAGTTGTTCGCTTTTAGTTGTAATGTATTTTACCACACATGTTTATTATTATTATTATTATTATGATAGAACCGAAACAAATAAATAAATGCAAAACTCAATCTCAGGTGTATGAAATGCTTATTCTACGAGCATACATAAGAAGAGTACAATGTAATGGCAGGGGCATAGAGCAAATCATAATGCGGAAGGTAATAGGAATTTTAAGTGCAAAACACGTAAAGTAAAACAAAACAAACGTTCAGCTGCAAATGTGTAATGTATGGTACTGTAACAAAATTATGAAACAAACACAGAACACCCGCACGAATACATACGAAACACGTAAAAAAAACAAAACCAAAATGGTTACAAGTGTATGGAAAATGGAATAAAGCAAAAATGATACAAAATGTATGTGAAAAATTGTTGTTATGGATGTTTGGTGTGAGTTAGGGGTTAAAGTTGATGACAATTGCAATGCATGGATTGAAGAGTTTCTTTCGTCTTGTTATGATAAAAGATGACAAGGTTATGTTACTAAAATGACAATAACTTGGCCAATAAGGGTTTGGAAATACTTCGTCTTTCTATTTTTATTAATTTTTCTTGTGAAGAACGGCTGGGCTGGTATTTCATTAACTGATTGAATTGATTGGCATTATTTTTCAAATTTTAATATTTTCGATTCCACCAATATGAAGATATTTTTTTTAATTATATACACAACGTTACATTAATTGTTTTAAAATCGTTCAAAATTGTTGGCCTCGTTGCGTATTCCTGTCCTGAGTATTTAAAAGCATAATCCTGCCTGGGCTTTAATAATGCAGTAAGATTTATTTAGCTTTAACCACAAGTTAATTATGCCTTGTTCTAAGAAACGAGGATTGCATCAAAGTGGGGTTGCAACGTTCTTCAACCACTGCAAAAGAGAAAATGTGAAAGTATTTCGAGAAAAAAAAAATCCAAGCCCGTTTCAGCTCAGGACGGTCAGGATTTCGATCTCGTAAGGTGACAGAACCGTACCGAAATGTTTGGCAGAAATTCCTTTAAAGCTTGTGTGGTAGGCCAAAGGAAAAGAAGACAAAACATATTACAGTACCGGTTTGCAAAAATATTGTGTGCTCCCTTAACACGATCCCTACAAAAAATAGGGTCAAAAGGGTTAGAAATGAGTCTTGTTATTTTTTTTCTCTTGTTCCTTCGTCTTCTGGGTGTTACAGATCTGTGTGTGTTTTAGAAATTGGAAGCAACAAAAAAAAAACACAACAAGGAGCAGCATCCAGACGAGGCAAACGAGGGCATTCCCCGATTAGTCCTATAGTGAAGGACACCCCTTAGGAAGTGTGTGTTGTATATGAAATTTAAGTAAAGTTTTACCCATCCGAAAGGGCGACCGGAGAAAGCGTAAATTTAAGACAGCGGCTAAGGGGTGCGCTAAAAACTAAAGTGAACCTTTCCGGGGTGGAATTTCGGCAGCATTAAAGAAGAGAAATCAGATCACACCGTATCAGACAGTGTTTGCGGGTAGGGGAAGGGGAGAAGGGTGGCAGAGTGCAGAAAGGATGAAGGATTTTCTCGGTGTGTGTGTTTGTGTGAATGAATGGGTAGTAAACACAGTGCCCTAACACAGTGCGGCGGTCCCAGCTGGGATGGCTCCCGGTTTTTATGTTCGGATGAGCAAACACTTCGTACAGACGAATCCTGGAAGGATGTGAATTCAAGGACAAGGTGAAATGAATGTGGAACGTTTGCGGTTATAGGATGCTGGCTCGGGATGGTTCTTTCTTTCCTCGGCACGTTATGTAGCTTCCGAAGGAAATCTTGTTGCTGAATCATCTTTTGCTGCTCAACCCGGTGGCATTGTGCTAGGGTTTCGATCGGAAGTGGTTCTACAGTTTGCTGTGTTGCCTCCATTCTTCCTATTGCGATGGTAGTTTTGATCGTGCTTCACGTAGGTCGAGGCACGATCCGGGACGAATGTGTCGAATGTTGCATCCTACCGTTGGACGCGATTAGACAGCACAGGCTGAAGAAAACGGGTCTCGTACGAGAATGATCTGTAGCTGTAGAGCTAACGAAAGGAACTAACGAGAGGAAAGTCATCGAATGCATTGCTATTATAACAGCAAAAGCTTGGAACGTGAAACGATGTAAGGAGAACGCGCAATAAGTTCCCATGAACTTTATGCCATTTAGGGATTAGGGATTCGATTACGGTTAGCTGTACAGGAGAGTTCACACTATCGTACACACACTCCTGCCAGACCTGCGGAATATTGCATTCCCCCTCTCTGCCAAAAAGAAAAGTAAAACAATATTCCACTTCCATACACTTCCTTCCTTCGGCCGATTTTCCCAACCCATCCCGGGCACCCTCATTTGATGAAACTTAATTATTTATCAAAAAACGCACACAGGAAATTCGTCTTCGGCATCGTGATAATGAGCGTTTTATTTAAATCATCACCATCAGTTTCAGCGTTTTGGTTCCATGCTTGGCCATTCGCGTCTCCCCATTCGCTTCGTCTCCGAATCTGTCCCATCTCGATGTGGACATTTTTATGCTAATTGTAGGCCACTGATTTTGGATATCGAACGGAAGTTCCGATTGCTCGTTCGGTCTCGTTTCACGAGCATTTTTGAGTAGCCAACGAGAGTGAAGTGTCACTTCACGCTTCGTGCCACAACCACCACCACCACCACCACCGGCAGTGAAAAGTGAATGGAAGCGGAAATGCTGAAACACACTGTAACGGGGGGGTTCGTTCGTACCGCCGGCTCAAGTCTTTCGATGAATGGGACGAGTTTTCGAACCGTTGGTTTTTTTGATTTTTTTTTACCAAAATATCTGTGTTTGTTTCACTCGATAATGTTCGTGATAAGGCATCACCAACCTCCTTGGCAGCTGTGATCGTATGGTATCGATATCGATGAGAAACTCAAAGATGGTGAAATTATGCACAACCTGTGAACAGCTGCAAAACTAAAATAAACAGGTTCAAAAAAAAAATTTGGTTGATTGGGGAAAAAACATCCTTCCGGCGGTGCGTGTGTATGTTTTTTTTTGTTTCATTGTGGAGAATTTCTCTTGTGCGTTTCTATTTTGGTCATCATAATGTTCGAACTCCATATATAACCACCTATACGTGAGACGGATGGGACGTAAGCTAACCGTAATGTAAATAATAATTGGCAAGCACTGTCCTAATGAAATTGACCTCGTGCAACGAGCTGCGGTCCTAAACAAATAGCGAGTTGCTTGTGATGAACGTACTCAAACAAGCCGCTGGCAATGTAAGAAGCATCCTTTTGTTGATACGCACTACAGATGGGGGGCAAATCAATAAAGGAAGCACCTTTAATAAGAATATGCAATCGCATTGTTTCATTTGGTGATCAGAAATAACATTCCTGAAGATAGATATGATGTGTGTTTTGATTATCTTTATATCATTTATCTTCTGCTAAGGTATTAAGATGATAAGAATTTATTTTGATATTAAATCCTCATCGCTCTTACACAATAAAGACATATTATGATAATGAATTAACCATTCATTTTCGTATCCATTCCAAAAACATTGGTTGCTCTCGAGGAGCATTTAGCAACTAATCCTATTTACTGGTAAGGATTACGATAGCGTAGTAGAGTGGCTTATTAAAAAATGATTAAACTTTGTGGAACGAGTAAGATATGCAAAGATGTCTTCATTCCATCATTATTTGCAGCTTAACAAAACTCGACCACAGTTTGCACCTATCGTCGAGAAATCGAACAATTTGGAATGAGATCGAAAAGGCTGATACGATAGAATAAGTCCGATGAAGATCTAACACCTTAACATCACATTAATCAGCTTAGTCTTCGTATTCGTGTGGTGTGTAATAGTAATACAGTTGTGACAAAATGTGATTTTTTATCCATCGCAGCTGAATTGTGTCTGCCTTTCTCTTTGCAGATAATTAAATACCATTTAGGCGATTTTTGTCATATGAACCATTTGCGCAAAAGAGTGAGAGAAGATGGAAGAGATTTCACCGGATGGTCTTTCTTAAAATCTATCGATCAGGAACAGGTCTATTGGGGGTCTATCGGCGCATGCAAGCTTCCGGTCGCAGACCGTCCATTCCATATGGTTACAGTTATTTGTTTTTTTTTGTTTGGTTGTTGTTTTTAGCTCTTCTGCTTTACTATTTTTCGGTACCGGGATCGAAACCCGAATGCATAGTGGTGGTGGAGATCCCAACGTAGAGCTACGATAAAAATACGCAACACGAGGGAATTTAATAACCACATTCGATCGTATCGTTGGAAACATTAATATTTAACCGAAATAATAACCATCCCCGAAACCAGTCGGTTTTTGGAACGGACGTGACGGTGCGGAAGGGTTGAAGACACGGGTACGATCCGAAGACAGTAGGGTGGACGATTAAATGCGAACGCGGCATAAGTTGGCGCTTGCGTTTTGATTTGTGATTGCCACGAAAATTGACCACCATCGCAGGCAGGGTTGGAAATGTGTGGTGTCGGTGAGCAGTGCGAGAAGGGCAAAAAGGGTCTCTTCATCGTCACAATCGTCGCACCGCGAACAGATGGGGTGTTATTAATGTCTATCTTCTCTAGCCGCATGATATGTTTTGTCTGAAGCGACAGCATACCGCACAGTGGGTAATTTTGTTCGTGGTTATGAATGGAATGTGAATATTGGTTTGGTATGTTTTAATCATTAAACATATCTTTTATTTTTTTTAACTGGGAGTTGCATTCATTTGAATAAGTTGATGAATTTAATGAAACACATTTAGCTTGTTTGTTGTGGTCGTTAGTATAAGTAGTGGTAGGGCTTTACATATGAACGAGGCTATTCAATTACCTTCAAGGTTTTTAGTCTTAATATACACTTATAAGGTTTCAATATATTCAAGTAAAAATACCTCATTACCTAACTTGATTTTTACACTTAATTTTGCACAATATTTACCCTCTCCCAACATCCCATAGTGTTGTGCTGTGCTATTGCAAAAGATTTTCATAACTGCTCAGATCAGACTATTCATTTTGGGGTTTTCGCGGTTCTTCTAACTCCCCCGGCAGGAGTTTGCAAGGAAGTAGGTGGAAGATATCCACTCATCACGTGCGTTTGTTGCCTTTTCAATCGTATCGCTGCCCGTCGGCAGCATAAACGCTCATAATCATAACACTACGGCCGAGGGGGGGGGTTTCTTTTTTTTTTTGGCTGTCCGAAACCTAGACACCGATCGACAAGATGTTGACGGCAGAAGAAGTGAGAAGAAAGACAACAAAACATAAACCAAGGGCCAAAATCTACTTCACCAGACAGATATGTTCGTGATAAATCATCAAAACGCGACCAACGGGCGCGCTCGGTAATCGTTGGTGATATATACCGCTGGGGCTTTTGCTTTCCTACGAACCGCCTAGCAAATGAACGCGAACGCTTTTCACATGTGCAAACGGGGCGAGAGAAATTGATGCGAAGCGCCGTTACCCACCGGGAGGGAAATAAAGATAAATAAAATAATACTACGAATTATAAATAGGTAGGTGGAGCTGTTCTATGCGCTTTTGTGGGGCTATTTCCTTTCCACCTTGTCAAAATTGTCGTTGTTTTTTTTGTTCTTGCTTTCCTAGCCGATAGTTCAATTCAAACCATGAAGAATATATGCTTTATCAAGCCGCCAGCATAACGCATATGAAGACTGTGGCAAATTGGCGGTATTGATTGAGCGACCCATAAAACAAGGGAGGAAATAAAATAGGAGAAAATGAAGGTTTTGTTGCCAATTTGCCAATTTTCTAATCAACCGAACGAAAGGCCACATCAAAGAGTTGGAAGGTAAGTAAAGGATCTTTCTTTGTGGCCCAAGAACGGTTGCAGTTAATTTTAAAATGTTCGTTTTTTTGTAACGTGTTACTGTTAAGATTAAATAAATTCTCTACCCAAAAACCATGTGCAATATTTCACAACTCAGCCCCGGTCATGGCGATTTGTTACCTTACCTTAGATGGGATAAATTATTTCAATCAAGCTGCGAAACATTAATCGAAACATGTGCAAAATGCATCAAAGCAAAAGGAACAAGAAAAAGAAAAAAACTTACCCACAAAAACACATTAGCGGAAGTCTTGGTACATAAATTTGCAATCGATATACTATTCCATCAAACGACACAGCAGCTTGAGGCAATAAAAGGCACACTTTATGTGCGCAATCTTTGTGCCGGAACAATACCGTGGATGATTAAACATTTATCGTACAAACATTTGGCCGAATGTTGCGTTGGGTTTGAAGAATGTACTTTATTTATGATCCTGGTTTTCCGTGATGGTAGTAGGCCATGATATCGTATTGTTTTTCCGCAAAGGGAAGATAACTGGTTAGTAGGTAATACGCTAATGGTGCCGGGATAGGGTGTGACGTTTTGTTTTGCCGAAAGCTCAAACCAATCCACGAAGATCCTGGTGTACGTCGAAGAGGAAAACAACAACCAACGTTCACGGTTTTTATCTGTTGGGTTTTTTTTAGGGTTGAAGGATTTACATTCGAACACAATGATGAAGATAGTGATTTTGATGATGCACATTATTGGCATCACTTTGGCACAGTATCAGTGGACCATTTTCGAGCAGGAGCATGTGAATCTTTGCCAAGACAGTTACAGCTGTGGTGGACGTGTGCATACGATGTGTTACAAGGTAGGTAGGAAGTCAATCGTAACGCCCTTACTTACATCTGTTCGGACTTCCAGCCAAACGAAACACATCCAAGATGTGAAAAGTTTGCACCAATCCGTCTGGGACAGGATAGCATCAAGAGCTTCATGATGGGACACAATGGATTGAGGAATAAGGTCGCAACGGATCCTCGACAACCTGCTACGAATATGCAATTTCTGGTAGGAACGGAATGGAAGGATCAGGATTGCTTTATGTTATTGACAACCTTCCACACGCTTTTCCAGCACTGGGACAAGGACCTTCAATCCATGGCGGAACGTTGGGTGCGTCAGTGCATCATCGGCTATGATGAGTGTGATTTCATCGGTAAGTAAGGGATAGCGTTGTGTGTCTTTGCTGCTCGGGACTCACATCACACCCAACCGATTGTGTCACCCTTCGGGTGTAAAGGTAACCCCTCCTATCCGGTCGGGCAGAATGTTTTCTTTCATCCCAAACCGATACTGAGGCACTGGGAAGCGCTCGCCCTGAGCACGTGGTTTAACGAAAAGGACAAGCTGGGCAACAACCTGTCCATCGGTAGCCTGCCGTCTGTCGGGTAGGTATGGCACGCGCCATTTCATATCCCTTCTTTAAAGGTTTTTAAAACATTGCATTGCTCTCTCGCCCCCCTCAAAACGTGGGCATCAGGGTGTCAAACTACACGCAACTCATCTGGGCCCGGACTCAGTTTGTGGGTTGTGGTGCCGCGAACATGTACGGTGGACATCTGATCGTCTGCTACTACCATCCCAAGGGCAACATAATCGGACAGCCCATATACACGGTTGGTCGTAGTGCGTGCACCGGCTGCCCACAGGAGCGTGCATCCTGTTCGCATGTGTTTCGTGGTCTCTGTGGAATTGGTAAGTTTGCCATGGTGTGAAGACATTCCAGTACAGTTGGCGAGCTTTGCGTACTTGTTTGCAGATGATAAACATTCCGCTGGACAGAGAACAACACTTTCAGTGAGGATGACGATGTTGGTACTAATAACGTTCGTGAATAATTTTGCATTGAAACCCAACTTAATTTTGCATTGGTAAGTGTATGGAGAGTAGAATGGATATTACAGAAGCTCAACTCAATAACGCTGGAGACCAAACCAAACAAAGTCAAACCTCAAACCCCAACACACTCACACGAGCGCACGCGAATAAAAAGGGGAACGCAAACTTGGCGAGTTAATTAAATGTAGCAGGCAAATTAAAAAGAATAGAAAAAAAAACAACAAAATCCAGCAACAGCAGAATGAAGTTATAAAAAAGTCATTAAGTTGACACGTTCACAATCTGCAATCCGCGATATACACGCGTGTCTGTGTGTGTATGTATGCAAAAATCGGGAACAAACGAAAGGGAGTTGCGTTTCGAGTTGCTGCTCATTAGACTCTGGCCGTACGATGTTAAGCTGCGGGGCCACGACAGTTGAGGATTCCCTCAGAACTCAAAACCTCAGGAACTCATGAGTGATTTTGAGGGATTTGCGTTTTGAGGAAAACCTGGCCGATCTACAAAAACCTCAAAAACTTTTTGAGACTTTTTTTGAGGAATCGTTTTGACAGTTCCGATGCCTCTGCCGTTCAGAATGTAAACAAAACATATTTTTATTTGCGATTTTTTTCAATGAAAGTACACTTTTCTTGTGCCATTGTTAATGCAAATATCTACTGAAGAACTAAAATTAACATTAATTATAATTTAACACCGTATTTGTGTGTTTATTTTTTTTTGTTTTTTTTTTCGACGGTAAATTGTTCATTTGTTGCACAGTGTGTGACACAATTTAGGTATACGATTTAATTTAAAAACTTAACTTTTTATGCGAAAGAGTATCCTTGAATCTCGTTCTTTTGATTGATAAAATGTTTAAATTCTTTCTTTTCCTTAAAACAACTTTTTATTGACTTTATATTTTCCATTAAATTGATCAAAAAACACCTTCGAACAAAGATTACAATTACATGAAATACATAGCATTTGTCAAACACTGTTTGTTGTCGCTGACGAAAAGAGAGGCAGCATGAGTGATTGTTTGTGTGACCAAATTTGAGGAAAACCTCAAACGGCCACGGCAACACTGGTTTTGAGACGTTTTTTGAGGGATTTGAGTGACTGAGGAAGTTTGAGGGAAAGTCTCAACTGTCGTGGCCCCGCAGCTTTATGTTTGGCGGCTTCCCTACCACCGAACGTTCTCCTTCCTGAGAGAGGGGGTTAGGCATTTTGAGCATGATGGGAAACCGTTTGTTTTACGAGTAATCCCTTACTGTTCGCTGCGGCCTGGAACTATGGAATTGTTTAAAGGGGGTGATTAAAAAAAAGGTGGCGATAATTAATATGAGGCAATTTATTCTAAATCTAAACGTTTTCATTCAACGTTTGGTGTGTTGTTTTTTTGTTTCGGTGTATTAGCTCTGATGTATCTCCGCGTAATCTTTTACTTTTAAATGTCTCATTTCCATCAACACATCACCAAACCGAAGGGAAGCAATCGACACCGGGAATGATGCGCCGATCGACGAATGTTTTTGCGGGAAGTGATTGCAAAAATTAGTAACAGCGCCATCGCGTTGTACCGTCGGACACAATCGACCAGTAAATGATTTAAAAGCTTGAACTAATCGCCGATGACAGGCAATCTCCATGTGGATTGCAAACGAAAAAAAAAACCGAACATACGGGTCGGAGTATAAGATTAAGACCAAAATCCCATTAAACAAGAACACCGCGCGCGGACAGCGAATGGAAGGAGTTCATCGTTGTCGTAGCCGGTAGTTGTCTGGCGAATGTTTTATGTTCATTTTCAGCATCAAGGTGCTGTTTGTCTGGTGTGTTTGCTCGTAAAACGATATCAACGACACTGTTGCAAGTTAACGGGAGCATTAAAGACTTTCAGGGTGAGCCGGTTCAGCGTTTTTTTGTGTGTTTTATTCTTTCCAGATTCTCACCGGTACGGTCACGAAGTGCAGACAGAAATGTGCAGAAAGCTATAATTATAGTTTCATTAGCATAGCTAGACGAATCGAAAAAAAAAACACGAAACAAATCCAATCACTAAGCTTATTGTGTGATGTTTGCATTTGTGTAGAATGATTACTTTGTGTTGCATCGTTTTTTTTTTGCTTCTTTCGGTTTTGCATCATTGAAGGTGCACCGATGGCCTCCATCCATGATGGATGCAACGTGCTAATCTAGGGATTAGATGTTTGAATTTGAAGTTACGGATTTTGCTTAAATCCTTTTATAGGCAATGTGAAGTAACGATCGTTATACGGCGACGGGTTGCATTATCGTTTGTCCATAATAGCATCAAACATTGCCCGGAGGAGAAATCTAACGACGGCTATCACGCTGTGGAAGCTAAGTGAAGGTTTTCTGCAAACGTACGGTAACGCAGGTACGAATGGCTAGACTAGGTACGAACTGCATTAATGACCGGTAATGCTGTCTCGCCAGACAAGGTTGATCGATGCACCGTTCGTAGGCGTTTTTCCGTGGAGGTACCAGTTTTTGAAAAACCTAGACAGAGATATATTTCAAATTAGACAACGAACTACACCGAACCGAACGGACCAGGTACCGGGGAAGCGTCTAGGATCAGCACGGGATTGATGAGTTGTGGAAGATTGGCTAGGTCGTCTCCGGTACGTAGGGCGATACTTGTACAGCCCAAAACAAAAACTTGGCCTGCATATTGAAGGCTAATTATGTCTTATTGCTTATTAAGTTTACGGCAGCCACCAAAGGATGGGAGACCCGGCAAAAAAAAACGAGAATTGCTCCCTTGGTTCGAAAAATGTACCAACTCAACGTAAATGTAGTTTTTGAGAATTAAATTTCCGCATACCTTTTGCCCCTGTGCGTCGAAGGGAAGTAATGATCGTTTGTTTATTTCGCCATTGGCCTTCGGCAAATTGTTTTGTGCGACTGGTACGACTCGTAGTGTAGTACGCGAATGGAAAATGAACGATCGTCAAATCGTCTCGTCGTTAAGGCTGCAACGAGTTTTCTCTCAGCGTACCTACTCGAAACTCGATTACGGGTAGGCTGTTGTGGAAACAAGATGATGGGCGAGGTAGCGAAACATGATGCAGCCATAAATCAGTCTTCATCACATCGATCGTAACGGTCCAATTCCTGGGTGATGAAGGTGCTTAACGGGGGTGGTGGGGAACGCAATGAAACAAATCCATTTCGGGCTGGCCATATTTTAAATCTAGTTTCTGCAAAACAAAACAAGCAATGCTAAAGTTTCGGGTTGTCATTAGCGGGTGATCAGCTAGAAAAATGGTTTTCTCTAATATCGTGTCCGCTGATGATGAAGATCTAAATGGATCGCACTATTGGGAGGATCTGATCCGATAGGTGATCTCCGGTACAGGATGGTTTCGTGTTAATTGTTGCATACTTTTAGGAGCATATGATATCATACAGGCAAAAGAGCCGATCTTCAAGCCTCTTATATAATTCCATAATGTAAATATCTTTATTGTTCTGGTGTTGTGAAAGTAGATCCTTTTTTTTCGGGGATTGTTTTTGAAAGCAAATTGCCGGTTCAATATCATCCCACAGTTAATCCACGTGGCGGAACGGTGGCAACGAGCCTAATCTCCATTGCCTAATGATACCTGATCTGAAGGGCAGATCCAGTGAAAAGTGTGATCTCTATTCACTTGAGGAACAAAAATACCCCGTCACACATACAGCAGAAAAAAAGGTTTTGCTTCCGTCTGTACGGAACCCATCGGAAGAGTCTGATTCTGGTCAGAACCTTTTTTCCTTTAGCCGTGCAGAAGGCGCCATCAGTCCTACGATAGGACCATATCCTACAGCATATATATAGGCGGCACACGAAAGTGATGCGCCATGAAAATCTGTCATTTCTCAACAATTCATTCCAATTCGCTTTTACACCCGGTCAGGGAGGCAAATATGGTGGATCTGGAAGGCTCGAAATGGGTTCAAAACACCACATCCTCACAAGGTGGATGTTTCGCTTGGCGGATTCATCGATTCCGATCGTGTGACGACTGACTGGCGACGTGCACACACACGTGTGTGTCTGTGTCTTTGAGCGGCTGTTTGGGTAATATATTATTTTAATTATCACCGTACAGCGATAGCTCATCGATATCCCTCGATTGGAGTGTGTAATGGCGCATCATCTTTTCGGGTCCCGTATCATTAGGACTCATAAATACAGCACCGGAGGAGATTTTTCTCCCTCGCTTGCGGTGTGTTGGGTTATAGATTTTAAAAACAAAAAAAAAAACAGCAAGAGGAAATAAAAAACTAAAACTCAAAAAACGCCCGGTAAACGGAAAACGTGGGGCAAATCAAATCAGTGTAAAGGGGAAAAGGGAATAATATTGAGCCCTATGATTTTGGGATGCTGTATGGCATGTATGGGCTTTTTTTGTTGTTGTTGTTGGGACCCTCTACTCCCAATCAAACGTTATTTCTATCTGCGCCGCGGATTAAATGGACACTGCTTTTGGTTACGTTCGCGTGTTTTCTATATTGTTCGCTATATTCTCAGTATAGAGATTAAGGGGCTTTTTTGCAATGGTTCTGTAAAAAAAAATTGCATGCGAATGTTGAATGAAGATTGTGGCGAATTTTGATTGGGAAAAGAAATTTTGAAGGGAACCACAAAAAAGGTAATATGGGCAGGTCGAAAAATGCACCGTTTGTTTCGCTTTTGTGTATATAATAAAAAAAGGAAGTTCTTGGAAAGTTGATTGACCTTTTTCGGGACGATTTGTATTGGGGTGTAAGAACACACCGTACATACTGAGAGCCTAACCTTAAATGTTGCGACTGAAGCGTGTATCACGAAATGAAGCTGTAAAAGATTATTTCGACTGGATTGTTGAGCTTATTCACATTGCTTATTCGTAAAAATCCCGAATAATTTTATAATACGCCATGCTGTTATTTTGTTTTATTAGAGTCGAATAACAAAGACATATTTGAATACAACTTTCAACACAAATGATCTACTCATTGTTAGCAAAGGAATGCACATCAAACAAAACAAAAAAACATCATAAAACGATCAGACTGATCGCTTTTCCACTTTCCACATGCACAAGAGGGGCCCCCGTTATCGGTTAATGTTTCCGCTATTAAAATCATTTTACGACACACCGACGCCGCTGCCGGCGTTCCCAATCGGAACGGCATCATTTGCGACAATGTAGTGCAGCAGGCATGGCAGTTTATAGCCGTGTGCGCGCGTTAGTTAATTTGTAGCTCATATTAGAAGCACATTTTGAATGCAGTTTTTGGGGCCGCGGAAGCAAATTGAAGAATCCGAACCGAGTGCTTTCGCTTGTGTGGTTCTGATGCGCTGCGGTGAGATGGGATGGCAGCAACTAATTAGCCATGGTGGATAGGGTTTTGTTTCCAGCTAGTTTTTGTTGTTGTTTGTCCTTCAGTTTGGTGTACAACAGCACGAGCCCCAAACAGCTGTCTGTGGATGTGTAGGATCCGCAATTTTCTGTTCAGCTGTTCCGATGAGGAATGGGATTCGTGCGAGATGTTGCTTTCACCTGGAGTGGAACGATTATTTTGTGGAACTTTCTAAAAGATGCTTGCTTTCCGAGAAGGTCTCAGAATAGCACATCGTTGAGAGGGTTTTCGAGACGATATTGGGTGGAACATTTAACCAAAAAACAAAAGAAAAGAATCATTATACGTCTAAACGAGGTTTATTTATTATTCGCATCTTGCAACGATTAAAGCAATTACCAACGATTTAACCCACTGTAAAGGAAGCTTTCAATACTTTTCCCTGCTGGTAACAATGTCCACTCGAATGATTTGACGCGTTTTGGGACTTGGTGTTCGGTAGCACAACGATCTATAACCTGCTGGAATGTCGGGGTTCTGATCATCTTGGCCCTCCGGCGTTACCGCTAATCGGTCAACCGAAGGACCCGATGCTGACTGTCCCCTGCTAGGTTGCCGCTCACGCTCCTCATGCGAATCCATCCGCCCGTCCATGGGCAGTAAAGCATCGGTGGATGTTTTGCTCTCCGTTCGCTCCATGCTGCTGCAACCTTCGACGTGCTGGAAACAGGTCGCACTACCACCCGTAGCACCCGTGACGAGCGGACTCTCCGTAATGGAGGAAGCCGTTGTACCGAGCAACTTCTGCTGATGACGCTGTATCATCTCCAGCGAAATGTTGGAAATGTTATCCAACAGTAGCGTCGCAAACGTATCCTCATCGTTTTCGGTAATGATGTTGTACTGGCTTCCCTGCTGTTGATCGTGCTCGGCCGATCCACCTGGACCGTCCACCGCTCGGCGATCCTGTAGCTCGAAGCTCTGGATGAATATCTGCGGAATGAGACCACTGCCAGGACCGCCTGCCGTACCGACGACGGTTGGAACTCCGGACCCGGGCCCGGTACATCCCGGTGGTGCCGAACAGTATCTTCCGAAATTACGATACTGCATGCAGAAGTGGGGCAGCTTGTGACGCTCCGAGCGGGATGCGCTTTTCGGTGCGAGTGTCTCCGTACCGGGCGGGATGTTCAAATTAACAATCATCAGAGGCGTTTTGGGCCCTTCGGTTGATTTCCTGCAACGGGTAACGGGAAGGTGGGAAGGACAGTGGATGAGAACACCTCGAAAAAGCGGAAGATGATCTTTGAAGCAAATTATGAAGTTCACGATAGGCATCAGCGCCAGCGCGGGATGATCTATGAGACAGGAGAACCGGCGCGGTGCGGCTCGGTGGAAGAAAAATGTATAAATTAACAGCCAACGATTCAAAAGGCCGCCTTGAAGACGTTCCAAGCGGCGCTTCCACCGGTAAGATTGTGTGTGAACATCTTCCGCTACATGTTTCGTCTGTTGCGAAACGTTCGGAAAACCCCCCCATGAAAGTATCTAGAAGCAACAGAATACGAGAAGAAGGCAGGAAGATTGCGCTCGTTTCTTGGAGCGTGTGAAAGCAGCCTCCAACTGTGCGGGTTAAGATGTGTGATGTGTCTTTATTTTTTGTGTGTTTGCTTGTTTTCGCCCTCGTTGGAACGTATTCCTGGACTTTTATGAATCAACACGCACGGGTCGCGAAACGCCTAACGAGGACTTCGGAACGGTGGTACCTTTTGGTAAAGACATATTCGACTTTATTGGGATCTTCAAACGCGGGAGTGAGAATTAGCTCACGGATGGCTAATGGGAAATTTTGGAGTGTCTGTGCAAAATGGGTATTGTCACTTTTCGTCAAATCGTGCCAAATCCTTGGACACCGTCCTATTTGGAGTAGAAGAGGGGAAAAACTTCTGCCGCCCACCAACGATGTTGGATCTCTGGTTGGGACTCCCGTATCCCGTAACCGAAATGATTCACGCCGTGCGATTTGTGTGTGTGATTCGTATCCTCACCCTGCTAATGGCATACGGCTTTTCGGAGCGAGGATTTGGCGGTTCGGTGTCCCACGACACGCTGATGACAGAAACAATTTACGGTAGGCCGAAAACAACGGCAAGAGCGAAAAGAAACAATGCAGCAAAACATAAACAAAATTACGCCACCAACTTCGTCGGACAGCGAACGCCAACGATATATAGATTGGGCTGAAATGAGCAAACAAAGCACGAATACAGGGGGGGAAATTCCCGCTTATTATTTTTGTTTTGTTCCCTTGAATGCAACCTGATGGGGCAGTTCGTAGAATGGAGCTCTGAGCGGGCAAGGAATGCAAGCGTCGTGGATATGATATGATCGAGAATGTTGGTCAAGAATTTGAAAGAAGTCACACGAGAAGTTGGTATGTTATTAAGTGTATTTTGAGGCTGTAGAAGACGATTATAGAGTCTTGGATTGTTTAGTTTTTTTCTCTTTAAATTTTGCATAGCTTGAAATCTTAAATTTAAGGCCTTTTGTATTGTTGTTATTTGCTCTTTTGTACTTGTAATTCTTTCTCAGGTAAGTAGTTGTTCTAATAATTGTCGAATTTGTCCAAATGTCTTGATAGATTAATAACTTTAATTTTGAGAAAGTTGAAGTATTTTTAAGAATTTGAGGAAGTACTTCACAATTACACCAAAGGGATTATTCTGTTATTTAAAAATCGTTTGTGAGGAATGCACTTTTTTAGAATATTATAGTATATTGAGATTGAGATAAGTTAGGCAACATAAGATATTCTGTTCCAACATTCCAATTGCACAGTTAACTTCTAATCTAAAACAAAAACAACTTTTTAGTAACAAACCGAACGTATGCTTAACAATTATCGCTGACTGACATTTGTTTGGGGGCTATTACGAGGATTTTAGGTTAGTTATCCCATTTTAGTGTTTCCCGAGGTTTCTTTAACTGTGCCACCTCCTCAAAAAACTGCATGCACACGATAGCGATACGTTTTACGTCGTCGAATGTCGCTCGCGGCCGTGATCAACCGTGGACTGCGTGTTATTTTTGAAGCTTTTTAGGCCCCAGTTTTTTTGTTTCTCCTTCTCCAGGTTCAATGTAGTCAGATGAATCCTAGCTTCATTAGTTGGCGGCGGGTCGAAGCGATGCGCCACCGGCTTCGTTTCGAGGGGTTGATGCGCATCGGACGCGTTCTCGGAACTGTAAGGAAGAATAGTCCCGCGAGAAGTGTGCTTGAAGACGCAACGGTATTACCGGACCGGTTGGTGAACGGAGCATAACAGGGCTACACCACACGCGAAAATAAGTCGCGAAACTGATGAGTGATGTTACACGGAATTGTATATCTCGCCGAGTACCCTCGACGACGAGGGGTGTTTCGAGCATGTCACTGTGAGTGCAGAGAGCTACACGCAGAGAGCATAACAAAAAATGACACAATGAAAACGAGCAACAATAAACCGCGAAACCAACACACGAAAAAAAAACAAGCACACGCAAACTATTCCCCACATGACATACGGGCTCAAACCCAAGAAGGAGGACAGACAGATCGCCCGTTTGCGAATCATATATGGATATATGGTGGAAAAGCGTAACTGTCCGGGGGTACGATACACGCCGTCCGGGGCTACGAGCCAAAGCGTCAGATCTTATTTACATAAATTTTTAATTATATGAATGCGCTATATTGGCTATCAAATTTTGGGAATCAAACGATGCCGCCCCGCTTTCGTTGATGGTTCGCAACTAGTTCGCATGGGAAACAAGGGAACACAAGCGTGCGCGATCGCGAATCGAGTCGAGGAGTTATAGATATGTTTTGGAACAGTTTTTATATGTGATTAGTGTTCTCGCGACCACCGCACGTCGTCGCATTGCGTGGCGTTTAAGGCGGTTTTTTTTGGCCCCGATCGTCCTAGACCGATCGCACTTCCTTCCTTCGGATGCGGCTGAACGGGCGCGAATGCTCACCCAGACGGCGGTTCCACTTTGGTTAAATGGTACGTTTCTTTATTTTATTATTTTCCACCCCAGGTTTCGGTTGTGCTCAGTGCCAGTGCAAGGCGTTTTCTGAAAACTTTACAGACAAAAAATCTTTTTAACTCCCCCCCTTCTTACCATTGGAAGCCTGGTAATACGAATGTTTAGATGAATGGACCATGATGGAAAGTGTCGGTGGGTTGGTAATGGGGAGGGAAAGTTGAAAGATGGGCGAGAAATAAAAGACACCACCCTTTATTTGGCCCGCTTGATTTAGTGCCCGAAATAGATTTGTAGCCCCGCAAAGAGCGCATTATGATGGCCGATGGGCCGCTAATAAATTGCAGGAAATGAAGCGAAATTGGATAATATACATACAAACACATGTGTGCACACAGCTAAAGAAAGATGTGAGAAAACATCCAAAATCAAAGGCTCGAATAAAACACTCGAGCATCGAAATGATATGGCACCGCGCGAGAAGATCAAGATGATACCAAACGCTCGGTGCATAGACGCGGTGCCGCTCGACCAAGCAATGGAGGGAAGTTCCGCGGGTTGCTATCAATTTTATATGCACGGTACTAATTAAAGCTCATGGCAAAATGGTACGGGTGTGCGGGTGGCCAAAACAGGGAACTTATTCGGGAAATATATATTTTGCAAAACCTTCACGTGCAAAAGCATTCGTTTTTTCCTGCCTTGTGCTAGAATGGACATAGGAACAGGTAAAAGCACAACGCTGGGGTATGCTAAAATAAAGCTTTAGCCGGGCGGTTGATGCCGTTTTGTTTATGATTGACATGATTTTACATTTTTTATTTTTTTTGTAGGAGAAGTTCAATTAAATTCAGCTATTCAGCCATGATAGTTAATGGTTGACGGTTTTAGATTTTGAAGAACCGTCGCGGTATCCTCATCAAATCAGCGGAGATATACAATAAAATAGCGATTCATTTTCCGCAGGTATAAGCATAATTAACCGTCATGCAGAAATATAATTTAAGATGATTTATTAATAGGTAAAATTGCAGTATATTCGTAATCACATTTCGATGGAACTTTAGAAGGTTTCTTTTTTAGTAATTGGATGCGATTGCGTACGAATCAGTTTTATATCTATGCATGATTAAGGATAAATATAGGCAATCCAAACCAAAACAATCAAAACTATTAAAACACATAAAATGGTTCGATCACAAGCCTTTTGATAAAATATGGTGATCTTCTCGCATTAAATTACTTTCTGGAAAATGGTGTTTATCATTTTTCATTAAACGAGATCCACGAATATAATACACCTTTATCAGCATCTATCGCTTCAAGGAACTAGCTGCCAAGACCACCTTGCTTTTGTAGCCAAACATATTTTCTAGCATTCAAAAAAATGTTTCTTTCTAATGATGATTTTGCTAAGCTTTTGGTTCATTTCGCAAGACATTCCATAAATTAAAACATTCCTTATCTCCACCCGGACCATCTGCTGGAGCCGGTAAGGTCACGTTACTTTCCTTTCGTGATGGGTTTGCTACATCTCATAAAGCATGCAGCTGAACATCCATCTTGCTCCTGTTACCAGTTGCATCACCATTGCTTAGCTTTACTATTATTTGTTCTCATCCTTCCTTCCCCGTAGATCATATCGTTGGCTAGCAGGCACACATTTTCAGAATGGACGATAGAAATCTAATCTAATTAATTTAAAGCAGCCAGTACGGAATGATTGTTGCAGCCACCAACAGAGCCATCAGGATTGGGTGGAGAGGATGTGAGCAGTTGGACCATAAATTCTGCCAGTTCGGTGCCATAAACCGATTAGCATAATAATGATAAGTCGGAGGCTTAAGGTGATGGTATTACGGGGTAGAGGTCACATCAGTGGTTGTGACGTAAAGGTGGAACTTTTTTTTCGTTAAGTCTTCAAACAAAACTCCAGCAGCTGGAAGAAATCTCTCATTGAGCGTACTTATTATTGGAGGTGTTGCAAGCGACTTTTTTGCTATTCTTGTTGGAAGTTCATACCATAGGTGATTGAAGAATTGAAATGTAGTATAATAGAAAAGATTTTTAGGAACGTGCGACTGAGTATTGACCAAGGACAAAGGAAACTTTGAAAGTCATACGCACCGAAATGAGATTAATTACCAAAGCGACAGCCTGTCACCTCGACCGTTTCGGTTGACACTTTTTGCGGGATCTCTCTCTCTCTCTCTCTCTCTCTCTCTCTCTCTCTCTCTCTCTTTCAATTCCGTCGGATGTGGTTGCAAAAACTTGTTGCAAAACACCGAAATAGAAACCGAAATTAAAACTAAACAAAATTGAAATTTGTACGGTGTATACACCAAGGACCAAAGGAGAGAAACAGCAGCTAATAATAATGACGACTTTCGAAGGTCCCTATTCGGTGTGTACAGGTAGAAGGATCAGACAAAAGGATGTGATGTGATCCATTGCGAAAGGTTGAATGTAGCACGTAAATAGTGAAGCAAAAATAATTGCAATCTCTCGGTGTAAAGCCACGAACAAAAGCATCTACCTCCCACGTGGTGAAAACGGTTGTCCCTCACAGTTTGTGCCAGCATCATCTCCCGTAGGTATGGTGATGATTGTGTGTGGGGAACTGTTGGCGATGTTGGTGGTGGTTGTGGTGTTGCTGGTGGCAGTATCGAGATTCATCAGTTTCCGTGCTGTACATGGCCGTACGATCGGTCCTTCCATTGGTTCCCTCGGTGGTTGAAGATGGCGCTCGGTCAAACGCATGCGACGGCACAACATTGTCAGCAGCAAAACTGGTCCCGTTGTCTCGGATGTCGTCTCGAGCGTGCTTTAGCAGCAGTGGACATAAACGGGGCGATTGGAAAGAAAAACCTGTCATGAAGAGAAATGAAGTATGACAGATTAGGCGGGTGCTTGGGGGTAAGGTAAGGGAAGTAACATCATAATCGACACAATCGCGAACGTCACTGATATTGGACACCACGGTAAAGGTGGAACCTGGACCCCAGTCATGCAGCACCTGAGCGTCTGGTGCGTAACAGAATCATCTCGCACACCGGTTCCTGGGGCGGCACGAAAAACCCACGGAGGTCTATTGGAGTTGTTGCTCCAGATTTGCTCCGCCGTCAATCAATCAATAGGCGGACAAATTTAAAGTTCATCTGCCTCGCGTGGTGCGGCCCCTGGTTTGTGGTACTGGAGGTAATGACGTGCGTGTGGTACGTCCATCGGCGAAAGGAATGGGTTGTGTTGGTGTTTTTTGAGGGTCGCGTTACTTCCCGGTACGTGAACAGTTTGAGATTGAAAGCAAACTTCAAGACGGCAAGCTTTTTACGATCGGGTAGGAGCAGAAAAGTAGCGCGACAGTGGCAATAAGTTTCCGCCAGCAGTTTTAGACACCGAGAAGGGAGTTGATTGCTGAACGGAGCCTTTACTGAGCTCCAATAAATAATAACTATTGAAACTGGAGCATAGATGGATGGGTGAGAGGTCCTTGAAAATTCATCTAATAAGTCTAATCTTATAACTTCAATTTGCAAGACACCTAGTTTTTCAGAAACATGAGGGTTTCAGAATTAGGGACTCCAGAGTTTCTACTTCGTCAAATCTTTGAAGAACATTTTGCGTATAATGTACAAATTAAAAAATATGTACTGTATTCTATAAGTTCTCAACTTTAATTAACTGAAATGTGTCGTGTGGTTAAAGTCTTGGGGACAAAGCTAGCAGAAGAGTGAAGAGAGGTAATCTTTACGATTTGATCTATTTCTGAAGCCTTTTGATAGAGTATTTGCGACTTCTTTTATTAACACAATTTCTTGAAAACTTATTAGTGCTTCTGTAGCATAACTGGCTTGAATTTTGGACAGAGTCAACAGTCCGCTTGATTCATATGCTGGTCGCGTTCGCTTGACAGATTCAAGCACAAACAAGAAAAGCACATAGACGGAGTAAGGATTTCCCTGACCAAACGTCATTGCCTTCAAAATGCCTCGAACTCCGTGCCTGCAGTTTGTGGAATCGCTGCCCTATTTCCGTGCGTCTATTTCCTCGTCCTCGGGCAACACGCTTTACGCTAATGTAACTCCCGTAGCGGCTGCCGTGCTGGTGGCGTGTCGGTGCGGAATATAAATTATCAATGATATCAGATTACACATTCATTGTGTTCACATGTTCCCTGTGCGTGCGTGCATGGGTGTGTGTGTGTCAGTATGTTTGCATCTAATGTTGCTTTTGGTGCTCTGCTTTGTTGTTCTTTTTCTGTTTCGCCAAAGCTTACGGAGTGTGTTGGATTTTCCTTTTTAATTCCCTTCAGTTGCTGTTGATGCTGTCTGGGTCTATATCTTGGGGTCTGCCAGTCGATTAAATCCAAGCTGTTTAATGCCAACGTAGAGGTGGCTTTCTGGCTGGTATAGAAGTGAAGGGAAGCAAAGCAAACCACCTCTTCACCCATTATCGCTGGGGCCGACTATCTTAATCTACTGCTGCGAGGCGTGCTTGATCGTGTGTAAAATAAAACGATACGACGCTGGTGAAGATTGTCCGGTTTTGTTTCAGTCCAATATGCTACCAGTTGCTACTAGCACGGGTGAAGGAAACCGTCTACGGTGTCCATCCGTACGATGGTGACATTTATGTGGTCCCCGTACCAAAATGCTGACGGCCAGAACCGAAGGGAAAGCATACACTCGCGAGTGGCGTTTTTAGTTGCTTCTTGTTTCTTCCTTCAGTTGTGCTTTGGAAGTCGGTGGACAGAGCATTGGGGGATCAAATTAACTTGTACTATGCTGTGGAAAGGTTGAATTATTGTGCGGTTCGAGCACTCTTCTGTGCGCCGAGGAGTTTAGTAGGTTAGGGAGGAAAATTATGGATGATAGGCTGGTGCTATATCACTCGCTAGATTTAGAGACCGAAAGAGATGAATTTTCGTGATTGCATTGGAATTAGAAGCTGTCGACAGAGAGAAAGTGAGAATGGTATTGTTTTTAATTCAATAAATTTTTATTTTCTATTTATAAATACAGTTCGATTTTGATTGTTGGCCAGAATTGTGTTAAAAATAGGAAAAAAATACAAAATTTTCAATTTGTAAACGGAAATAAAAATGAATGATTCACTTAAAACTAACATCGGCTAGGCGTTAAATGGCTTTAAAGTCCTCTTTCTGGGTCACTTTCTACTACTCGCCCGAAAATACTTTTCCGTTCTTTTGAACTTTTTCCAACACGAATAATACACGTCTGGCGAGCATGCATTTCCACGGTGTAATGAATCCCCTGAACCCCGCGGGATGCTAAAGCTGGCGTCTAATACCCGCTGTGTTACGGTTGAACTGATTCCTATGAAAAAGCTGGACAACCGATGTCGAATAAAGCGACAAGCAAAACGAGTGCGAGAGAAAAGAAAGAAGGAACGAAAAAATCTACAAAAGGATGCCACGAAGGATACGATTGAAGTGGACCGCACCAGCATCATTCCTTGCTTGTACTAGTGCTACGAAGGAAATAAAGTTAAAAGTAGAATCACTTTCTCGGAATGGTAACGGATGGACGTAACCAGTAAACTGCTCTCAAATATTTCGCATTCAATTGGCTTCGGCTTTCGATTTGCAAGTGGCCGTATTGTGGCAGAACATTCAATGAGAAATTACATTACGCTAATGGAGTGCGCTAAATAAATGTACAAAAATCGCACGGTATCATTTCGATTCTTTTTTTTGTGTATATTTCATCTTCATTCGCTTCTTTCATTCCACTGGAAACTTGAAACGAGAAGAAATTGAATAAAGTAATCGAAATTGGTCTTTGATCATTTTATGCATTACCACAGCACGATACGCACTCGGATGGTAACGCTTTCTTCTACGCGTTCGTAACTCACCTGGCGTGTCAACGCGTACAACAATGATTGCGATGATAGTAGAGAATACGAACCCCTCAGGGGACTTTCATCTTGGCTTGTCTTCTGACAACATAAATCGTAATGCTTGGGTGGATGGATAATGTGGAGCTTATTAAACAAAAAAGAAAAAGAAAACATAATCCCTTCCAGCCTGGTCTATTGTACCTCATCAATCTGTCACTATTTTAATCGATGGGAATTTTCTCTCTTTCTCTCATTCTCTGATTATTATTTCATCTCGTGTGCGTGGTTTTGTAGCATTCGCTTGGGCAGTATATTATACTTCAGAAGTGGTAATTAAAATTATCCTTTTCCTCTTCCCTCGTGAAACCCTCCTAAGCTAGCAAAGCTTATCGTTCATGCATGTAGTAGTATAATTGAAGATTTGAAAATTGCTTCAATTTTCGTTTTGAATTCAAAGGATTGCTAGCATTTTTGGTGGATTTTTTTTTTATTTTTTAAAATAATAAATTTAATGCTGACGAAAGCGCACTACAGAACGAGCGAGAAAGATAGATGTGGTTAAACAATTTAGTACATTCCATTTTTGCCCATTATCCTGTCGTGTCGATTCATCCATCTCGGCAAATGCCACAAGGATCTCGCTGTGGCATAGCTTTGGTGTGCAGAACACATTTTTTCATCCATCCAAAAACCGAACTGCTTCCCATGGTTCTCAAGTTTTTCCTCATTTATTTTTCAACTGTTGTTGTGTTGTAATTTCTTCCTGTTCTTTTTTCCATGCTGTTTCTATGCGCAAGCTTCTTTCGTTTCGCCACGCTATCCTGCAAACCGTCTCTGATCTATGATTGTTTCGTACTTCTACTTGCTTTGCATCGTTGTTCTTCCACATTGAAGAAGCTTCTTATTTGTTTGCTGTCGAATCTATGCGCTCTATGTATGCTGTGCTAATGTGTTTTTTCCCTTTTCTCTTTTTACGATTATTCGCATTTATCTCGCTTTTCGCTCTGTTTAATCTTTTTTTTCCTTCGTCCCCCTCTTCATGTACTCTTTCGACAGTTTTCTACAGTTGTAGACTTTTCCACGTTTTCGTTGTGTTGTTTTTGTTTTCTTAATTTTCTTTTACCTATTTCGCTTCGTTTGTCCTTTGCCGATTTTGCTTTGAAATTTTATTTATGTTCAGCCAACTTTTATGACCGTCGAAGGAAGGGAGAGAAGGGAAGGAGGGCGCAAAGGCTACGGGGTATGGTATGGTGCACGTGTGTTCGTCCTGTCGCTGGCAATAAGATGCTATTTGCTGGAAAAAGGATCACGCAGGATCAGATTCCATCGAGCAAACGGGACGCAGAAGCAGCAACAAGGCGAAGAGTGATAAGACAGAACAAAAAAATGCGTAAAACACATTGCAAAGCGAAGCTTATTTGTAATGTGTGTGTGTATGTGTGTGCTTGGTAAGTATGAAGCTTGAAAGTTGTGGGTGTTGTTTCGTAAAGTGCTGTTTTTTCGTCGACACTCACGAAAGCAGGATAACGAAGAGGTTGAAAATAATTTAAAAAAATAAAACGAACAAGAGTTCGGTCACAAAGCAGAGCGAAAGGGAGATACGATTGTTAACGAAAATCGTGGGAGGTAAACGGAAATGGGAAGAGAACAAAGGGCAAAAAAATAATAAATATAGTTTTCTACTTCTTTCTGATGTCCTGTCACCGTTGCCTGCCTATTGTTGGCCATGGCTGAGGCCGAACGCGTAATGTGATTTAGTAAATACTTTACCGATGCGTGTGTGAAGAATCAGTTTCATTGCATTTGTGATGCAGAGTGAACCGAACATAGAAAAAAGAAGAAAAAATGCTAAACTAAATGCTATAAAATAATAAAAATAAGAGAGAAACAAGTTGCTTGTTATGAATGTTATAAGTAAAGGATAAAAATAAGAAAAATTAAGCAAGATGTGAAACAAGATGACAACATACGCAGCATTTAAGATAAGTAAAGCAAATAAATGTGCAAACTTTATTACTTTCTGTAGCTAATGTGAAATTTGCTTGTTAAAATTTATCCTGTTATAAAATTGTTCTAGTATAAATTTGTTATTTCTAAAAGCAGTCAATCATTTACAATCGTAACGGCCAGTTACTTAAAATGAAAATAGCAGCTTTAGTATCAAACCATGCAAGTCATTAAGATTGTTATTTCAAATCATAAATTTATGCTCACAGCTTGCAGCATTGAGCAGTGGTATTTATCTTTTTCATTCCCTGAAACTACTCATTCTCCTAGAAAAAAAAAAATTAATGTGCCATTGCAACGAATCCATTCGAATGGATGGCACGGCAGCTGGGAATGGGCAAAATTCTTGGAAAAAGCAACACATTGTTGATGGCTGATAGAAAGAATAAGAAAAGGCGACGACGGAAGATAAAAAGTAAAAGAGAGAGAACGAGAGAGAAAAGGCGGCATAGCATAAATGACAATCGAAGCTAGAATGTAAGTGGTAGCGAAACAGAGAAGAAACAGAGGGCAAGAAAATATTCGATCTTTATGCTCTCGAAATGCTGTGCTGCACATGGTGATCATACAACAAAACATTCACCATGTTGGTAGTGGTGTGCAGCAAAGAGGAAGAATATTGAAACATAAAAGAAATCAAAAACGCACATGAAGTAGAGCAAACGAACAGATTTCGAAATGAAAAAAAGAAGTAATCTCAAGATGACATTAACAAAAAAAAATTAATGAGCGAAAGAGAGCAACGAAAGATAGGATGAACGGCAAATATTGGCAGGAACAAACAGGGAAAGCTTTTACAGTGCTTTAGAAAGTAGAAAACTGACATTTGATATATGAGTGTGCGCGAAGCAAATTTGAGAAATGTCCTGAAATAGAAATTGACTGTGATGTATGGCTTTTCTATTGGGGTTTGTATAGAAGGGAAACGAAGAGATGTAATAGTAGCTATAGGATTGCAAAAATTATTGCAAAAACGTGCAAACAGCAAAAATGCAATGTGCGTTACGGTGCTAAACGCGACCAGAACTGTAAAAATTTATTCGGGAAACTGATCCTTAGCGTCAATCATTTATAATTCAAACTTTTGCTTGATCACGGATTTCATGGATCTTTATTTGCACAGCAACATATGTGTTTATGCTTGCCTGAAGGATAGAAGTGAAATGAAACGTTGGCAAAAGCAAATGATAAACAGGAAATGTTCTCAAAAAAAAAGGATCAAATCCATCAATGCGAATGAATAAAAGGTGTACGATGGCCAAACAAATGGCTCACCCACTAGAATAAGAAAAACATGACTAGAAATAGATTTCGAGAAAGAAAAAGAGCACCAAATAGAACAGCATAGTGAGGAAAACTTTCTCACGCTTTTTTTTGGCAGGATAGAAAAGTCATTTCAGGCCGAATTGAAGGTTATATTTCTTCTACGCGTTCTGCCTTGTTGCAGGTGCGAAACAATGGCTAGACGACAGCATCCGATGCACTTGAGCGATGCGGCCCCATGTATGGCACATCCTGTATGGCTTTGGGTTTCGTTAAATGTCACGCACCCGGGTTCGCTTTGTGCGAGGTGAGAAAGTGGCACGGATGACGGATGATAAAGGAGGGGCCGGGTTTTTTTTGGCAATTTCCATTGCCAACTGCTATGATTGATGGGATGGTATTGTTTTGGAAGGTGGTTTTAGTTCTTCTGCACCATGATCGTGGTGTGTGTGTGTTTTTTTAAATTTTTTAAGTTTGATAATGTTTAAAATTTTACTGAAAAAGTTGGTGTCTTGCATGTTTCGTTAAAAATCATGTTAATTTAAATTTTCGTATTAAGGTGAAATTGTTAATAATTCTAAAGTTATTAAAATTAAATTATTATTTTTCATACCAACTTATTCCTAGTTAATTTTAGCGAAAATGAAAATGTAAAATATAAGGTATTTAAGACATTTGAAAAGATTTTTTTCCTTTCTTCACCGGTCAAAAATAGATTTAAACATACGCATTTAAACATAACATATATCTTTAACTAAATATAAACGGTGCCTCTTAGTCGCATTCAAGAGGAAAAGAAAGTTGCAAAGAAGGACTTTTGGGCTGGATGTGTGGAAGGACAACAAAGAATCCGTTAGCTCTATAAATTGTACAACGAACTTAATATCATACAGCAAATTAAACTCTCCAGTCTCCGGTTGCCGGGTCATGTCATTCAAGTGACACCGGACGACCCAACCTGTAAAGTCTTTCAAAGTTTTCCAGGACAACGGATAGAGGAGCCTTAGCTAGGTCCAAACGGATAGGGTGTGATGGCGTTGATTCGTTCGCCAGATAAACTAAAATAATGGATTTTCAGACGATGTAGTATATCAAAAACTGTAAATAAAATAACGCATCTAAATTGCATGAAGTGATAAATTGTATCACTTTAATATTATGTGTTCAAAATAGCCATAAAACACAATTAAGAGTGTCGTTTGTGTGTTAGCGATAAATTAAGCAGCATCATCTCGATTGGTAGAAACTTCTTAAATTATCAGGCAAGCAGCTTTAAACCCCAAAAACTATAACTCATTGCCCAAACAATAATAGCCAATTGAGAAACATAAAAGTCAATTAGAACCACCTAGGGTATAGTTTTGCATGAGAAGTTGCGAACCATTGAGGACGCCGGACTACTTCCCGAGTTCCATAGCGAATTCATATGAAAGGAACTCAATTTACTCCAAGATATTCTACCCCGGAATGAGGTGAGATTATTCAGTATATGAAACTATCGTTTTTATTTCTTTTTATCCCATAGCTGCTGAACCTTACGCTGGGAAACCCCGAAAGAGGACACCTGTAATTGAGTCCTACTGAAGGAAATGAGCATATGTTTCCTCATTTCACTCGTCCCTTGCCAACCGAGAGCAAACATGCTCCGTTCAGTTATGCTATTATCACGGTACTGTCTGCTTGTCCTTTCGGTAAGTCTTTTCTCAGTCCAACATCATATCACGCACCATACGAACACTTTGATTCGTTGTGGAATTTATGCTACATCATCATCTTCTTCACATCGAACATCATCGATATAGGTTCCGTTCCAGAGGCCCTTTCACGCACTCGTTGTCGGCTTATTATACGACCAAGGTACGTTATACCACCGGAAGTAACGATGATTCCTTTTTCGCGGGAGTCCTTTTCATGCCAACGCGTAGGTATTGAGGTGTTCCGTTCAGACAGAGTGTGAAAAGTTTACCGTTACCACTTCGTCCATTGCCACAGGAAAGCCTACAGAAAGGCGAACGGGAATTATTCCTTCAAATATTAATTTCCGTGTCGGGAGAATCGGCTTCAGGTGGGAAATAAAAATCACTGTTACGGTAAACGGGCTCTAACAATTGTTCGGGGTGTGGTACGGTGAGTGTTATTCGACGACGCTATGAAGAAGGCCAAGACGTACAGCAAGACCGTGTGTAAGGAAAAGAGGGTCGTCGGTTTTTGGAGAGGTGGGTCCGGGTTTTCTGGTTTTTTTTTCTGTGTTGATCCTCCTCTGGGGGAAACAGGTCCCGGTTGCGTTTTCTTCGCGTTCTAAAGGGATTAAATATCGTTTTCTGGGACGCCCTCCCGAACGTGTCGCGTGTGCTCGATATTTGCTCACTTTTGGGTTAGTTTAAGATTCGTTCGCTAGCAGCTGGTGGATTGGTGAAGGGTGAGCTTAGGTTTTTGTGTAAAGTGCTGGGAAAACCCGTCGTCTCAATGACATTATTCTGTATAGGAATAGAAATCATGCAACGAACGTAATTTCAGACACTAACAAAAAATAATTCAGTTTTACTTTAAAGGAAGATATTTTCTTTAAAATCTTTAAAATAAGGTCCAATACTTCTTCTTGTTTTGAGGGACTTCAAACTTAGGAGGTGTTTGGCCCGTTTTTTGGATTTCATTGACTTTTTTATCCGTAGTAAATTAGTTTTTTTATGTACGGGATTCAGTCCAAATTTGATTCAAAGATCGAAACAATTTACCTTACATCACGTGATATTTTATTTTCGAGGAAAATTTAAAAATCCTTTTGGTTACCAAAAAAAAACCCTAAAGCGTTTATAGGGTGACTAGGGCTTAGTAAACAGAATGGTGACTTTTTGGCGTAACATCAACTGAAAAGTTCTAAGAGTCACTGACGTGAAGAAGAATGTCCCATATGTTAATGCCTTATTCAGTTTACCTACGTTAGCTTTTTAGTATGTTTCATTATTTTAGAATCGCTATATTTGATTAAATATAAATTTGTGAACTTGTGTTCAGCAAGGAAAAACTAATCTTTTTTTAAACATTGAATTAAGAAGATGAATAAAAAGGATCTAAGCTATGCGGATAGCATACATTTGGGCACCTTTTTACAAGTCAACAGAAAAAGATAAAAAGAAAGTTAAAAAAACTCTTCACACAACACTATTTTATTCTTACTAGAGAACATTTCTTGAACCATTAATCGATTATTGATATATTGATATTATTGATATATCTAGTTTTCAGGACCGCGAAGCTCACTTATGTTTTGTGCTTGTTTAAAAAATCTCACTTAAGAAGTGGCTTTTCTTTGTAACCAACTCGCACGTACACACACACAGTGTATCCCATTATCAGCTCACCAGTTTACACAGCAAACCAACAAACTTAAGCAAAGTCTGAAGTTTAAAACACACCCCAAAACGGTGCCCGTCTCGTTGCGCTCACTTCATTAATATTTGATCATAATTATGGACGAAGCTTTTAAGATTCAATTCGGTTGATTATTTTTCATCCATCTCGCATACCACAGTACCCCGTAACCGATTGGAAGCTGTGGTAGGGAGCAGAAGCTATCGCAGTATCTTGGTTGCCACAGGAAGAAAAAAAAGACGCAAAACAACACTTGGAACGATCATTGAACGAGCGCCCCCCGGGGAAAGGGAAGAAACGATTTTGCAAAACAATTTATCCACCACCCACAATTTGTTCGCGGGCTTTGTGGACGTGTTCCGGCGTGGCGAAAGATAGCTTACTTTCTATGAACGAAACTGTTGCTTTGACTTCGTTGTTTCTTCCGGCGAGCAGTGGGAGGAGGTTTGGAGTTTGATTAAAAATTTACCTTCTAATTTGCGTTACGAGACCAATGACTTTCCGGTGGAATTCAAGGATTTTCCACCATGGCACGTGTATTGTAAGAACGGACCAAGACTTTCGTCACTTGCTTTGTTGGCTTGCCTTGCGTTGGGTTTATTTTTTTTTCCTTTCCCTTGCCGTTAAGAATTTCTCCCGAAGGTAGGGTAATTTGGAGCAACTTGAAAGCATTTCTGAAGAGTAGATAATTAAATCTCATGGTATCAATTTGTTTTTGTAATGATCCTATAACGGGGTGTACCACAAAATAAAGACGTGAAACGCTCTCAAGAGATAGGTTTATCTTTCCCGAATCAGTAGCAGAACGATTCTACATCACAAACAATAAGGGGCGAGTTCGATTACTTGCCTTCAACTTCCCAAAGCCCGAAACCAGCTCAATCGGATTGTTGTACACAAAGTTTATCAACAAAGCATTTTCGGTTCAACAACAACTCGCCCGAAAATCAACACCAAAATCGACTGCACTTCACAACCATACTAAACTCACAAAACACAAACACGCACACACACACACTCCCTCACACCCTAGTGCCGATGGTTCGTCGTGGCGTACGGTTCCGGTGGCGGATCATAACTGTGCAGTCGCGACGATTGGGCTTATGGTTTTATGGCTCTAAATGGTGTTATTCTCGACAGCCACTTTGGAGTGGAGCGAAGTTGGGGGAAGCAACGATAAAGTTATTTTCACGCTGATTTCCGCGAGTTTTCACCTCGCGGCTCAATTCTCGAGCCACCTGTACTCCTCCCCCTACCGTGTTGGGCAACGTGTTGGGCCGTTTCGCGCTGCAAAACAATCGGTTCAATTCACCCTACTTATTGGCCCTGCGGGGGTTTGTTGTTTGGTACACGCGGTGTGCACAACCCCCTGCACGGATGGTAAGAGCAGAGTGGGGTGGTGAGAACAACATCTATAGCAACGAGTGACGCACGCGGCGCCTGGTACAGAGGTATATGTTTAGGGGTAAGTATTGGGAAATTATCCTTTCATGCATAATCAATTGATGTGGGAATGGGAGGATGTGACAAGGATGCCATGCAAAGTCGTTTAATGGTGGCTAATGGTCGCGATCTTTATGCACAACAATTGAAATGATGGGATGAGGTTTGGTTTGCAAAAGTGCACATCTGCGCGGACCCGTTGAGAGTTATGAGACGCATTAGGGCGTCGATGTATCCGCCAAAAGTGCGAGTGAAGAAAATGGCAAGTGAAAATCAATTATCGTTTATTAATGTTTCTTCTGGCTGTTTTTTTGGGAGGTCAGTAGGAGAGTTTTTAAGATGCGCGATTGGTGCTTTAAATTTAAACGAAATTATTTATTCATATCATAATGGAAGTTTTAGTGTAAGATATGTTTGCTTATGGAAGTGTTTAGCACAAGAAACATAATTAATAACTAATGATGATGAAAGAAAAATAATTATGTTGCCATTCTGGTGAGTGCGCTGAATAAAACTACATAAAGTACCTAATACTCGATAATAGTCGATTAGTATAGTACCTCAAGCGCTTAGTAGGAAATTAAATGTTCATTGCATACCTTCTGGGGCAGCCAAATGGAGACGCAATCAAAGCAAAGTTTTAAATTTTAAAATTTTTTAAATTTTTTAATTAAATTTGCTGTTATAATTTACTTTTAAATTTCTTGTTTAATCAAAAAGCGACAGGATTAATGCGCATTTTACGAAAATGAAAAATTGAAATGCAATCGAACAACATGCTCTGCGAAAATTTGTCATGCGGATTGCATATTTTAGTATTAAGGTATGCAATTTGCATTACTCTATACGAAAATGAATAAAAACTAAGTTTCAAAAAAGTCTTTTTAACAATATAGGCCACTAAAAGATATTTGTTTTAAAGCCACACACACACACATTCGTTACAAGTAAATATTTGTAACAAAATGCAGCAGAAAAGTTTAACACATTCAACACCAACGCGTATATAATGAGGCAAATTGTGGTGTTACCCTGTTTAAAGACTTGTTCATGTGTTCAAACGTTCAACGTTTGCTGGGGAAAGCCACGCAAAACCGTTTGCTTGCATGTTGGAATGCTGATGAAGCGTTTCGCCTTGTACGGGCCACTGAAATACGCTTACTTCCTGTTCTAGGGCTAAGAAGGGTTTTCCCGGTTCCAAGCGCAAGAAACTGGAATGTGCCAACGAGCCGTCATTAAAAATGAACAGTATCGATTGGGCTTCCGTTTGGCACGTTTCACTGCATAAGTCTTTTGCTACTACTACTACTACTACTACTACTACTAGCTCTACTACTAATACTACTAATACTACCAACTCCGCTGTTGTTGCTGTTTGATTTGTTTCGCAGCTGACCCCGAGCACGAGTTGAATAGTCTTCACAAGCACCGCTCTCGGCGTGCGATGAATGGAGTGATGCATGGCGAGAGCTTTTGCAAAAAAATATTCAGTTTAAAAATATACGCCACCCTGCCTTCAACGGCCTTTTTCGGAGGATGGGGGTTTCGAACGGATCCCCTCACTGAAACGAAGTGTTTGCTGGATTGTCGGTCACCAATAAAAGCAACACTCTCACAGATCGATTGCAAGAGGGTGAAAATTAGATTTAAATAGGCTAACCGGAGGAATCGGGTTGATTTGCTACAAGCAGGAAGGAATTTAAAATAAAAGAAATGTACGCTTCGTTGCATGGCACGCATGGGCTGGAAAGTTCGTGAAAGGTCCTTGCGAAGGCGTGCTGATGCCTTGACAGGTGGCAATGAAAGTAAAACGCTAACTTCCGGTAATTGAATCATGAATAGTGATCCGTTACTGTGCATTTGGTTTTTTTTGGTAAAGTGGGTCAAAACTGTCACTTTGAGGAAGATAATAGAGCAAAAGGAAATGAACACATTGTTGTACATGTATAACATAGTAGTAATGTATGGAAAATGATAAACAACTGACACAACTAATGCCACAAGGATGGGAATTGGATACAAATTCATTCTGCAATCAAACAAGATTAGACATAAAATTTGATTAAAAATCGTAAACATACTCAAAAGCTTCAATTTTGACAGAGCTGCAGAAGTTACAAACGAAATCCTTCACAAATAACTTTATATCTGATACGGCACTGCACCTGCCTCGAATGGACGCAATAAAAGTACGCAACAATCATTCATTTGCAAAGGGTGGCATTTTATTTTAAATCCACCTTTGAAGGTAAGGACACTTTGGTGATCTGATACCTGTTGCCCTACGGTGGCTTTATACCCGTAGAAGAAGAGAACTTCGAACAAGATATTTATGACGAGTATTTCCCGCTTTTATTGCGGTTATCGCAAAATTTCCACCCACCACGCTAGATCATAACTCGAAGGGACACGACTCGTTACCGATGCACGAGAACGGATGCGAGTGGGAAATTGGCTCTCGTACCGGATTAATGTGTGTTCGGAAGTAACAGGGCCGATTGGTAGGAAATGGGATTTAATAAAAATTGCCCGATTCGATTTATGCCTGCAACGCGTGCGTATGTCTGTCTAGTGACCCCCAGAGTGTGTGCTTATTTGTAGTAATGCTTTACATGAGCCTGAAGCTATGGGACGGTTTTTGTACTTGTA
This sequence comes from Anopheles funestus, assembly GCF_943734845.2. Taxonomy (NCBI): domain Eukaryota; kingdom Metazoa; phylum Arthropoda; class Insecta; order Diptera; family Culicidae; genus Anopheles; species Anopheles funestus. Next base: position 36,210,230 of record NC_064598.1, on the reverse strand, counting down.
CATACAGCAGGTTGGTTAGGTTGTAAGAAAATCTATTAAAAATATCAATAAGCTCGGATCAATCTGGACGACGTTTATGTATGTTCCGTGGCGCTGATTGATGCATAAAAGTGTTACCATTTATTACACACCGCACAGTAAATTTATTTTCACGGTGGATCGAACAGTGGAGCCGTGGTATCGGTGGGGAGTATGAGTAATACCATCGTTCAGGCTAGCTTACATGCCGTTTTGGGAGGATAAAACGGATGAAACTAAAATAAAACCATAGATTGTATTATATTTCTGACACGATTGTTTATGAGTCGCGGATTATTTATGTTGTGCGGTGGGGTTATAGCATGAGTTGTATGGTCTTATATGTGGGTTGTATTGTGGTTTTTGTGTATTTTTCCTGAATTGATTAAAACAAAAAAAAACGCAAGATTGTCCTTCAAATTTTCCCTTAAATGAATGTTTATTATTTAATTTAATTTGCTTTATTTTCTTTTATCTTTGAAGCACAATGACTTGACAACAAACTAAATAAAAAAACTCTGAAACTCTAAATTCGACTAATAAATATAAAAGAAAATCTACGTAATATACTCTCAAGCCCTTTGGCTGTCAATACTGTTGCTTTTAGATTTTGAAGTAAATGCCTAGATCTATGTAAATACCTATTAAATTATATTTTCAAACTTGTAAAATTATTTGTCTTAAGCAAAAGATAAACATGATCAATTACAAGACGTTTAGAAAGCTCAACTTATAAGCTCTGATGTAGAAGGCTGATAGTACATAATCCATGCTCGCATTACAAATAGCTCCTGGTCAAACATGGCTCCCCTTCGCGCCTGTGCTTTCCCCCAAAAATCAGCTCCAATCCGATGAACAATTCACGTCTCTTCAAACCTTTCCGCACCGCACCGATATGAAATGAAAACAAATCGTGTGAAACTTCCACGGCACCGCCATGGCATGCCTTCCGGTGGTTTGAGGTGGATGAAATCTGTCTCGGTTATGAGGTTTCGGTTTGATTCGAGCAATGTATGGTCTGTACCAGACCGTTGCTCCGTGTGCACTGTGATTTAATAGGCATCAACGTTTAAAAGGCTTACCCATGGGTGAAGTCACGCAACTCAACCCCGATGAAATCGACGCTCGGAATGGACTCTCGACACGCAAGTCTCCGCACCCGAAACCATCTTGTCAGGCTGAGGAGTTGAGGTTTCAAAGTCCTTCCCGAAGTGTGCTGGAAAGTTGTTCGTTTATCTAGCGATGCATGCCGCTTGCACGGCCACTAAATCGGTGAAGAGTTATTACCCGGTTAAACAACAATTATAGCGCCTACTTGGGGGAAAAGTTGGCTAAAAAAAGAGAACAAATTCCGTGCAAGAAGGTGATCGGGTTATCTTTCGGGGGGGGGGGGGGGGGCCGTTTGTTTAAGTTTAAATCATAGCGAATTATCGCTAGAAGTTAGCGGTGCAGTTGGTGCATAATGAGTTTGCTGCTCGTTTCAACTGCAGTTGGTTGCGCAACTGTTCGTGCTAAGGTTTGGGGGAAATTCTTGCGCCTCGGAAACGTGTCAAAATGCATTTCATATTTTTTTCTAGCAGCTAAATGAAGAAGGGTTACCATAAATTTCATTATGTCATGAAACACAAGTAGCAAAACCTGCGAGTTTTAAAGACATTTGTTTGGTTTGTTAAATTTATATAATTTTGCAATTGCTCAATTATTAAAAATTTCCTGAATGGAACTCACTCATCAGCAGCTCCTAATGACAACTGCCACTTTCACCTAATAACTTCATCGAGGCCATCATCAAAGTAACTGGTTCGTCTCAAATCTTCGACGCTACTTCAATCACCTTTCGTCAACTGGTTGACCGATTCGACGGTTGATTATAGCCGCGGTTGACAAGGACTAAATTGATATTGACGTCCGAGCGTAATTAGTGTTTCGTTTCACCGAACGCCCGGCACCCGTTTTCTATCCCATCCCGGCCCTACAGAAACGATCACTCACGCACGAAGCACAACACTTTACATTCGTTTCTGTAAACGTCCGCATGGCACAAAGGAAACTACCCGAGCATAGAACGAGTATTCGAAAGACGGGTGAAGGAAGGTGTTTGAATATTTATCAAGCAACTATAAAATGTTCTTACGTTGACAACATGTCAACGGCAGGCGCGGGCACGTTTCTGCAAAGCTGGTTTGGCTGTTAAATAATTCATTACCGGGTTTGTTCGGTGTGCGGGGACGCGATCGGTGCGTCGGATGAAGGGACTGGTGATTGGGGCTCGATTTGGCGGCCAAGTCGTTCCCTACGCCACGAAGAAGACTTTCATCGGCATGTTACGAAGCGTACGATATCTTGTGATTTTGGGCTGAGATTGTGCAAAAACCATCATTCTCGTCCCACCCGTGGTGTGCTCATGTGGGAATATTTACGTACGAAGCAGTGACATTCGCCGGCGATATGTTCAATACCGATGCTGCAAGTTGTCGACAGAGTCCGTATGAAAGGCCACGTGTCTGGGGAGGGGATGAAAAGTTTTCGTTTTGCACCTGTTTCTTACGTTTTAAAAATACTTTGGAGCTATTTAATATTGCATTGGGCGCTTTGGAAGAATGTTTCAATAGACCGTTTCAAAGGATGTTCATGTACGTTATAGGGTGGCTTATAGAAAATGGCCATGGGTTATATAAGTGGCGGCTATTATTTCTACTGTCAATGGAGATAAAAATATAAATTTGTGTAAATATAATATAATACAAAATTTAATTCGGCGAAAAATTCGGCGACCATTAATGGAGACGCCTTGTAGTTTACGTAAACACGTGGTTTTGATTTTTTCTATTGTATGAATCACTAATGATATTGACTTAAAAAAAAAACAAATAAGAATACATTATTTATTACCTAAAGTGTGCTTAAAATGTTTGAAATATAATTTATATAGCTTTCTTAACATTTTTTTCCGCGCAGCATAAATAATTGCCCCCGAAAAGTATGCAATTCGCTGTACACCACGACTTATTTGAATGAAAAGCAATCCTATATCAGAGTTTGAACATTTATCAGCTTATTATAATAAAGTTAATTTACCTGTCAAGCTTCAACTAATCATCAAGGGGGCTCATTAGGGCAATCATTATGATAGATTAACTCTCAGCTCATTTCTTTACCATGTCATGTGTGAATAATTTTTTGCTAAATTTTTCGCGTTGCACGCTCTATTTGTTTTATGTTTATACAAGGTATTAATATAATAACTGTAGAGCGTGAACGAGAACAGAACGAGTTCACTATCGATGCTTAAAATCTGTGTTCGACATCATCAATAGTGAATGGTGCTAGCCAACGGGCCCGGTTGTTTATGCCGGGTAGTTTGCCGAGTCCAAGGTTTATTGTTCGGTGTCACCAAGATATGTTCTATGACACAAAGAGTAAAAGTAGAAACATAAAGTCGACATTAGAGACGACCTTCAAACAATTGATAGCTGTACAGAAGCTGTGAATCTATGCTTAAAAAAAATTAATAATTGTCAAACAAAGACTTTAGTTTAAAGGTTTAATTCCGTAAATGTGTTTACTTCAAATTTGAATACTGTGCCCCGATTCAACTCGATTTCAAGTTTCATGCGAAATTCAGCACAGTAAACATCAAGGACACGCATCCGGTCTCCGTATTTGGCCCGAACCAAAACGAAACTACTTTCGATTTTATGTGTGGCTTCGTGTCCTCTCCCACTGGACATACCCTTCGAGTCTTTCGACCCATCTGAAAGATGAAACGAAAACACAACAGCACGGTGAGAAGCCTCCTTGTGGCTGCCGCTTGTTGGATGGTTTAGAATGTTCCGCCACCAGGAATTAGAGGGGTCGGTTCCGAAAGGAAAGTCGTGTCCAAAATGCGAAGACCGAAACCAACCACCCATCCACCTTTTCGTCCCTTCGTCCTGGCAAAAAACGATGGGCAATGGTGAATTCTTCCCATACATTACCACACATACGATCCGTTCCACCCTTAGCCAACCTACCCAGCACACATACACACCTTCACCACTGCTTTCGGACGTTATCTGTTTGTACCCCCTCTTGTACCATCCGGTTCCACCTCGCACAAAAAAACACACCCACAAACGGACGCAATTTTACTGCTTTACATTTCCATCGACCTATACCTATGTAATGCTCGACGCACTGTCCTGTGCTATCAGCACCGGCGTACACAGAGAAACGGTCCGTCGGACGAGCTCGTCTTCCCTATGGTTTGGTTTCTTGGTCGAAAGAAAATAGCCTCTTTCTGGCCCCCACATGGTTTTAAGCTTTTGAAAAACCCCTTTTACCATTTGCCTCATGTTCTGCCTTTCCCTTCCTCGCCCTTCATCTCACCCGATCCGGTGACCACCGAACAGCGGAGTGGCCAACGGTCCCTATGTACAGCGCATAATATGTATACGCATGTTGTAAAATATACGCACAAACACACATAATCCCGCTCTCGAACTCGAGGCTGGTTCAAAAATTCTGCTTTGCTTTCTCCTCACACACCATTAAAAGGCTTCGAAGGATGCTGGGCCCGGAGCTCGGAAAGGGGGGTAGACGATGGGCATCGACGTAGTGGGAGTTGAGAGTAAATTATGCGTGTCACCCTTTCACTGCAAAGCCGTTCGTTTGTCCTGATGCTGCTACTACTGTTGTTGCGTCACGTCGCCTGGACACTATCCTTGGCCTGAACCGATGCTCTGGCCTGCTCCCGTACATATTGTAATTTATGTTCTGCCACACCAGAAGGACAGAGAAAGGCACAAGGAGAAGTGGTGTCGGGGGTGAAGGGGCAGGAACCAGGGGCCGAGGTAGAGCAAAAGAGTGGAAACTCCACGCAATGACTAGTCCGCCAGCCAAATGTGTCTATGACTAGGCGGTTGTTAAGGATGGTCTGTTGCTTTGCTTACAATCTTTCCCACTTTCTCAGCTGGCCATTCATCTGACCGTTTCTTTTACTTTTGCTCCACTGTTCCATTTTCACGATGGCACAGTGGGTGCGGGTGTTTGTGTTTGGAAAAATTTAATTTAATTTTAAAGAGATAAAAGTGATGTGGAAATTAATTTATTATATTTTAAGAATATTTTATAACAGTGAGTTTCTAATAGCAAATAGATTGAAAAACTGAAAACGAAAATAAATTGTGGCAAGTAGATTGCATAACTTTAGGCAAAACTCATAGCTTTTTAGACAGGCAAATATATTTGTCCAGGAATGTTAAAAAGCTTTGAATGATAAGCAAGACGTAAGAGTATATTTTGTAAATAGAAAAGAATTTATTAAAATAAAAAAAATATATATATTATTCTAAAGGACACTCAAAATCCCAGGCCAACAAACACATTTCACCCAGTTCAATCCTGCGCCTACTCATAGTGCAAAACAATACGAAACTCACCCATTCTGTTGCTGTGAAAAACCGGTGGGAATGACTGGCCTCCTTCCCCAGACGGTCCATTCGCTCGTTTACAGTCGCACAGCTTCAGTGCGCCGGCCGGCCAAGGAAGGAAGCGCCGTGAGTGTTTGTACCAACGTACCACCCTCGGTATTTACCGTCATTTCCACTTCCACGTTCTTTCGGCTGGTATGTGTCGATGAGTGAGCAAAAGACAGAGAAAGAGAGAGAGAGAGCGAGAGACTTGGTGTGTGAGAGGTTCCATGCGTAGCAAAACATCTCAACGTCCGAGTTTAAGTTGTACGATCTGGGAAGGAAATTTTTCCCGATGTGTGTAGATGTGCGTTGAGAAGTTGGTCGTCCGGTAGGTGGAAGGGTTGATTGGCCGTTCGGGTACGGGGGTAACGTGTGGAAGCAATGAAAAATGGAATGAGTCGAAGTGAAAGCGGATAGCGTCACCGTACGCTGTTCGCGTCCCGTGTTGATGTACGTGGCGTTGTCTACATTCAGGCGTTTTTGGCTAAAACCAGGCACCGGGCCTAGAGCTTAGTGTGCTGCAGGGGCGGTTGGGGGTGGTATAGGGCGATAGAATGGCCGAAAGTTACCATCGGTTTCGCTCTAAAGTATGTGTGCGTAAAGGGAAGGATGTGTGTTTGGTTTGGCCCATTCTCGAAGCACATACTGAGGGAGATATAATGATGATTTTCAGAATAAATATAAACCAGCATGGTGCTGCTGCTGCTGCTGCTGGACTTGTTTTGCTCCGCTCCTCCCTTTTGTGCCCACCTTCAGGTTGAGCTGGTCCCTTTGCTAGGGACGATGTAAATGTGTTGCGCAAACACGCCAACACAGAAACATACTTACAGACAAGCTTTCGAGCAGTCGAAACGAAAGGAAGTTTACCGGCTCGTACGCACGAGACTAGTGTCCTTGCCAAAAAAACGAACAAACCGTGCTATTCCCGTATTGTGGCATAGTTCTTATTGGAACGCCTTAGTAGCTAGAAGTGCGAGTGCTAGTTGTACTTTTTGGTGCACTCTTTACATTGGGAACAGGGAGGCAGGGTGATAAGAAGATTTAAAATTGCGACACAAGCCCGTGCAAAAGGGGGGCGGGGTAAGGCAAAATTATTGCCTTACACGATTCTTAGAACATGCGGACTGTTGTATTGTTTGGAAGATTCTAAATTTTGGAACCACACGCTTCCACCGAACAAGAGTCGTTGAATTGGGAATCATTTGTTGGTTGGTTGTATTTTCGTGTGCGTATGTCTTTTTGCTGTCGCTTTTTACGATGGGTTTTTGGAAGTCACTGAGCTATTGAACTGCAGGATAAATAAAGAACACAACATATTGCAAATTGTTTCTTTAGGGATGCTAACATTTTTAAGAAGTGATTGCTCTTTATTAATATTGAAATTAATATATTTTTGAATAAAAATAAATTGTAAAAATTGATATAAAAAAAGAATTACCACCCCAAAACGCCTAAAATTATATTATTTGTGTTACAAAATCGCTAAATTTTGAATTACTTGCTTAGTTGATCTTAGAAAATGTTAACGAGTATTAAAATAAACATTCAGCTCAAAATGTTTATTATTCTCCGCACGACTCTGTACATGAAGGACATTTAATCCAATTAGAGTGTGACGAAGTACCTTTTCAAATCTTTGTTTGAATTTTTCTATGTGTGCATTTTTTTTCCATATTTCTAATGCAAATAGAGAGAAGGAATTGCTCGCGCACCTAGGCACGTTAATACAATCGATTTCATCACTCATCCCCACATTAGACAATCACACGTAGCGAACCTCTTACAACCGACACTTTGGAGAAAATCCGTCCCTCTTACATACGGTCAGTTTTGCGATGGTCTTTGTTTCGGAGCGAATTTTCCCGCGCCAACCCCATCGCACAGTATCCCCGGGTGTTTGGTGGAATGAGGAGGTATATTTTAGAATGTATGAAAGGAATGGGAGGAAAAGTTTCCTAGGAAACAGGTGTACCCATACTCACAGAGGGTGACAGAGGGAGACATACGAACATTGAGAAGGCAATAGAAGCAAGGGAAGCTAATGCGATGCGTAGCCGAGTAGCCGTGAGATGTCCGGTGGCAGGTTCGTATCGTGGACTATGTAAATTTCTATTTCCTTCCACCCAGCTTCGATTGCCCGGTTTGGATCCTTCCTTGAGAGCATCCCAAACCACCCCTTGCGAAGGCGGCCTTCGGTATGCTGGTGGATAAAGGTCCAGTAGCCGTGTAGTTATTATAGCGCTACACTCACCCTCGCACCGTTCGTTTGCATATCATGCCATTCCATGCGTATGTGTTATGCAAAATGTGAAGCACCGAATGGTAAAGAATGCCACCGTTTCCCTCATATGACAACCGTGGGCAAAGTCCGAAAACGTCGTTTACTTGCGCGACCCTTTCTATGCTGACATTCTAGCCACCGTGTACACTCACATGCAAAGCGAACCGAGTGTTCGGCCGCGTCCTTTAAATATCCTTCGACCCGTTTCAACGCTCGGGACAGCAGCTCGTTTGAGAACATGCGTACGTGGACACGTGTGTTTCTTGCTGTGCGTGTGGTCCAGCGCGCTGTACGGTGGCTGGGCAGCCGGGGGGAAGCGATATGCGAAAGGGGGAATGTAATATATATAATAAGTCACCGGGTAGCAGGAGTAGTGTCCGGCACAGTGCTCAGACCAGATAACGCGTCCCATTCGAAGTGCTTTTTGGAATGGCAGGGTCGGGTTATGCTGGTGGAGGCTGATCGTTTGTTCCTACCCACGTAACAGTCTTGTTAACTCTTCTAAAGAAGCTTTTTATTAAGCTAAAACAAGACAACCGATCATAGAAGGAAACTCGTTTTGTAATGCAAATTACATACCTTTAGGCGTATATATAAGGTATGGTATAGGATAATAGTTAGTAAAACGCCTAAAAGTAGGCAATATTGACAAATAATATTTTTTTCATATTCTTTGTTGTTATATTTAACAAAACATGTTTTTTTTTCTTCAATTTAAACAAGGCTGCCACTTGGGAAGATTCCGGCCCAGGACCGTGGTCTGTTAAAAGTGAGATACCTCTGTAACGACGTGTTTTTCGGAGAATGCGCAATCTTCTACCCCGCCGGACGCTGGACACCCTTTTTGGGAGGATTGCGAAATAAGGATTGCGCCCCAGCCCTGAAGGTAGCGCAAGCGGACAAACAAATAAAGCGAAATATTTTTAATAATAATCGAATCGAATACATAAAAGTCACCAGCGTGCGGAAAACGAGAAGGGTGCGGAGAACAAAATGTAGGCCGGCACATGACACCGAGACAATCCGGAGCTGACCCGGCTCGGACACACTGTGCCTGTGGACGATTCCCGTTAGTTTCGGCAGTTGTGGCTCAACACCATCGAAATGAGGAAAAAAAATAATAGCTAGCCGGATCGAAGTCTGTGACGTGTGGCGTGGGACTTAATCGACCCTCCGGTATGAAGGCTAAATCCTTCGAGATTTCGACAAAGGTAAAATGGCAAATTGCTTTCCGTAACGGTGTTATCTTGCAGAAAAGGGGTTGACCAAAGGGCCAAGGGGCCATGGGCAAATGGAGGAGGGTGATAGTCTAAAAATTATCGATATGAATTATGATCGCATTCGTCGGTAAATAATGATGGTCAGGGCTTTTGGACGGTGCAGAAACATTCGAGTCGGCTGAAGGGATGGTAAGTTTATGTTACGATAGAGAGTATCTTCTCTGTCCCCCTGCTGGATTGTTTATTATCAAGAAGCGATTGTGTTCGGTTTATTTTTTAAGATAGGACCATTCTATGGTGGATGAAAAGTTTGTCTTTGCTGCTGTCCTTTCCAGTCGACAGTGGAGCGCCTGAAGGTAGGCTAGGTTGATAAGTTTACTAATTGAATCATAATTAGTCCAAACACGTAGAAGAATTGTTGGAAATTTGGAAGCAAGATGGAAAGTGAATTTTTAGAATTGGCATGTTTAGGGTTCAGAAAGGGGTTCCGTGGAGGTGGATGGGTGGACTGGTTAGTATAGATTGCTTTTAATCAGCATTTCTGGTCGTTTGTGATGTTCTACCATGGAAACTGAAACAAGGATGAAAGACAAAACCGAAAAGATCTATCTACAGTTTAAGGAGGTTTGGTTTTGTTGTTCCTAATGCAAGAAATATTTTACTTTTTTAAGTGGCATTTGCCAAAAAATAGTCAATACAGAAGCAATCATAACTACTTATATGATCTGTGGTAAGTTGGTCATATCGTTACCTTGTATTATCCTTTAAGCGGTAAATATAATTTTTATTATTTCGTTCACCTCCTCCCTGGAGCAAAGTTCTTACACAGCGAAATTATTAATCAGTGAAAGAACACTGCACAAGTGTGTTCAAGCGCCATGGACATGGACAGTACATCTTGCGTACAAATTAATAAGACGCGCATCACCAACAAAAAAGCGACCCTAAACGACCCACACCGTGAACGTGCAATATTATCCGTGGCAATAAAATAATATGGAACTGTAATGCCGGGGGTATATAAACATTCTTTTAACCCCTTTCGCCTTCAGGCTTCAGGTGGATCCCGAACCAGGATAGGCTAACGGGGGCGGTAGTACAAGTGTCAACGTACAAGTGGACGGTTTTTATAACTGTCCGTACGTGACTATTCCTCTAACGGTGATGAGGCCGAAATTCGTTAAAGTAAATTGATAAGGTAAGCCATTTCGGTACACACAAGCACTTAAGCATGTGTGAGCAGATATCTCAAAAAAATTCTTCTTCATGGCGCGATTATCTTGAGCCATAAAAAAAATACCACCTGAATGAGAAAACGGAAAATGACCACTTGGTTATATTATATGCCACTTCCCGGAAGAGGATGTCGTGTGTCATGTCGTCGTTTAGTACAACGGGTTGTTGCTTTATGGAAATGGAGGAAATGTTTGTTGAGTGGTATTTCATAATTGAATTTCGTAAAAAAAACTGATTACCTAGCGTTTTTCATGTGTTGTTTGTTTCTACACGGTGGTGTATGTCATAAACGGCACAGGTTTCACACGACAGGAACGGGCATTAAATTCCATCTAGACCGATACACCGTTGCTAGGACTGACTATCCGGATAGGTGGTAAAAATAAATCTAGCAAGCCCAGAAATGGCATTCATGACGTTAGAGGTCGTTAAACCAAGAAGAGAGGGATGGGGAGAGTGCTCGGGGCGAGTATTTTAAAGCAAATCCAAATCTTTGGAAAAGACTAATTTTTCAATTTTTTTAACATCTAGTGGGAAAGAAAGACAGTAAGGAATGGAACTCAGACTCAGTTTCATCATTTCCATAATACATTTTTACTTCTCTCACCGTGGTCCTAGTACCACTAGGTAGTAAGCGCACCCTAAAATGACTCCCTGCCTTCCTGAGAAGCCAGCACTTTTGAAATCGGTCCATTATCAGTTGATAATGTCTTCTCATTTAATAAAATATTGTTTTTACATAATTTGTATGATTCTTTTCCTTCAAACATAGCCCAATAACGGAATACATTACGAGCAAAAAAGGAATTTGAATTTATAACTGTCAATTTGAAACGAAATTATATCAGGTTTCGGCATAGGTGGAAATTAGAAATACGTTGATTTATAGGGATTAAAACGGTCCACTAATAATAGTGCATCGTCGGGATTACTACCTGTAGTGGTATTATGATATCCTTAGCGCAAAATACAATTTATGTATATTATAGATTTCTTCGAGTATTGAGTAACATTTTCACCGGGTTGAAAGCTGATGACATTTCTCAAAGCTAAAAAGTTTCAGGCTGGTCCATCTGGAATCAGTTTGAACGCTCTGATCAATTATTTCACGGAATTTGTTCTTCGTGACTATAGTTTTAAAGCTTTTTCATTGCAATAATAAAGTAGATCATTTTCTTTAAACATTTGCTGTAAAGAAAAGGTTAATTTGTTTTGTTTCTCTCGTTTTCGTGATTGTGTGCTGCTCTCAACTGTCAAATGGGTATGTCAAATGCTTTGAAGGCAAAATAGAAATGATCCAGACCCGCTTTGATGGATTCTTCTATTAGTTTTTTTAGTCAAATATTGAGCCAGTGCAAAATTTTGCAAACATATTAAGAAACCGTTTTGCACATAAATGTAGCCGATGTTTAACCATCAAATGGCCGGCCTGGAAGATTACGAGCGGTAAGGACGGAGTACTGATTACTGTCCTTGAACCAGTGGCATGATTTTGTGTTGTGTTTGTGCCATACTTTTTCTACCGTAGGTACCTGGAAGATGAGGACGAGTTAGATAATGCGCGGTTCCTCTCGGCGTACAAACACACGCTGGACGATGGGCAGTATCAGTTCATCAACTCGGAGCGGGATCTTACGCTTCCCTTGCAAAAGCACAAGAACGTACAGCCAATGTACGAAAGCCCAGAGGATGGTGAGCGAATAATAGATGTTTGTTTACATTTCGGTACTATTTCATCGCTTTTTATTTTGATTTTCGATTGCTTGGTTGATGGCGGATGTAGAAATATCGTTGCGGAAATATCTCGGTGCAAGCGTTAACCTCATCAGCTTGATAACGGAGAACCTGTTATGCCATCCGTTTTTGGTGCTGCGACGCCAGTGTCAGGTGCATCATACAGCCAAACGGTATCATGTTGTTCCGATCACTCTGCTCCCTGTGATTGTGCATCTGCACCAACGGCAGGGTGTCACGACGCTATGGAAAGGTATCGGAAGTGTGCTGCTGGTTCGTGGCATGACGCTGGCTGTGGAGGATGTGATATCAAAGTTTACGCCCTGGCCAAAGTGAGTGATCCACGCCGAAGAAGAGATGCGAAAAATGGGTTTGTTTTTAACGCTTTTGGTTTGTTTTTCTTGCAGGGAAATTAATGCTAAGACTACCGTTAAACAATTTGGACAACATTTGTTGCTGAAATGGTAAACTATCGGCTAGGATCATTCAATCCTATCGCGATACACTTCTTGTACCATTGTTTCTTCTTTCCACAGCATAAGCATAGCGGCGGTTGTACCGTTTTATTCTGCATCGCTCGTCGAAACCGTCCAGAGCGATATTGCTAGTGAAAAGCCGGGTATATTCGACGTATTCCGTGAGGGAGCTAGTCGGTTACTGTCATGGAGCGTGCCGCAGAAAGGACGTATGTTACCGGTGTGGGCTCTAGTTGGACCGAGCATTTCTCTCGGACTATCGAAATATGTTTGCCAGTAGGTAGCAATGTTGGCTTCTATAAGTGAGCGTTGATAAAGCGTGCCATCCAATTGCAGGTTGTTCGTGCGTGGAATATCAACGAGAATCATGTGCAGACGGGTAACGTTTTACGAGGAACGCCGGGGTGCTCGAACACGGGATTTCGCAGCCCAAAGTCAGGTGATCGAGGTGTACTCTACCATGATCTCGCTGATGGCTACGGAGATGATTTTCTATCCCTTCGAAACGATCTTACATCGGATCCAGCTACAAGGAACACGCACAATCATCGATAATCTAGACTCGGGCTACTCGGTGGTGCCCATCCTAACCAGCTACGAAGGTGTGATCGATTGCTACCGGCAAACGTTGGCTACCGAGGGTGTTAGCGGGCTGTACAAAGGATTCGGTGCGATGATCCTTCAGTTTGCGGCCCATGTGGCCGTGATAAAACTGGGCAAATGGTTTATTACGCAGATTTCAGAGCTAATGTCAAGCAAACCGCCTGCCAAGGTGGTGGAGTTTTACAAACTAGAAGGTAAAACGCCGGTCGGTTCTGCAACGATGTCCCGAAGCATTAGCGGCATTAGCTCGCTTAGTGAAGAAATATCGTAGTGTGTGTTGTAATGATTTGCACGTTGAAATGAAAAAAAAAAAATACAAAATATGTTTGTTCAAATCTTAAGTTGCTTTTGTAACAAATGGTAGGGTAACTGCTCCAGTTCCGGCAGCTTAGTGCAGCTGTTATGCAAAAAACGAAAAAACTGAATGAGAAAAAGTGGTAATATAGGTTTATAATGGTTAGCTTGGAGAACAGAATTGAGAAATGCAATTTGTACAACAAATTCGTCATTTGCCAACTGTTCAATTGATTTGACTGCCCCAAACAAACTGTCAAATGGGAGCTGTCAGTCCGTCTTTGCTGAACTGGTTTGTTATTGTTTAGAAATGCATCTGCGCCTGTAAAAAAGCTGAAAGTGGACGATAAAATGGATAATTTGTTGGATTTGCGTGCGGTTTGCTGTACTTGTTTGAAGGTTACACATAGTACGATATCGATTCAGCAAAAAGATTTAAAGTATAACGTTTCACTTGCGGAAATGGTGAACAAAATTTGCTCCATTGAGGTACGTTGGAACGATTGAGCGTTGATGTTGTAGCGATAACAAAAATTTACTTTTGCAGTTCAAACCAAACGATGAATGCTCCGATAAACTGTGCTATACGTGTGCAGATAAGCTTCGGAATGCTTATGATTTTCGATTAATGTGTGAGGATTCTAGAACCATCCTTCTCAGCCATCGGGAAAATAACCAGCATCCAGTGCCATTGGTACTTCCTCAAGCAGATGTTGAAGAGTTGAATCATGATGAAAACCTCGCTTCCGTGTAAGTACCATCATTTGTAGTATTAGTATGTAGTCTTTCAATGATACAACTTACTTACATCAAACACTTTTTTCTAGTGATTCAAGTAACGATTTGATTGAGTATGTCGGTGAGGAGGAATATCTGGAGGAATATCTAGTAGATGTAGAAGATACTGTATCATCCAATCATTGTCAAAACCTTGAAGAAGATATCGATGATTCAATCATTGAAGAATGTAGCGACCATGAGACCGTGATTGAGGAACAAAGTATTGCAGAGGAGGATAATGCAATCTCTGAAATAGAAACTGAGAGTGAAACAAACCCAGACCACCATATCACCGACGAGGATAAGATGTTGGAAAATGAAAATCGGTGCACTATTTGTGGTGTTGTGTTAAGCAAAATGGCTCACCTAAGGCGTCATATGAAAACTCACAGTGCCTCCAAACCTCATCGATGTACCCAATGTCCGAAGACATTTACACGATCGGATAATTTACGAGTGCACGAAGCAAATCACTCACAGGAGCGCCGATTCAAGTGCCCGCAGTGTGACCAGCGGTTTAAACGTACCTATGCCATGAAGGTACATATGGGCGTACGACACAAACACTTTGTGGAAGCGAACTTTCATGTCTGCACTATTTGTAGTACGTTTTTTAAAACGGTAGAACAGCTGAAAGTGCACATGAATAAGCACCGGATTGAAAATCGGTTTGTTTGTTATGTTTGTGGTAAAACCTACGCCGAATTGTTGCCCTATGAAGTGCATGTAAAAAAGCATGCGAGTGAAGAACCTTTCGACTGTTTCCATTGCTCGAAACAGTTTCCTAGTAAGGCTCATCTTATGCTTCACATACGGTACCATTCCGCGGACAAATCGTTCAAGTGCCGATATTGTGAGACAAGTATGCCATCAACTTTGAGAGTGATCGAAGCAAAATGGATGTTTTCATTTGTTTGCTTGTTGTACCCCATCGTTACAGGTTTTGCGCGGATTAGAGACTTAAAGGTGCATGAGGATTATCACACCGGTACAAAGAACCATACGTGCAAAACGTGTGGCAAAAGCTTCCATCGGCAGTGCGCACTGAAAACGCACATGATGACTCATACAGAGGAAAAACCGTACCCGTGTTCACACTGTCCCAAAAAGTTTCGCCAGAAGTATGATATGATAACGCACGAGCGGCGTCACACAGGGGAACGGTTCCAGTGCGATATGTGTGTGGAAAAGTTTATCCACGTTCATCAGTTGAATTCTCATTTGAAAATAGTACACAACTGCGAAGTGCAGTGTCGCAGGCGAGGCGTGACAAAAATTTTTAACGAGCCTAGTTATCCCACAAGACCTCCAGCGGAGAAAAGTGTCCATGGTAACGAAATTTAACTACGAAGCGCCACTTCCATGCTTACTTCTATTAGCGAAAATGTACAATAAAGTTTTCCACGTGTTGTTTAGTTTATTCGAAGGTTATATACCGGTAGCCGACTATATCCTATCTAATGCTTCCACCATGATGATACTGTTGCCCCGAATAACCTGCAATGTTAGATGATAAGTTTTTAGGGGCATGTCATTCGCTACGTTATCAATGCTGCATCTACTTACCACCATTCCGATGTTATTACGGGTGCCATCTTTGCATTCCTCAATAGATTCGTCTACTACTACGTTCATAAACGGATCGAAACCACGCAGGATGCCGGACACAACTCGTCCTCCATTGAGCTTCAGTGAGAGCCGCTTGTCCATGTACCTTACAGAAAGAGGTAAATCAGATAAGTATTTCTATTACAATTGTTACAAATCAATGCTGTACTTACTTCTTCAGCTCTGGCGGGTGTGCTTTCGACATTTTTTATGTAGATTGTTTAATATTTCGATGAAAAGCAAGGAATATTCACACCACAAATCACCGCAAATTGAGAACGCGCGTTGTTTGGGTTTGTTTGACAGCGGTTTGACGGTTCGGAATGAGCAGACAGCCAGGCTAGGACATTGCACGAATATCGCATGTGAGATGCAGATGGCGCTGTTTTAACTGTAATTTTACAACATTTAAATTATTTTTCAAATTTTTAACTTAATAGGACATTTTTAAAGATAAAAAATTGATTAAATAAGTAACATCACGAAAGTTGAATTAATTTGTTTTTTTTTATTAGGGAAATTAGGCGTTCAAAAGAATGCAACACGAGCAAAAGTTAATACCCCTGTTTAACGGTGTATGGAAGCTTTTAACCAGCTTCAAAGAATTGGAAAGAAATGATAAATAGCACAAAATTAACACAATGAAGGTCTTTCATACTAAAAGTATTACTGTACAGCATTTGTTTACTTAAGGTTGTATGAAAGTATAAAAGTGTTCTGTTTTTGAATCACTATAGCTCAAACGCCGTGAAGACTTGTAATCCTCAAATCCTCCGTTACAATCAAGCGTGGGATTAATTTGCAAACGTGTTTTAGATACATTTTCCAAGCACCTGAACCACAAAGAGCACCAGGCACGGTATTAAATATGAATTAAAAGTTTCCACACCCCATGTAAATCGCCACTAAACCGTTGAAAGATCACAGCTTGACACGCACATTAGCGAGTGGATGATTTGAATGCTAGATTATTAAACCAAGCATCGTAGGCAGAATCTAAATCAGTGGACTGGATGTTAGTAGACGCTACGAAGCATACCGCAAGATGTCGTGTGCGCCCACTTTTTTCGAAAGCGCCCGTATATATGTGTATATGCATACACTGGATAAGCCCCGATCATGTCAAACGGGTTGCCAATATTAGTCACTATCATCAAACGCTAAGTCGCCTGTTTCTGGGAAGCCTTCGCCATATTCTCGGAACATTGTTGACCGAGTCTTGCCTTCCACTTGCGGCAATCGTTCGGTTCCGGAGTAAACAAAACAGCAACATAACCGGTACGGTGAAGGAATACAAATGACTGCTTCTTGTATCATCAGCTCGTACGATGGGATAAGTTATTTGATAGGTATCCATCCATCTTCCTGACTTTCCTTGGGTACGGTTTGCTAGAGGAGGCCCGGGCTAGAATGCGGAGAGATGGTGATAATGCGTGGAAAAGTTCGGTAAAATAAACAAGCTGGTACTGTAGTAGCGGCTAGAAAGTATAGCCTGGAAGCAGTGACATGGAGGCTGCATGGGGCTTGGGTAATAGAAAAACGTAGGAACTTTCCGCTATGTCAACAAATTGTACCAAAGTTCAGCGAGCCATTGTGTGTGTGTGTGGTCATGATAGTGAAATGATTTCATTACAGCATTGCTGAATGAATTAAGGACTGTAATGAATGAAAAGTGTTTTCTGGTCGATGGAGCTTTTGTTTTTTCTTTCCTTTTTCCATTTTCCATGAAGTGTAACATTTTAATCATTCTCATGTCTGCTGGCTTCTCGTGCCTTCTTCAAACTAGCTTAACGTGTATCCGCATGCAGGAAAATGCGATAGTCTTATTCACAATCGACTGATGCTATCTTATCATACAATGATGCGACGACGCCACTTGAAAGGCAGCAACCAGCCCCGCAAGTAACGATCAGAGCACTATGCTTGAAGTCCTTGTTAAGCGCACGAGTGACACAATTTCATCTTATGCGAGCTTTTCCGAATAACTTCCGCAAGTACTCTTGGTTTGGAATGGCAGGAGTTGGAAAAGGAATGGCAGGAACTGGTGTTTGTGTGGAGGAGCCATTTCTGAGGCCCACTCTCAGCAAGAAAGAAAAAAGAAACGCGAATAAATGCTAGAATAAATTAGTTGAAAACTTTGTCAGCACGCCACCCTGAGAAGCTGCCGCCCGGATATGATAAGAGAAGGGGGCGAACATTTGGAACTCGTAAGCAATGCGTTGCCGCTGTACACTGTCATCAATGCTAGTGGTTTTGTCAAACTGTCAGTACACGTACCAACGGAGAATTGGTTCCGAATGGCTTGATCACGGAGGTACTGTAAGGCTCCGTCGGATAGTAAGGTGGTAAGGTTATTAGACATAACAGTTACCAGCGATTTGGTGAGTTTAGGTGCCGATCTGTGACTAATTGAAAGGCATCACACTGGGCCAAACTTCAGTTCTGACGTAGGCTTGTGTTGGCCTGTCATCACCGTACCACGGTCGAACCAATCTGTTCCAACATCTCAAACCCCACTTGGACACTTGGCTCACGCGAACAATTCCTTTTTGGGGAAGCAGCAAAACCCTTACCCGAAAAGCCCGATACCGGAAGGTTGAGGTTAGTTCATGACAAAAGATCTGACCCCCCCCCCCCCCCCACCCTCCATCCCTAACTGTAACTGTAATGCCAGAAATCGACTGATGTTTGGCCTGGAGTAATTGCAATTTAATTGATAATGCAGTTCAATTCCATTCCTCTGGGCCGGTTCTCCCGACGAAAGCGGCCGGGCTTTCGTACCAGAAGCCAGAAGATGTTGTACCATTGGAAGATGTGTCTTGGCTCCACACAAAAGTGGGTTCTCCACACAAAAGCCACCAGATGTAATTAATTATGTTCATCTTACCCTTGTCAGTGTGTTGATAGGGCGGAAGGTGTTGTTGGAAGGTGGAACCGGAGCAACGGGAATAGGAGCAACCGACCGACGGAGCAGAAAATCAACCGGCATTGATGACAACGATTCGGTGCTCGCAAGTGACATTTGATGTGCCCGGGGTTTTTGGGAGGGAATCGGTTCGACAGACTGGAGCAACACGTCTAACAAGTAGTATCACACACGTACACTAAGTGGTGAAGACAACAAGTCCGCTTTCGTTAACGAATCGTGAGGGTGAAGTTCCTCGCACACACACACACGTACAAGCACAGAGGAAAAAAAAGAGCAGAAATAAACCCACAGGACTTTCGGTAACACCTGTTGCCGGTGCCATGTTTGCGTTTCATTAAAAGACGAACTGTTTGGAACAAAGTTTCCCCGCACACACACACACACCGTTCCGGGCGAATCTCCGTTTGTATGTACATGCCGGGGGAAAATGCATTCAAAGCCGTCTCCCGTCAAGGGTATTAATTTTTCGCTTCCACGCCGAATAAAGCAAAAAGAAAAAAAAAACTCCGGTAGCTTTTTGATGTGAACCGTCCACCGAAAAACCGGATCCCAGTAGTACGGAGTACGGAATGGTGGTGGGAGATTCCACCCTAGGCCGCAGTCAATTATCGTATTTTTGGGATGAAGCCGGGAAATGGGTGCGAATTTGAGAGCCAC
Organism: Anopheles funestus; assembly: GCF_943734845.2. Classification (NCBI taxonomy): domain Eukaryota; kingdom Metazoa; phylum Arthropoda; class Insecta; order Diptera; family Culicidae; genus Anopheles; species Anopheles funestus. Next base: position 36,190,941 of record NC_064598.1, on the reverse strand, counting down.
CGGTTGGGTCAGCCACATCGTTTGACAAAACCGCCATAAACTTCTTCATTTCATCGCGCCTATTGGGTTGTGTGTGTGTATGCTGGTTGGTTGGGCGTTTTTTTTTATTATTTCGCCCGAACGATTTTGCATCCCCATACATACTACACAGGGAAGTAGTATGCTGTCGCAGGAGCTTTTAACAATCGTTTTCAATTAAATTCAATTACACACTCCACTGGACAAATTCCACCAGATTCACTGTCCATTTATTAGCGTTTGGATGCTTCCCTTCCCAACAACCCACTCCCTCCACCCTATTCACCCTCTTACACAAAAAAAAAATGTCTGGCAGTATGCTCACTGTCCCCCATTGGCTGTATGTGCGATTTCGAATGAAGCCGAAAGTTTGTGCGGACAGACGCTTTTCACGGAACTTCGTCAGTCAATGAATGGGAATGAATAGAGTTTCAAATAATTACAACAACAACAACAACAAAAAGGACTTTGCGAGAAGAAACATCGACAAGACAACACCAACATTGATGTTGTCGTCCCACCGCTTTGCGGCCCCACGAACACTGAATAGTGGGCACTGTGTGGGCACGCCGTGATTAAGTCGAACTCATTCGAACGAAGAATACAAGTCACGCTAAGTAATGGACTGTGTAACGGGTGGTGAAGTGGTTTTGTAATACAACCGATACGAATCGGCATATTGTGTTGGCTTGGTGATGTGAGGATATATTTTAATTAAAGGGACGAACATTGACAATACTGGGTGAAGATTTCAATATGACTGATTCTTGTCCAGTAATGTAGAAAAAAAACTTACAATTATTCTTGGTTTTTGGATCTCTTATGTAGCAGACGTTTATCAAAGGATCGTTCAATCGATCCTTCTACAGATTGAGGAAACTTTTCCACTCACAACACCTGTCGCGAAGATCGAAGCTATATATAGGTCTAGTACTCTCATATGCCTTTGAGATATGGGCTTTGTCCTAAACTAACGAAACTCTTTTAACCGCGTTCGAGAGGAAAATGCTTAAAATGATTTTTGGCCCTATATGTGTAAAGACAATGGAGGCGCCGCTTTAATGCCGAGCTCTATGAATTGTACGAAGAACTGACAGGATCTTATTCAAGTATGGACATTTGAGTGTTACCCTCTCTCTCTCTCTCTTCTTGGCTTAACGAGATGTAAGGCCATGTCGGCCATTTCTTGCTTACTAGACTTATTTTTACCACGTAGCCGGATAGTGAAACCAGCGCAGTTTATCACATGCACCACCGACCCACTCAAGTGTTTTGTAGACACTATTACTGTGTCCGAGGTAAATAATTTTGCTTCTTAATCAAATAAAAAACTTGCTTTTCAAAATGTCCTAAGCCCATAGCCTTAGTTTCTTTTGGGAAATTTTGCAAAATTCATGAATTTGTGTATTTTAATGTAAATTTGTTGAAATTCGATTCTTTTCACTCAAATAATGCTTAAAACAAACAACAGAATAAAAAGTTATAAAAAAGTAAAAAAAAATTATAAAAATTTGAAAATTCCCTAAGGCTCTAGTCTTAGTTATTTTAGGGAAATTTAGCAACATTTTATAACTTGATTTATTATAATGCGAATTGGTTGAAATATATTACTTTTCACTCAAATAATGCTTTAAATGAAAAAAGGATTGATTTATTTTAATACGAATTGGTCGAAAATAGTTATCTTTTCACTCAAATAATGCTTTAAATGAAAAAGAATAAAGAATAAAAAAATAAAAAAATGTAAAAATTTGAAAATTTCCTAAGGCTATAACCTTAGCTTTTTTTGGGAAATTTTGCAAAATTTATAAATTGGTGTATTTTTATGCAAATTTGTTGAAATACGTTTCTTTTCACTCAAATAATGCTTAAAACAAACAATAGAAAAAATTGGAAAAATTTTAAAAAGTTATAAAAAAGTAAAAAAAAAAATTATAAAAAATTTGAAAATATCATAAGCCTTAGCTTTTTTTGGGAAATTTTGCAAAATTTATAAATTGGTGTATTTTTATGCAAATTTGTTGACATACGTTTCTTTTCATTCAAATAATGCTTTAAATAAAGAAAAGAATAAAAAATTAAAAAAAGTTCTAAAAATTTGAAAATTTCATAAGGCCGTGCCTTTTTTTGAGTAATTTTGCAAAATTTTATAAACGGATTTATTTTAATGCCAATTGGTTGAACTAAGTTTCTTTTCACTCAAATAATGCATTAGATAAAGAAAAGAATAAAAAATTATGAAAAAATAAAAAAAAATTAAAATTTGAAAATTTCATATAGCCTTGACTTTTTTTTCGAGTAATTTTGCAAAATTTTATAAATGGATTTATTTTAATGCCAATTGGTTGAACTAAGTTTCTTTTCACTCAAAAAATGATTTAAATAAAAAAAGATAAAAAATAATAAAAGAACTTTAAAAAAATCTAGAAATTTGAAAATTTTCTGAGGCTTTTTGCTTTTTTTGGGAAATTTTGTGAAAATTTCCTAAGGCTATAGCCTTAGTTTTTTTTGGGAAATTTTGCAAAATTCTTAAATTAGTGTATTGTAATGTAAATTTGTTGAAATACGGTTCGTTTCGCTCAAATATTGATTTTTTTTTTGCTCGGTTAGAACGGCCTGGCCGTATCAAGACCAATTTTACCACGTAGCAGGATAGTCAGTCCTTGCTACGGGGGGACGGTTCGGATGGGATTTGAACCCGGTCCGGATGGGATGTGAATTTGTTGAAATACGTTTCTTTTCACTCGCAGTTGATAAAACGCCAGAAGTTATATGCAATGTTAATGCGAAAGAGTCATTTATGTTATGATTGTATGTAATAAATTCAATAAACATTTCAATTACTTGCTGAAAATTCTAATAGATGTTTAAAATGATTGCTATAAAAATGGCACACAAATGTTTCCAGATTACATAAAACACTGTCAAAATGGCAATTGAAATTGATTTTTTTTTTCACACGACCAAAAATGGCCAAAAAGTTGTTTCCCATCGAAATAATCATCTACTTACACGTGCAGTGTTGATCCGCTAGACAGTAAATTGATTTCCAAACTTATTCCATCCACATACAGGGACTGTTTGATTGATTTTATTCACACTGTATTCACAATGAAACCATCCGAATTTCCCTCCACAGGCAAGTATGATGCTGTCGCGGCAGGAACGAATCGAAACAAAAAATGTGCGATGCAGCAGTACCGCCGGTGCAGGCATATGTGAAATTCGGCAAATGGTGCGTCCTCCTGTAAGCCTCACGCGAACGTATAAGCCCCAGCTGCGTGGTGTAAGAACGCGTGGAATAATAATTCACAACTGTTTACGGGCGTTTTGCGTATTACGTATGCAGAACGTGAGATGATGGAGTCAATTAACTTCGCACACAGTCGAACGCCGGGTGTGTGTGTGTGTGTGTGGGTGGGTGTTGCCAAGGAAAATGAGGAAGGGAATTGAGCTTTGTGGTGACATAATCAACTACCCCGCCGATACTAAGCCCGTACGGAGTAGATATTCGTTTTTTGGAAAATTCATTTTTTGGTCGAGTTTTACATTTCTCATCCTACTCCTCCGGCTTGCGTGCAGCGTTGCTTTACTGCGCTTGATTGGGATTGCGAGCTTTTTTTTATCTTATCCCCCCACCAAAAAAAAAAAGCCAAGCGAACCTTTTAGCCGTTTGTCTGTGTGTCTGCAGGTTGGAGTTATGAATGTAGTTTATCAGTGGGAAACAAAAAGTGAAATCAATACGCACTATGCTTTCTCCAGGTTCATGCTGCAAACCGTTCGTCATAACGAAAGGCACAAAAAAAACGCACCCTCTATTGAATGGAACATTGTGCGGTGTTCTGCATTTTTTGGGGTCAGGAATTTATTCTCGAATAGTTCCCGTTTTAACTGATTGAACGAAAAATTGAACGTAAAAAAAACACTCACTTTTCTCCGATTATTGTTCCATTCCGTGAACGTTGTGTGGGTTTAATTGTTGGGCTGACCTTTCTGTTCCATTTTTCTGTTGTTGTTGTTGTTGTTGTTGTTGTTGTTCCTCCTATTCGAATCAATTTGATAAATGCTTCAGAATGGTTTGTTTTTGCAACGATGGTCCATTGGAAACGGTGTTGTTGTTAGGGGTTTTTGTTAGAGGGATGGAGAGGAATGATGGAATTCAAGCCAATTGAAGAATGCTGTATTTGAATAATTACTTACCCAAACTTCATTTATCATTCCGATACGAATATATAGAATCGTTCGGCACAAATGTGAACTAGCTGCTTTCAAATAGACCGATCAATACCGAAGCGAAACGGATACTATTAGCACAGTAACAGGCCTCCAGACAATACCTTTTTCCAATCCTTATTGTAAACTGTACCAGTGACCAGTTGAAAACGAACATTCATCCGTACCGAAGTTGTTGTGATTAGATTTTCATGACAGTTACAACTTCACTTTGATTACTTTTTCCGAACCCTTTCGGAGCTGGCAAACAATCTGCACCCTCCTCTGGAGCGATCCCCAACGTATGTAGGTGTTTGTGCAACATGAATTCCGTACCCAGAAAAGTGAGTGCCAGATCATCTTCCGGTCTGGCCCGATGGGACACAAAATGCTTCTGGAAGCGCTGATCGGTGCAATAAATCATTTACTTGTTGTACTTTGACAAGTGAGCCGTACTGTACGGTACCTTCTGGTGCGACATGAAAGTCGTTGAGTTTGGTGAGCAGCTGGGTTGTAAGTTTCATCTCGTCACTGTCGAAACGAAGCAATGTCAAATTATCCCTAACGGCAAAACGGGTGAGGGCGAACGATTCAATCGAACACGAACCGTGTTCCGTGTACACGTGTCAGTGGCTTGGACTTTCCAGTTGGCACAATGTTGGTGTGGCTTATCAACCGATTCCATTGCCCAACGGCTCTAAACAACAGTATGTGAGTCTTTGCCTAATTAGTAGCAAAGTGCGTGATACTCCATGGGTCTATTTTTGGGAATGTGCTTGGGCATAGGCACCAGCAGTGTGAGATTTTTACACCATCGAGAAGTGTATGGCTCTGTTTCGAAGGCGTGAATGCGTTTTGCAAATCGGAAGCACATGAGGTGTAGGATTGTTTCATATCCGGAAGAGTCTTTTGAAGACCACAGCACAACTCAAAATGAACATGTGACTAGCATTTGCTTTATAGCGTAGTAGAAAAGCTTGTTTGGTTACTTGACCAGTATGCTTTCAGGCGTTTTTCATATTCCGATCCAGTGTTGGGCAAGGAGCAACAAGAGCTACAACGAGTCCTTTGCTCCTTAACATTAGAGCTACGGGAAGCAATTCAGTTGACTGGAACGATCTATTTTCATCACATTAATTTTTGAGCTTAAACTATTATAAGTTACATATTTATTCTATAGTACACCAAAAACTTTAAAATGTAGTCCAGAAATTCTAGATATCCGAATGAGAAGAAAAGTTCTGTGAGAAAAAAGGAACTTCGTGAGACAAACGGACTTCATGAGAGAAGAGGCCTCACTAAGAAAAGATTCCTCATTGCGAAAAGAGGTCTTAAAGAGCGATTAGCGATTAGAGTAAAGTAAATTACAGTAAATTCTCTACCTTTATCTCATTTATTCGCTTTTCGATTGTTTTTATCTTCCCGTTTCCCTGTCCATCAGTGGAATAGAATAGGGGTATGAGTCAAAGGACGAACTATCGTTATCGGTACAGGTTAGGACTCAGATAAGTTGTATAATACTTAACATGTCTAAAATATCTCAGCTTCACTAAGGACTCACTTTATCCTATTTCATATTGAGACTTGCGCCTTGTATTCTCATCATGATGCTTCAAAGGTTGGATTTAAATTAAAATAAAAAAATATGAATTTATTTATTTTTGCTTGATTTCCAGCTGACGAAAAAAGCTATTAACAGAAACTATGTCGGTGTTTAGAAGAAAAAAAAAACAATTTCCGTTCAATCAGCAGTAATCGCTAAAAGTTTCAGCTACTTTTGCAAATAAAAGAAGAGACGGCCCAGTAAGAAAAAATCAGCTTTAGTGGCGAAACAGCGGCTTATTGTCTCTAAAATACCTCCTCCGAGCAGAATACAAGCTTACCCACTCTAAAACTTCTCTTCCGATTCTAACTCTAGCATCTGAAAGCTTGTGTTATACTTCGAGTTCTACCTAACAGCATCCAGTTGCTAGTGCGCTACTGCAGAGCATCCCGTTAGCGCCTTTAAGCTTGTGTTATACTTTGAGTTCTACCTAACAGCATCCAGTTGCTAGTGCGCTACTGCAGAGCATCCCGTTAGCGCCTTTAAGCCTGTGTTATACTTTGAGTTCTACCTAACAGCATCCAGTTGCTAGTGCGCTACTGCAGAGCATCCCGTTAGCGCCTTTAAGCTTGTGTTATACTTTGAATTCTAGCTAATAGCAATCAACAGATTGAACAAGCCGTCCATTTCACTTATTGGTCCTTTAGCAAGGGTCTTTCATCATAGTTTAATAGCTCATACCGTTAGACCATCTAGAGTTTAACATTTGGATTAGATAGACAGAGTTCATTTCTCGAATAGCCTCCAATAGTGTAAATCTGTTAGTCTCTCAAAATATAATACTGAAATGAAGAGATAAGACGCACTTAGTCATAATTGATATGAAGAGAGCATATTCATCAAAGAAAAAGAGAGAAGAGAGATTAGAGAGAGGAGAGGGAAAAAGAGAAATAAACTTTTTTTTCTCCAATTCTACTTTCGGCTTAAACAGCGCTTAAGCAGCGCTCTTTTAGCATGACACTTGGCTCTAAACATCGCCGTATAATAGAATCCAAATGCTGTTAAGCTGCGCTGTATAATTACTGAAATTATACCGCTAAGGAACTTCGATTTAAGCGATGCTTAAAGATAAAATCTTTCATATTTTCTTACTGGGGGACAATCTGCCGTTTGGCAAAGTTGAACATAATGAGCTCCATATGCAGTGGTTCCATATGAACCACACGATAACGAAAACAAGCGTAGCGAAATCAAACTTTTTGATGTGTTCGGATTGATCGCTAGTAATTGGATTCCTTACGATCCGTTCCCGGTTTCAATCGTTCGCTCAGCTCCCGTGGGGAATGTTATCCGTTTGATATCGTCTCATCTTACTACTTGCACAGATGCCTGTGAAGCGTTTGAAAAACTTTTTATCCCAAAAAAAGCTTGTTCATATTGGGAACTGACCTTGGTGCTGTCGGATGTGGCAACAAACTTAGCTGGGTAAAGATGGAGAAGTTTACACAGCAGAAGGAAACGAAAGCAAAAAAAGAGCAACACGAGTTGTGAAGTTATTCGGGCTTTAGATCTCGTGTTTCTGTGTGGCCCACTGTAGGGAATTACAGTGGAAAACTTCACCAGTGACATAAACATACTAATTTAACTTCCTTAAAATGCCGTTCAAGTGATCGAATCGCACGATTGATGCCTTCTTTGCTGTATACGATCGATGTGTACGGTGGAATAGTTTCGAATCGAATCGCTTAGTGATGAGCAGACAGAAAGATAATTTATTTCCCTACTGCCAGAAGTGCAAAAAAGTTACTTTGTATCGATTAAATCAGCTCCGTCAGCAGAGCGTTGGTTAGAAACCGAGAAACGAGCAGCAATTGACGGCTAGCGGTGCCATCCATCTTGCTTGGGACGGTTTCCGCCCACTAATGGCAGGTTCATTTCCGCTGACCTTAACCTGCAAACTAGATACTAATGATACTAATTAACGTGTTGGCCTTTTTTTCTGTGCTCGCTTGTACGGGACGCTAGTAAAACGCCTGAAACTATGCAAAACAAACAGTTCGAATAGATTGATGGTTTAAAAGGTAGTTTCACTGTAATTGAAACAGTTTGACTTTATTTCTAGATTAGACGAAGGCGTGAACAGCTTATCATAAAGATTCCTTAACGATTTGTTTTGTGTTTAATTTAGCTGTGTTTACAGTAAAAACATTTGCGTGCTCCAGTGATGAAAGGAGAGCGCCAAGCGCCACGATGTCCGTTACCGATGAATAATGATCGGTTCAATTAATCTAAATTGTAAATGTTAACAAGATCAAGACAAACTCAACTCTCCCCCAAAAAAAAAATCTTCCACCGACAGGTACGTCCGGATGCTAAGATGTACCGCTGTACCCGTTACGGTAGAAGGTAATTAAAAAGGGATTAATCAGGGATACCGGGAAATTGTCAAATGGCTTGGCGTTCGGCAATGAAAGACAAACGCAGCACAAGAGACAGCATGATTTTCGGATTATCAGCATTAAAGCAAATGTTTCGACTAATGTTCATGGGAAAGTTTTGTGTGTTTCCGTTCCGTTTTTTTTACCCGTTCCGTTTACTTAACACAAAAAGAAAAGCAAGGCTCATCGTTACAACAAAAACAAAAAAAACAGGCTGTTTTGTTTCCTGTTTTCTTGTATTTCATATCGTAATGAAGCCAGCATAAAAGATAATCGTGAAAATCATTTTATATCTTTTTGATTCGGTTGAGTGATGTTTTTAAGGCACCGCCGGTTTGACTTGCACCGGTTGGGTGCATTTGTGTACGAGTTCCTTGGAACTTTAATTTCGGGACTGAGTGTATTTCATGCTCTGTTAGATTGATTGAATTAGACGATTTTTGTGATTAAGAGTATATAAAAGAACTTCAGGAAATGTCATTTTGAAAATTAAAATCAGCACATACTTCAAAACATGTCATGCTATATGCTTACTATATAAATGTTTTTAATGTGAAACTCCTAAATGTATGCAATTTTCATGACAAATTATTGATAAAATAGTTTTGACAATAGTTTCTCATTTTTGACGATTGTGTAAGCTTCCGATATCTTTTCAATTGTCCATTTACGTTATAAATTACAAATGTCTCGTCTACCGATATTTTCTCTAACATTTGTTAACATCTTAAAGTTAGTTCCTTCCGTTTACGCTAGTTGTAATTTATTGCTATCCATATCCAAACTGATCGCAATGCATTATGCTCACTTTCGTCCCATTTGCTACCATCGGTACAAACTTTCGAGGAAACTCGTGGTAAGAATAAAAAGTGGGTTCAATTATTGAAAGTTCGAATAGAAACGGACAAGAGAAAAATCGGGTTTCCACCCGGGTACGTTTAATCCCATCTTGGCGGTGACAGAAGGTGCCAGAAATGCTTCAGGTGTGCACCTTGTGCGAAATGCAATCAGTTTCCCATGAAAAGAAACCGGACGTTCACTGCAAATCACCCTCTACTTAGCACGCCCATTATGGCTGCGGATGCACGGAAGGCCAGTAAGTCGGATCCCCAACCTCCCATCCCCACCTAGATCTCCGTTCCGGAAGTTCTGTCGGTGGACATAGAGAGATTGCTTTTAGCACCACCATCATCACCACCATCCATCCGCTGTTATGTTGCATTCGAAATCATAGCTGTAAAGCGGATTAGAATAAGGTAATCGGCAATTCGATCGAACTGTACGTACAGCTTCAACTCACCTTGAATACGGTTAGCCCCACACGGTTACAATACCCCATCGGGGTGGATAGACGAGAGGAAACGATTCTCAGTGGTTGAATAAAATGCTTCGGTCAGTTGTGGTGCCGGCCAGTGTGGTTGGCTGTGGCTGTCAAATTGCTTTTTAAAGCCCAGCCTTTGGCCCACTTTCGTTCGATTGCTTCCGAAAGGTTGGTTCAGATAAATAAATAAATTAAATTTAACCACCATGCTGGGATGGGGTTCGGTTCGTAGCAGCACCTAGCAGCGAGAAGGAAGGGATAAAAAAGTGAGAAGGATTAAATCGAATCGTGTTCAGATTTGATTTGTATCGAGGGGTACAAAAAAGAAAATTGAAGATGCAAATGTGCAAGGATGAAGGTGCTATTATTCGTCGAAATATTTTACGTGATGAAGTAGGGTTTTTTGGAAGTCTTGAAAGAATTTACCACTCTCGGTGTTAGTATAATGGAGTACGTTCAACAAGCGTTCGAAGGGGAAAGGTGTTTAGAAAATAGTTTATACATGTCAACTGCATTGTGCAGGCAACCACATTCACCAGTAAGAGACCGTGTCAAATGAACGCTTTAGAAGCTGCACTAAGAAAATGATTTTTTTCCAAAGTGAGGTTTAACTTGAGCAGCAAGCTAATAGAAATTTCACAACACAAAAGGGACGTCTTCAAGAGTCAGAGTGTTTGTGGCATAAATTTATACACAGCCAAATGATTGGCACACCGAATGCATATATCACACATCGACGTGACGGCAAATTTTCCATCGATGTGCACTCCACCGTGGAAATTGTGTTCCGGGGCCGCTTCCACTTTTCCTCCCTATGCCAAAAAAACCGCATCCGTTCACTACACACTAATGCCATCGAGAAAAGCCACGAATTGAGCCGCTCAATGGCTTTGTTGTTTCTGAAACAGTGGAACGACTGTTACGTGACAAATTTTCTGCAAACGCAAAATATTTCCCCACACACTGGGTAGTTCTGGTACCGATCAGAAAAACGCGAGCCAGCATGAGACGAATGCTTAAGAGAGTTTGTCACGTACGTGGGGGCTAGTTGTTGTTGTGTTTTTTTTCCTTTTTATATATTTTTTCCCCCTCGTTGTAGAGAGCTTTGTTCGCTGGCAGTTTAGCAAAATGCTGATATTGAGTAAGAAATAATACAGCACATAGCAATGGCAAAAAAGGATTCCTGCGGGACATCCAGCCGGCTTTCCAGCTGTGGGGACATAATGCTGTATTATCGTTTGTGAGGCAATGGATTGGAAAATATCGGTAAACCGGTGTGTTCGATGGCCAGCTGGAGGAGTTCTGAGTGCCACTGAAGGATTGCAAAGTATGCTTCATTTATTTTGCGTTTCGAGTGTATATAATCAAGAATGCAAGCGGCGAACGACTCGCATGATTCTATAATTAATTATCAACGCAAAGTGATGGGTGAGGTAAAGTTGTTATGGAAAAAATATTAAACAACATCTGGAACAAACTTTTCAACTATTAAGTGTAATAACGATATAACACATGGACGCAATTACTTCGTCCCATAGGAATACTTATACGTCCCAGATTTAGTCGAATATTTATCTCCAATTTGAACTCCACATTGACTTATTGTGGAGATCACATGCCACAGCATTATATACTGGTCAACTGCCTTTGAAATTAAAAGAAAAATGTTTTAATGAGCAGTTTTGTGAAAGGAAGGCCATAACAATTATCCGGAACATTTCTTAAAGTTTACTCAGATTATACTATATACTTATACTTATTTTTTATGCATGTGTGAAAAATACCAGCTACGGAACACATCATCGATATTAAGATGAAAAGTAAAGTATTGTTCGAAACTTTCCTGTTGTAAATGTCCCGATGATCGTCCGGTATAAACCTCCAGAAACGATTCTTCCACACTGAGAGAACATCAGCGAAGGAGGTCACTAACTCACTTCCTCAAAGTTCATTTATCTCCAACAAAAAGGGAAAACACAAAGCAATCGCATTAAAGCAAAAATTTACTCCCGAAGGTTACTATCGAATTTAACTTATTGAAGTTGTTTTTTTTCTTCAAGCAAACGATAAACCTGATTTCTTTGTCCCGATTGTAGTTGATTGAAGTTTATTTGGAAACTTTCACTGCACAATAATAATAATAACCATCGCTGCGATCATAACGGAGCCACCTTCGTCTAAGGATCTGTATTTGTCCGCCAAAGCGTGTTGTGTCGTTTCCAATAGAACCCCATGTGACAATAGTCGCCACGATAAGGATAACCATTACCTTCGATAAACCTCAAGAGCGTACACACACACACACGTCAACGTTATCTGTGTGGTGGGCGACAGTTGTACTCGGTTCGGTCGGTTTCGGTACGTTCAACTTTACCCATGTCAGTAAAGTTTACCCACGTGTTACTGCTTCTGGTGCTGATTGACTCACGGGAAACTTTTTCCCTCTCCCGAGAACCCTATCGATAGGGTTCTGCCGTCCCATGAGTGGCAGTGCATCGGTTTAGTAGGGCCCTTTTGGGATGGCTGGTCGTATGGCAGCCTGCTACGGTCTAATTGAGCGGTCGAAAGCGGACAACAAGCGGACGAGAAGATGCCTGCAAAAGTAATTAGACCATGAGCATGTACGGGTATTGTGTCGTGTCCATACCACCCGGTTCGGTGTGCTGCTCACAGATTAAACATGTTTCGCAACTAATTAGGCCGCTGTAAAGTATTGGTTTTGAAGATGTTTGTACTGATGCTCGATGGGAAACGCGTACGAAAACAGGACCAAGTGCGAACATTCCACCACTCGTGCTTGAGTGGCGTATCAGATTGCAACAGCCGATTTTCATGCAGCTTTTAAAACGTAAGAATATCATATGGGCGCTTGAATTAATACCTTCACAGGAATGGGCAATCATCGACAAACGAATTGCTGATTTTCGGCACACAAACATAACGCACTTCCGGTTGTAAAACAACGTACCGGGGAAATGTTTCACACCTTTCCGGTTTGTGTTTGTTTGTGTTTGAACAGCTTACTAGCCTGACCGAGATTTCGCCCTAAAACAATGTGTTTGCTCCATGTTGGCTCAGCTGTAAATGAGCTGCTAGATATCGATAAGATTAAATCGGGCACCACTAATCTCGGGTGCCCGGCGCCTGATGGCCAATATCTCGTGCGCTCTCGTGGTGCGCCCGGTGGTTGATTAATGTTAGCTTAGTGTTTGGCGCGTTTTGCATCCAACCGATGACCGTGCAACCGATGCAGGTCTCCGTCTCCGGCTCCAGCACGCGCCGTTTCACGCGTAGCGCACGGTTGCGTTGGTCATAATTGTAGAAATTTCAATTAATATTTCAACCCACTTGTTACGGGTGTGTGCGAGTGTAGGGATCGGTTGGGTCGATGCTGGACCGTACCAGCCGGTTATCCGCTTTTGCACGGGGAAATGTTGAAATATCGTGCGGTACCGACCCTGGGTCCACCAAGAACACCCGAATGGTTATGAATAGCTTTTCATCTAATACACCGTGCGGCCGGATTAAAAGATAACAAACGGTGTATATTAATTTATGAAATGCCTACACGGAATAAATTATAAGCGTACGGGTGTAGGTATTCGGGGTTTTTTTGGGGCCATTTTAATACGAGGGCGTTTTTCTACCAGCCAGAAAAATGTCCGGAAAATGTAGGAAAAACGAATAGGCGTGATAAAGGTTTTTTTTGGTAGAATAATAGCCACGTCGCGGTCCGGGGCGGTCCGGTGGTGCATGTGATAAACGGCGCCAGTCCACACGGCCGGACCGGGTTCAAATCCCATCCGAACCGTTCCCCCGTAGCAAGGACTGACTATCCGGCTACGTGGTAAAATAAGTCTAGTAAGCCAGAAATGGCCGGCGTGACCTGTAAGGTCGTTAAGCCAAGAAGAAGAAGAATAGCCACGTGTTTTTTGTTTGATTGTATGATGATAATAAACTATAAAATTGTTTGCAAAAATTCAAGAAAAGGTTTGTAAATCATTTTGGAATAGGTTTTAACTGCGTCCAAACGTGTAACTATTGTGCCGCAAGTTGTAGGTCTTTAGTCAGGTTATTATATGTCTTATTATTTTTATTTCAATCATTTCGGTTAAGTTAATGATTCAAAGTTTGGAAATTTCCATTTAAAGTATATGTTAGATTAAATTACCTAGGGATAAAAAATATCAAATTGGTTCTCTTGTAGACCCTTTATGATTATTGCATATTGTTTGTAAGATCCTATTTTCAAAATAAAAAATAAAAAAAAATCATACATGTCCTCATCCAGTTCCACCATGCGTAGAACAACATTTTAAAGATGAAAGCAGAAAAGATTAACAGCATGTAGGGAACATTTTCCTTTCTACATCTGTGTCCGAAAAGCAATGTTTTTTCTCGAAATTTCCAGTACAATATACAGACAACAAGATTTATTAATATGTTCCACGAGATATCGTTTTTTTTTATTTCAAACAATTCTCTTGCATATTGTACACAATCATAACTACAATCAAAACCTTATTAGGAATGGAATGGTTAAATTGAACTGGTTAGTACCTTTAGTGAGTATGTGCCATGCAATAACTCTACAGTTTTTGGTGTGATGAACTTCTCCCGGTACAACCATTTCATGATCAAAAGGCAAGACACTTCACACACGTCGGGCCAGAATTGGACAAGCGCCATACGAGCAACTTTGCAGTAAAATTAAATAGCAGCCTGCACGGTAGTGTGTGCAACCTAAACCCTCCATAAATAATGTGCTTGAGACCATCCTTCCCAAAACAACTCGAACCCGCTTCCTGAACCGACACATTCAGGCTGGCTTTTTAAACAATTCGTTTGTCCAAATCACAACTGGTTCGGGCGCTGGTGCGTACGAACACTTCTTCACCCGAAAAGGCTGGCAGTCACTTTAATTGATGGTGTACATGCCATTTTTCGTGTGACATCATTTTCATGCAGTTTTTCCGGTTTCCGGCAAAACTGTCCAGCTCCAAGGATGATCCAAGTAATGCGGAAGCATAGCCTGGAATGTGGTGCAACAGTACGGACAACAGTATCTCCGCTAGCGAATCGGGTATGGATATTGTTTTCCGAGAAAACATACATCCTCACCGGCATGCTCACTCACCCCTGTGTGCCACTTTTCTCCGATTTCACACGCACACGATGGCGGTGGTTGTCGTGCTCGAGAAGAAAACCCTGGCAAGTGCAGTATTGAGAACGGCCGAGAGTTTTGATACGTCGTGATGCAACTAAATCACATGGAAAAGAGTAACTGCTCGGTTCACTTTCGGAGGGGGAACATATACGATCGCTAAAACTCAACAACCCGTAAAACCCCACCGGTCAGCCACAAGGCCGTACCATGTTTGGTGCTACCGACCGGTTCACCCTTTCGTTTCCAAATCCCCGTTGGGAACAAGCTAAAGTTAAACAAAAATTTCACAGCTTTCTCCTACTGCTTGCAGTGGTTGGTCTCCCCCTCCCCGCCTCGGAAAAAGCCGTTTGAATTTGCTATATTTTCCAAAAAACGTGTACAGCACACGTACAAACGCGCACATACACACCCTCAACGGGGTACAAGCCGGTGCAAAACCCCGAACGTGGGGCGTTGTGTGCAGTCGATCGTGTTACCCATGTTCGTGCATTTCGTAACGACTCGGCCTCTTTCATGTTATGGCTTTGGAAAAGTCACCACCATTTGGACTCAACTCCCTCCCACCCAAGCCCAGCCTCTGTTACAAACCCTTTCTCCTTTGCGGGAGGAAATCGTTCATCCCATTTTTACTACACCACGACTTGGGTGCATATAAACATGGTTGGGCAGGTTTTTTTTTGACTACGGCCAAAAACCGGATGCGCTGCGATGGCGCGGTCAAGCACATTTATGTCCGTGCACGTCTTAGCCAAGCGTAGATCAGCAATGTCGAGCCAATGGGTACCCCATCTGAGTATGTGTGTCCTGTTCGCGCACCGTACCTAATCAAACGTTCCAATCTGGCTGCTGTTACCAATGGACTGTAATTAATGCTGAATAAAGCTAGGTTCCATATTTTCTCTCGCTTTTATTTTAACCACGGTCAGTGAACAGAGGACCCTAACCGAAAGGCATGGCAGTAATGGGTAGATTCAACAGAAAGCGAATTTCCCCCAAAAGCGTCACATTGCGTTGCGGATGGCTATTCTAATTTGCATAAAATCGTTACATTTCGGTAGGTTGGGTGGTTGGTTGGCCAACAAGCCAAAAGATTGCAGTCGGTGACTTTATTTTTTTTTTCGTGTGAAAAGGTTACACTTGTCAACCGTAGCTGTTGTACGCTTGTCGTGTGGTTTGGGAGCGATGAGCTTCTGGATGGCGATAGTAGCTAGTAATAAAATTTAACACTTAAAAAGACAGTCATTAGCATTACCGACTGAATGTCTTGTTTGAAAGTGACTAGTAAAAGATTAAAAAGGTATTGAAAAAATTAAATCTAAAGCTACGCAATGTGTGACCAAGAACGTGAAAGTTGAATAACGCTACCAAAATTATTCAACGCCTAAAAGTATACAATATGCTTCACAAAACATTTCCTGCAATTCATCCATTCTATTCATAAAAGTGTCAACGGGAATTTTCTAACCAAAGATCTAAAAAAAGTATAAAAATTAAATGACAATATCGTCAAAGCGGCATACCACGACAAAAAATATCATTGCTTTTCATTGTTACAGCAAATGGCTAGAAATTATTAACGATCGTGTGATTATTAGTTTCATAAGCGCCGAATGTGCCATCCTCGAACGTTTACCCCTCCATTCGCAGTTGGACAGTATCGTTAGAGAAAATAATTGTCTTCGCGTTTTCAAAGATCGCGGTAGGAGTTTTGTGCAACGGTTCGGTTTGTTCACGTTCTAGCATAATTTGAAAGTAAGCCTCCAACGGTCATTCGATACCGGTGTGACTGTTATGCCGGTTTCTCGTTTGCTTTCTCGGTAGAAAAGCGAAATGGAAAAAAAGAAAAACACTCACACATACACAAACACGTACACAAATCTAATTATTATCTGCCAGCTTTTCCTCACATACGAACCGTGCACGATACGACATGACGATCCAGTGAGATTACTTATGGTATCGTCGGTGTCGTACAATTTCCGGAAGGTGAGAGCAAAACAATCGCGACAAAAAAATCGAGCACCCCGTTTCGTACAGGGCGATGCAGGCCTTCAGCAACTCGACGGTCTTCGGTGAAATGCTGTAATCTTGTTAGAATGCACGATACGGGAAACATGGACACTTGTACTGCCCATGTCATGTTGTGTCGCTGCTATATTGGCTTGTATAAGAACGTTAGAGTGGCGTTTAAATTTAGGAAAAAAGGCTTTAATTGTGACGAGTTGCCATGGTGGAAAACGGTTACACTGTAGTGCTCGTGACGATAGTTGGTGACATTGTGCAGCTTGTGCCAATTGTC
Source organism: Anopheles funestus (assembly GCF_943734845.2). NCBI lineage: Eukaryota > Metazoa > Arthropoda > Insecta > Diptera > Culicidae > Anopheles > Anopheles funestus. The sequence continues at coordinate 36,173,943 of NC_064598.1, read as the reverse complement.
GGTTGTGAGTTGTTAATTTGTGTGAACTAACGAAGAAATTCTTTTCAAATTCAGTGCCGGCTTTAACGATCACGGCAAAACTTCCACACGAAAGATGAAGTTAATTAATTCGTGAGTTAATTGGGAAAAATAACGATTGTTGAGCGAGAAGAACAGGGTTCTACGAAATGTTGTGGTCTGATAGCTGCCATTCCCTCCAGTAGGGCGCCCTGTGTGTCATGATTACTGTGCTTGTTTTGAGGAAAAGTTTATGTTTTATTGTAGAAAAAAAATACACAAAAAACATGTATGCCCACAACATGTCATTACAGAACGATGATTTGCTTCCATGAATACAAATAGTTCCCCTCATGCTCATCATGGATTATAGTCCGGGTTTCCTCGCTTACCAAAGGTTTATAGGTTTGTTTGACAACAAAAATTAAAATGGATGAAAGCTTACCCACAAGCTTCGGAACCTTCTAGCAAGAGATTAGTGATGGGTACTAGCGTAGAAAGCACTCCGCTCAGACAACATTCTAAATTCGGATAGTCGTGTTAAAGGCAAAAGAAAAAAAAAATACATACAAAACGATTCGCTGCCGGAAGAAAGCGTTATTTTTTTCCCCCTATCCCCTTTTCTTTTTGCATTGAAATTGCCATTGTGTAGGGAAAGAAAAGGATCAACCCTTTTTTTGTCAAACCATTTTTCTTATCCGAATACGATGTGGCATCGCTGTCGAGTCGAGGCTGGGTGGGATGGAAAGCTGCAAAGAACCATCCCGGACATACATCCCAGTCGGTGGATGATTTAGAACATACTGACGCGCACACATCAAAAACCGAAAGCAGCCGGTAAAAGAAATGCTTTTCATGATTTTTATTGCGAATTTTCGTTTTCGCTCGAAGGGATGCCCTTCGAAGGGTAAAATCTTGCGACCGGTTTCGTCGCTTTTTTTTCTTCTTCTTCTCTTCCATTCCCTCTGTTTGCAGAGGGCAGGAGGTGAGAAGCTTTTCATGGCACATCGTTTGTGTTCATGCGTTCGCGTTTTGGTCTCCATCACGTGGCTGTCAGTCAAATATTCTATCATCTGGTGCGTTTTCTGGTCAAAATATTCTCACACACTCGCACGGTATCTTCCTGTGCTTGGCCTTGTTTTGTTTTGCAGCCCGTCCGGTACGCTACAGCTATCTGATCGTATGCCGTCCGGAAGCATTCCTAGGAAGGGAGGTGTTGGTAATCTGTACGTACCAGAAAAACTCATCAATGGATGAGGATTTTTCCTGTTTTGAAAGGGAAGCCCTTGCCGTCTGCTTTGACACTTGGGGTCGTCTTTCATGAGAGTTTGATCAGCGATACAGAGAAGGTGAACGTGGGTGGTTGTGACACATCGATCGGTAGCGGGTTTTTGTTTATCGGTAAACATAAATCTTGATAGAAAAGATGCTTCGAGCTAGCGCACTTTTTATGCAACATCCAACAAGCTCGCCCCTTGTTCTGTTGCAAAGCCGCGAAAGTGGAAAAATAAACAAATGAAAACTCCGCACTGGAACGAAAAGGGAAGTACAAGTAAACGAACGTACAGTTGGGAGTATGTAGAAAAGCATCGTGCCACCAAAATGATTACAAATACAGCCATCAAAAGGGCGTAAACCTCTACCAAAGAAACGATAAAACGGATCTAGAAACGACTTGTAATCGCCGCGACGGTGGTGTATTAGTGGAATGGAAAATGTGTTAACGTAAATCCGTACAGTAGCAGTAAGCGTGAAGCAGTACAACAAATTGACGAAATTTGTTACTTTATTAGTACGATCAACTGCTTTCTGTTAAGACGCGGAGCGTGAATTTTGGGGTAAAAAAAAGTATTAAAAAGAAGTTATACTGAATGAATCAAACGTTGGAGTTTAGATTATTTTTTTCATAATAAAACATGTTTGGTTGTTTTTAAAAAATGGTTTACTTCTAAACTTGATTAAAAGCTGAAAAATGCATTTTTTTTATTTAAAAAATTTGAAAGTAACAAGTATTTTTTTCTAATTACAAGTGCTTTCCAGTTTTTTTACATAAATTTTTAACTCATGCTTTAAACGAGGTTTGCTTGGTTTGCTTTTATTTAATTAATGGTATTCAGCTGCAAAAGATAAATTACTTTTTGAGTTATTCTGTCAACCAATGGAGGCGCCCAGTGGTTTAGTGGTTAAGCACATAACAGGCCTGTACCCGTTCTTTTTCCAACCGTACACTTGAACGAAGGACTCAATATTCAGTGCCGGGCTATTAACAGTTAAAGAAACTCAGAAATGGCCGGCTGAAGTTGTAGCGCTTAAAAAAATAAATAATTAAAATAAAATAAAATATATAGGAACAATGGAGGCGCCTTGTACTTCATGAGCTATTGCTAAAACTTTGCACACAGTGTTGCAATGATGTACTAAGTCTAGTATTTAATGATTGAAACCTTTTAAATTTAGATACAAATTTTGTAAAGGTATAACAATTTAATAGTTTTGTCTCTCTCGGCAGACCGAAACGTAAAATAACACTACGTAGTAAAATCATTAATGAAATATATTAAATGACCCTTTTTCCGTTTCGTAGTATAAAGAATAAACCAATTTCTGTTTTTAGTATTTTACTTCCACTTGTAATTTAAGAGTGCATATTTACACTGCTCATTAGTCCACATAGTTATTAGAAAATTATTTCCATTTCATGTTATCAGGCCTTACACAAGGCAGCTAAATTTCAGAAAAGCTCCGCAATTAACTCGTCAACCATCCTGATTGTACCACCGTTTGTCTGTTCATTTGCTGCTCGTCAACGAATGATGATTAGAAATTTACAGTTGAGTGTAAAAAAAATCCAGTATACTGCCCCTATTATACCTTTTTGCCACGTTCTGACGAAGGTACAAATGGGCGGTACAAAATTATATCAAAAGCATCCCAGCAGTTACACAAGAACACACACACACACACCTTTCGCACCAAACGGTAGTTTACGATTTGATGGAATAATTAGGCATCACGAACCGAGGCACCATAGAATCATTTCCATTTCGGAATATATTCCCCACGCTTGGTGAATGCGAGTGAGTGGTGAGTGTGCTCGTAAAATGTAATTTGATTTGATTATTGCCACCCGTCAAACTGGTGCAAACCCCGGGTTTGTTTGTCCCCGTGTGACCGATGTGTTAACTTTCCTCGTAACGCACGCACGCCCAAGTATTGTTTGCACGGAAAACGTCACGCGGATTCCACAATGCGCACGGTATGCAGAAAACGTCAAGCGCTATTCAGCTTATTGCAGTATTCATGAATATGAAATGCATTTTAGTAGCGGTAGCGGCGCAATTGACGCAAATTACTTGATCGAAAACAATGGCTGGTAGGGTTTACCGTCGGTCCGTCGGTTCAGCAACCGGGGGTCAACCGGGTGTATCCTGTTTCCGGTCCGGGAGGCTCGTTTCGGGTCGATTGTTTTACGGAACTCGGGATGTGCGAGCGAGCCAGAGGAGAGTGTAAAGTTCTGGATGCTCGTTTGTGAGCCATTCTGCTTTCTCACTTCCTCCATCCGTCCGAGCAAACCGGATGTAGTCGCCGGCTTCAGTGTCGGAAACGTTTCCAAATCATTTAAATTGGTATGCATTACCGGCTACTTCTTTTTTTTTCGCCATCATGGTGCATGTCAATCGTATTCGTTTTATTTGACACACAGCTTTATTTATTTAGCAATTGCAATGGTTTTGACTGTCGTTTAATTTTTGGTTGTTTGATATCAAGCAAATTATATTGAAAATTAATATTTGGTTTGTTTCGTGTTCACGTGAAGTTTTATAACACACACACGCTCGCAGAGTGGAAGAGATAGATTGATTGTAATTTATAACTTTTACCCATTGAGAAAGATACTTCTGTAGGATAGCTATTATTAATTACAATGTAGGATTACTAGAAATGTCCTTTATGTTCATGAACATTTACACACACCCATGCGCTTACCCATCTAAATTAGAGAGATCTATTCTTGTTCGCAAAACTTCCGTTAAAGGGACTGTTCCTGGGATTGTAAATGTTCATTAAAACGAGAAAGAATGGAGCCAGTAACGTATAATTATATTATGACCTTAACATGAACCGATCGAATAGCGCTGTTCCATGTCACAGAAGTGACCCAGCTACCATCCTTTTACTTCCGGCCCAGTGCTTACGAAGAACGGAGTGCATATAGATAGATAGCCACATAGACACACACACACACAGTGACACAAGTGTTCGAACACTTAGGAGATTAACGAGGACTAATTACTTTGAAGTGCATCGATACGTAGATAACATGTAGACGGGTAACGGTCAGGATACGGGTTTGGCGCGTATCGGATACGGTTTAGAGAAAAGTTTGCCACCTACAGGGGTTGACATGCGCATTACTTTGATGTTAATGGTCACGGCTTTGTGGTGTATGGTTACATAAATAGGGACAGCATAGAAAACCCTACCCTAAATGTATTGTTTTTCTATTTTTGACGAGTTTGCACGTTGTATTAATTTTCTTGTTTCGGTATAGATTTTTGGAGACATTTGGTAACATGTGCCTCAAAAAGCGCTGAAGCGCTTCCATAATTAAATTATGTTTAATGCCATACATTGTTTTAAGTGCGCTCACTTTCCGGTAGCAAAATTTTCATCCAGCCACACATTCTCCCAACACCCCCTTACTGGTACGGTGGAACTCATTTTCTTTTGCGGCGCTTTTGTACCGAAGCAGTGAGCGTAATCGAAGACGGAAAAAGGAAATGTGATAAACAGGACCCATTTGCAAAAGCGTGAAAGTCACAGTAATTAAAAACTTTGTCAACAAACTTGTGCCAAAGTATGTATGGAACGGGGAAGTGATTGGGGAGGGCAATAAGGAAGTGAGGATTTTTTGAAGAAAATTGTGAGCGTTTTTTTTTGTTGGCTGTTATCTTACAGCAAGAAACAATCAACATCTGGTGCGTATCGTGTAGAAATGTGTTCCCCTCCCGCGCCGTGTGAAGAAGGGCCACGTGACGAATATATGATGTAGCATAAATCTGAAGCAGCTTCATCGCGAAGTTGCTATTGTTGCTAGGAGAGTTTGTTCGTCGCGTTGTTCTTGGAAGTTGTAAGATACATTTAAACGCGATGACACATAAGAAAAATTACACTTCCAGTATGGGAACGCACACGCAAGATGGGAACCGGTAAACGACTTAAGATGGAAACAATTTCTCAACGATGGAACCGCTTCCCAAAGATTGATGTCAAATTAAACGTCAAGCTGAAGGAGAAATCAAAATGGAAAGCCTTTCACTTCAGGGCACGTGTGGGGTGTAGGAGCCATCATTATGTGTACCTGCACGCCCTTGTTTTCCGCCCATCAGTAACCACCGCCTAAAGAATGAACGTCAAACGCATGCATTGCATACATCGGGCGTTTATGTTGCCGGAACGGTTCGCTTCGAGCGCTAATTAATATGTACTCGACGGTCGAGTCTGCCTTTTCCGCTTTGGTGAATGAGAACTTATTTCCTACGCACTACGTACTGTGCTGCACGTTAATTCTTGTGAAGAGACCATTGAAACTCCTTTTATCTAGTCTTATTAGATGTCTGACGCGTCACGTGTGCATAAACACAGGCGGAAAATTCATTCAAGCCTGTTGATGAGAATGGTATGTACAGTGCGGTTGGACCGGTGATGCTTCCGGGAAACGGAAAAATGATGTGAAGCGCTTATTGATTTATGTATTTCTCTATTTATAAAGCTTTGTGGAACTCGCCCCTATCTTCTGTATGAGACAATGTATGCTGTGCAGCACTGCTTTTTTTTGTGTGTGATGATTTGATAAGCTCGTTTATTTGATTTGCTATTTTCGTACGAACCGTATGACTTGCGTTTACTGATTATTCCTTTTTTTCTTGACATTTCGTGAAATTTTGCTATTCTTTTGGATACATGATTTCAAACGTGATTGTGTCAAAGCATGACACTAAAAAAATACAATTACATCCGTTTGACAACAATTTTCTACCGTGTTTAAGAATTTATCACCGACCAGGGAAAGAAATCAACTGCTTGTGAAAGTGGCTGTTAAATTCAAATCAGCCAAGTTCAATCAACAAAATTGAAATGAGTCACTCTCAGTGTGAGCAGCATCATTGCCAGGCCAATCTTTGATAGGCCGGTAACAGGCGCTCCGGTACGAACCGCTGCGCAATGTAAGCGAAAAAAAAGCCGCCTCCGAAGTTCGTATCGAACTGTGTTGCAAAATGGGACAAAACCACAACTCCCGTGCGAACGAATCTACGCTAATGGTGATGAAAGATTCCTGGACGTTTTTTTTTCTTCCTTTCCTTTCACCGTTCCTGGGAACGATGTCTCTGTTCCGTTGAAAAGCCTTTAGACATATTCAACCTGGAAACATCTCGTTTGTTCCGGCCTGTAGCGTTATACAGTGGCTGGCGAAATTTCCTCTACAGGGCTGAGTAACAGCGCTTTGTAAAGGTTATGTTCAACATCAGCCTTTGCATTCAATCACCCATCCTGCACGTATCCCACACCGTACTGCCCGAAAACGATTGATGATTCTTCGAAATTAAAATCCTTCACCTGCCACCGGAGGCAAAACCGGAATGTGTGTCTCGTGTATTATTGTGCAACACTTGCGCCTTCATGAATTGTGCCACGTGTGGCTTCGCTTTCAACATTTCATATTCATTCGCCAATCCGAAACTCAAACAGGAGACGGTTTGGAAAGGCGGAAAAAGGGCCCGTTTCAGCGTCAAAAGCCTTGTCGTTTGGCTGGAGAGGTGGAAGACGAAACGAAAAAATCTACCCGGAAAACTGCAATGTCGAAAGCACTTATCTGCAATAAACGGGTGAATTGTGCCAGCGGTACCTTTTCTACGCGTGGTTGCTCTGCGTTGAAATGGGAAGAAAAGTGTCCTTTTTGGACGACCGTTGCCGTTTGTTAGGCTACACTTTGTTATCGCTCGGTTCGCTCGGTGTGTCGGTGGGTGCTCTGTTATTTGGTTGGCCTTTGGAGTTGGTGTATTTGTTTTTTTTTTTACTTCTGGAGGAGTTCCACTTCTCTGCACGTTTGTCGCAAAGTCGTTGGCATACAAAATGGCTCCGGAGAACTGTTAAAGCACCCTAGAATGTGTTGCGCGATGTCAATAAATGTTTCATTATTTGGTTTTGTTCGGCATTATAATTATCTTTTATTGCCTCATTGTTACATTTGACGGAATTAATAGCGCTGTCCGTTGTGACACATTTTTTTAAAATCAAATTAAATGAGACGGTTGCGCACTTTAAGGCTCGAAAGTATATCTTTAATTTCCGACAGTTATGCAGTGTGCTTTTGTGCAACGTTTTGATGGTTTATCATTCAAAGTATTTTGTTGTTGTGGTGCTTAATATAATTTGAATTTATAAAATACAAAATGCATAATCAACCGCTGAGGAAATTTAAAACAATATTTGTGTTGAAATGCCTGGTGTATCGCATATAGTAATTAGCAGTTGCAGTATTGATTTGATACCTTTTGAAGTATATGAGTATCATCGCTGTCATAAAATAAACATCAAACGGCACTAATAATTAATCTAACCTGCGTTTATCACGTGCAATAAAAAATATTAAACCTAATTTAACGAAACTAAACATCACTAACTTATTTCGATTATTGTACACATTTTATCGTTTTTTCCTTTTTAAATCAAAATGTTAATTTTTTGAATTTTTGTGATGAATTTTCTGTAATGTTCATGTCACTAATCTTGACACCAAGCGCTTAAGAATTGCATAAATTTTGTATTTTTAAATTACATTCTTAAAATGTCTGCCAGGTTTATATAAGCTTAATAACTATCAAGTTTGCTTCTTGGCACAAAAAAAAAATCACCTTGGCACAAAAATGCTTGGAAAAGAAGCAGAAGAATGAAAAAAAAACAACTAAATGTTCTGTTCAAGCTTCCATATGCGTTTCTTAATCTGCTTGGTGTTGGTAAAAGAGAGGGGGAAAACCCCCCGACAATAACATGACGCTACTATGACAATAAATGTCTTTCACTTCGAACCATGTTTGGTGAGTCGTTAGCAGTTTGTTTGCTGGCCAGATATGCTCTAACATGGGTATGAAACCGTACCGTGGATCTTCTCGTTCTGGTTTGGTGTGATATCGTAGGTTTTTTTTTCTCCCCAACACCTGATGTTTGTATTTGATTCAAGATACTCTTGACCAGGGTTTTCGGTTTATTTTTTTTTTCGTGTATCACATATTGGATGTACAGCAGAGCATATCCAAAGTCATTGCATTGTGGGAAGGTGAAAAGCATGAAGAAACAAATATCATTTCAGGTTTCTCTGCAACATTGCCAAAGGACAAAAAAAACAAACTGTAAATAGATGTGTGTAAGTAGAGCTGAACAGACAGAGAATGATATCAACAGTGAAAGGTTCAAGTTTTGCTGCCAAATTGAGTGTACATGAAAGAATTAGGGACAAACCTTGCTGGACAGCTCGTTTGTCCTTTAGCCATTGCAGAATGGACGATCTGCTCGACGAGGTTAAAGGTCATCCCAATAGAAATAAAATGGACAATTTCGATATCCTAGATACCATCTAACTGTATGAATATCGTTTGATGAATGGTTTTTGTGAATTGTTTATGAGCTGGTACGGCAACAACAACTGAATGTATAGTCCTTTTTGGAAAATGATTTCATTCCTTTCAATTACCCCTTTTTCCTTCCAAATAAACATCATTCCTAAGAGGCATTAAGGCAGGGTCATATGAAAGAATTTGCTCGCTTACTTTACTATTTCACAATCACGAAATGTTGCTCCATTCACTGCAAACATTTTGCTCGCAAAAAGATGCTTAGAATGTCATAAATATAGCAGCTCGTGCTGCATAAACATAATTAAGAAACGAGCTTGGCATTCACACTGAATGAAAACTCTCCCAGGTAATAATGCTTCTAATAATTTGAATTTCATTACACGTTTCTGCAAAAACACCGGTCCGCCGTTTGGTTCGAAACAATTCGCCACTAGCCGTGGTGCAGATAGTCGGTGCATTTTTGTACGGTGATGATGATGATCCGCAAAGCGTGGCACGTCGGATGTGGAAAGCAACATTCCTGCCTTAAGTGAATATTCCAGTTTAGCTATTCCGCACTGCTTGATTGTAGAAATAATGCTAGATTTGTGATAGCGCAGAGAATAAGTAGGTACCGTGCTGGTTACCTTTTGGGAACACGCAAATAGTTTTTCCCTAAAACAATTCCATTCACTCGCTGCTACAACCTACGGGCACACTACGGACGGTGTGTAAAAGTTCTTCCTCAAAACCAGCGATGGGGGAAAAAAGCATGACATAAAATGGAGAATATTTTACAAACATTTGACACAAAACCAAACCGCTCTGCACACTTCCACGTTCGTACGAATATCTAACAAGCCCTCCATAAAGGCTGCAAATGGAAAGCTGTTTGACAGTTCGCCCGTAATACTGACGCTGCTACCGGCTGCCATCGTTGACTAACATGACATTTGCAGGCTAACTCGACGAAAACTGCTCGAACTGCTACTAAAGTACTAACATTTCGCACGACGAGTATACAGAGACAGAGAAACAGAGCGCAGGATGGAGAGCAAATATTTGACTTTTGTAAATCTGATTCGGTAAAATTACACTACGGAGGCAATAATGGTGGTGTCACCAACGTGTTTTGTCACGGTACGGTTTTTGGTGCGTCTTTTCGCCTTTGTCACTTGATATCCAGATTTTTGGCAAACGTCCAAAGACCCGGCATATGGAGCAGATGTTTAGCATCCTTTACTTTCCACCCAAGCGTGTGTATATGTGCGAACTAGGTGTATTATGGTTTTTTTTTCTTGCGCTTCTGTATGGGTGTTTATGCTAATAGGGAAAAATATTTTAGCCCTTGTGACCATGTCTATGCGGCTGCGGTTTACCTATCTTTTCTTATCCATAGCCAGATGATGATACCGAATCCAATAAGGAACTGTCAAGCGTTTGAGATATTTATACGTTTTGCATTGCAATACGCTTTGGGTTCGTTTGCTTGTGGGTTTTTTTCGGCGCTAGTGAGGCATACGGTTTAAAATTCTACGAGTTCAGAAAGAGCTGAAAGCGGCATACCAATCGTTCAATGTATGAATTTATTGGTGCACAATGCTGCTGCAATACTTGCAGATGTATGAACTTTTTGGAAGAGGATTATCGACAGAGAAACAAGAGTTCAAAAAGGGAGGTTCCGAAACAGAAACGCAACATAACTTGATCAAAATGGGATATTTTTATTATTTATTTTATTTTAATTTATTCCTCACTTATAATAGTCTTTTTGTGTCATAATTTGTTGCACATACTGTCAGATGTTGCAGAATGTAATAGGTATTCGTAAGAGTCTGAGGTTTTTAATTTTTGAGGATATCTTCAACCGTCATTTGGTAACAATTTTCAGAGAAGATCAATTTTCCATTTATTAATTTATGCAATAGAACTCAATGTTTACTTACATGAACCTGTTTTTCGCATGAGGATGTTTTGAAATAAACATTGTTATGTATCAACATACTCTATTTCTCGTTATCATATAAGGCAAAGGTGAATAATAGAAAAAAAAAGAGAAGTTCTCTCTTACGTCTGGCACAATCCCATACAAACATGTACATGTAAAGTGACAACACTATTTCCTGCCGAAACAACACCGTCCCAGGCTGGGCTGTTGTGTAAATGAATGTACGAGCAGTCACAGTAATGTATGCTAGTCACGTCTCCCTAAACGGGTAGACTCGACCGTACGACGACGAGATTGCTGTTGTTTTGCACCAAAGGTCGGTTCATTTGCTGGCAACAATTAAACAACAAAGACTAAGCAACAAAAGCTATTATTTACTTGAGCGTACGTGCAAAGACTCGACCAAACTCCATTCGGGCAGCCCATCCCGAAGGTATTCGCAAAAGGTACTTTAACATCGATATCAGAACATGAGCGTTCAGTGTTTTAGTTAAACTGCTTCGGGGCCAGGTTCAGTTGTAAGAATCGATCTGCACCGGTCGTAAAAAACCTCGGTTCGGTACAACTGGTACAGCCAGAAAGTAACTGTGCCAACTTATTTAGCAATGGCACTGATAGCGGCAACCGTTGGCAGTAATGGACCAGAAGGGGAACCGAAAAGAAATACTACGGTGATGGAATCTTTTCGCTTTCAGGTGGCATTTCGGTACGAATCGTATGCACCACCAACCAATTGGAACATTGGAAGCTTATTTAAATTATTCACTTACCTGCTTCACTTTAAGTGCTTGTGAAAAGATTCAACCAATGAAAATGGATTGCTGCTCTTGGCGGAGGTTTGCTGCGCTCAGTGCAACCTCTGCATAATGCAGTTTGATATAAGTCGAAGGAAAGAAGGCGAACGTACTTGTTGCTCCCTGTTCAGTACCCAACATAGAAATCAACCAGGAAGTTGTGTTTGGATGATGGGAAAATACAGGAAAAAAGCATCTTTTGCTTATTTTATATTCCGTGGTGAGTTTTACCTGACTGACTGACCATTCAGTTGATGGGCGTGGGATCGTTTAATAGTGCTTCTTCGATGAGTGGATGAATGCGGAACTGATAGCATTAAACTTTTCCCGAACGTTGCTGTTTCCTTCCATCGTGATTACTTGGGTAAAGTATTGCTCATAAAAAAATATTATTTAGCTTGATTGTGGGAAGGAAGTGTTTTAAAGTCGACGATTTAAATGCTTTTATATGCTCGTTTACATTCCTGTTGGTAGATTGTTTAAAACCGATTATAAATGTGAAATATGTATACATTATTAATATTGGATCAAGTTAAAATGAATTAAATTTATTATATTTGTGAAGGGGCGGCCCGGTGGTGCATGTGATAAACGGCGCCAGCCCATACGGCAGGACCGGGTTCAAATCCCATCCGGACCATCCCCCCGTAGCAAGGACTGACTATCCGGCTACGTGGTAAAAATAAGTCTAGTAAGCCAGAAATGGCCGGCGTGACCTGGTAAGGTCGTTAAAGCCAAGAAGAGAGATATTTGTGAAACATTAATTTCCCGAGTTATGCGAATAATGCGATAAACTTCGAATTTAAAGATTAAACACTCATTTTAATATTATGAACCACATGCAAAAGTAGCTGTTGAAAGTTTTTTTACAATAAATTTCGGAAATTTTACTTAAAGTAATATTGAATTTTTTTTAAGAATCTTTGAAAAAAATTCAGATAAGAAGTTAAATTCGTTATAAGCAAACTCCACGAAGTGTTTAATTTTAAATTCGTCTGTCTTCGTATCTCCGAATAAGAATGCATTTGAAATTAGCATATGTTATACTGATGTTATTATTTTATTTATTTATTTTTTTTGTAAAAAAAATTTACATCACTTCACACTAGAGCAATTTTGAAGCTTCTAACACTGCCTCATAGTAATTTATACATATTGTATTGTTATTGTATGATGTGTCTATTTACAACGCGAGCTGATATAATCCCAAGCTATAACTTTTAACGATTAATGCTTCGAATGATTTGTGTTTAATTCAAGAGGAAAATTTCCATATCGCCTCTGCCTGCTGCAATGGGAATGGGGTGGTTTTTGGCAGGTTTGGTGAGATTAAATATGCTACACATTATGGTACGCCTCGGCACGCTCCGGGAGGTCTTATGTCATAAAAACCGAAGGGAACAACAAATAAAGATCTAACCACGCATGAAGCGCTAACACACTCAAGCGTGAAAATGCTTCGACAAAAGTTTGTCGCACATGTAGAGGAAGATTGAGTAACGGAAAGAATAGAAGGGGGACCAAAATTAAAAAAAAAACACAAAATTGCAAAATATCATTCGATATGGGCCGCAGGGTTTACGTTAATAATAAATTTGAACGTAGATGGCGATTGATTAAACATGAAGTTTGTTAATGAAATTTTGTGTTTCGTGTTTGGTTTGAAAAAATGATGCAACGGTAACGACGGTGGAAGTGATTGGGGATAAGAGTGCGGAAGGTCGTTTGAATAATTTAAATAAAAATTCTTTTTATGTTTTTGTTGTTGTGTGTGTTTTGGAATGATAACGAAAGAACGCAGTTAATATCAGGCCGTTCTATCTGAATAAAAAAACGCAGTTTATATTTTATTCAATAACGATATTAATGCAAACAAGGTCAGGATGGGAATATATATTTTTTTGTTTTATTCGACGCTCGGCATGATGATTCGAATAACAAACAATTTTTAATCATAAAAACAGTGGAATGTTTAATCATTATTTATCTTGTGGAAACACAAGAAAAAAAAAATCATAAATATATTCGTCATTTTTTATTTTTCATTCGCCCGCACCAAACTGTAAATATTCCAGATAGTTAGCATTCAAGCAGTAACATGGCACAAGTAAGAATCACAAAAACCACCAGCTGAAAGATTACAGACAGATGTGATTGTACCAGCAAGAACAGAAAAAAAGTGCAAGTTTAAAGAAATTTAATCGAGTTGAGTGTCGTTTGGTGCTCTTTCCCCGTTTGGCCGGCGGTTTCATTGCATTTTACTGCCACATGGACACCTGCATCACGGTGAGTAGGACAAAAATCGTACCGCACTGCCGTTTACTGCTGCAGTTGGATGAATAAGTCCAGACGGACGGCGACGAACATGCACAATGCAATTCGCTTTGCTGCATCCGCCGCTTGGACAAGAGTTTAAATTTCGACGCACGTATTTGATTGCACACATATGAGTGTGGTTCTGTTTTTTGTGTGCGCAAAATGAAAAGTTTATACCTCTTTTATTTTCTACCTTCAAATACAGCATGTGGAAGAAGAATAAAAAAAACTGTTGATACCAGCGGTCGCTGTGACAAAAGATTTCATCCATGTATTAGTTTTGCAACATCTTCGAGTAGTTACTTCGAGAGAACGGTGCGGGAACCGGTTATTGTACCCGATGGAGCACTTGGAAGTACCATTTTTATTTGCCACTTTTTTGTGCTTTGTAAGCTAGCAAATGTTTTGTGTTTTTTTTTCTTCCTTCATTCTTGTTTGCTGTCCGCTCGGTGTAGCGGAACGTGTTGCAAACACGCGTTGCAGAAAGGCTTGCTGCAAAGTAGTTAAAATTCAAATTGAATCGACACGTTTTTAGAAGATAGCAGTGAAACACCGTCTGCATTAACAAGCCTTCCGAAGCCGAAACTGATAAGCAAATATGCTTCCAACAGCAAGCGAAAAAAAAGGAGCCACGAAAAAAAGAAGGAAAAGTGAATGTTTAGTAGCATTGGCCACTATCAAACATGGGCCATACGATAGGAAAGGTACACAGAATGTGTAAAATATGCACGCCATGCAACTTTTGTGCGGTTGCAATTATCTTATCGATCGGGCGCATTCTATAAACTCGTTTCCTTCCATCAATTTATGTTTGCTATTTTAGCCTTCCAATAATAGATTATATTACATCGTTTGTTTAACGAAGATAGGAAGATAGGGAAATAAAAATCCGAACCCCATCTTTACACTAACTTTTGCTTTAATTGTGTGTGTGTGTGTGTGTGTGTGTGTGTGTACTTTACTATCTCGTTTCACGGAAGGTTGCACCTGAAACAACACTATGAAACGCAAAATGGTAGAGTCCATTATGCGTCATGCATATTTTACTACTAACCGTAGTTCGTCGATTGGATTTAAGGATTCGGTACCAGTATTCTGTAAGGTTAAAACCGTGAGCGAAGTATGGTGAAAAGTAGTGGATTATTTTAACGCATGAAACAATATACTAATGCTTTAACAACACAAAATTATGGTGTATTGTAAAGAATTACCATTTTTTAAATATTTTATCATCTAAACAAGATAAAAGATGAGAGACAATCATTAGCTTGTCATCTAAAAATTCTTTTTGCTATACTTTTGTTTTGCTTTTCTAGGTATGGAGTAACAATACCGATGTACTTCTACTGTGTTGTTTCAGGAATCACTTTGATTTTATTTACAAAACTAATTAAAATATTTCTGTGATCCCCTTGTTACATAAAAAAATACGCCCAAAGTCATGCAATTCATGCTTATTTATCATTACAAGCTAGTTTAAAAGTTTTTTTTTACAAATAATTTTACTACGAGCTTTTTTCTTTCCTACGTGATGACGAATATTCCTTAGGCGATAGTATTGATTATCGCTTATTATATCATTGTTGTACATTTACAGTGCTTATAATAGAAATAAAAAAAATCTTTATCCTTAATTGAACAAACAGTCCCAGTACAATAGATGTGCGTATATTGAACTATTCCACTTTTCAACCTTAATTTAGTGCCTAACAATGGCGATAAATTATCCATCCGGTAGGGAGTGGTTTTATGTTTTGTCCATACATTAATGCGTACAGTGCTGCAACAAACAAATCGCAGGTGCATTTGTGCCCGTTCACTAGTAGCAGGCACGGAGATGAGCACCAGCACTGGTTGTGACATTTACCGAAAGCCCTTCGCCCGAGACTTCCGAACGCGGAGTAAGGCACGGCTCAATTCCATGTTCCGGTATCGGGCGTAATGCGGCAACGTTTGCAACGGGTGTAGTAGCCATTTTCATGCTAATATGTCCTATGATAGTTACGCTTAACGATTGTTTGTCAATTTATCAATTATGCCAAAGATAAACAATCCAACGCTCCAACAGAAGCCTCCAACGAAGCCATTGCTTTTGGGGTTTGTGCTTTTGTTTGTATAAGTACGTTTTTGTGCGCTTGCCTGTGTCGCGGCCATGTTTTTTTGCGCCCGCAGGGGTAGTAGTGGCTGAGTGGGGTTGGTGTGTGACGATCGGTAGCATTGTTTGCGAGCATAATTTAAAGAGATCCCGTCATGTCGTAAAAATATGTTTGTTGCAAACACACAACCCTAACATTTTGCTCACTGTGACACTGGTGGCACATGGTAGGCGGGACAGGACCGGGCCAGTGATGAAAAGCTTACCATGCGTACCAGGAAAGCAGGCCATTTAGGGGTTGATTTTAATCATCATTTACCCAAGGGATGAACGCAGTTTGCATCTTGCGGTGCAGATTTGGGAATAGATAGAGCAGCTGACTGTAGGTCAACAAAAAAAAACGGGCAATGAGGTCACTTTTTACGCACATTAATTGTTGAGCGCGCGTACAGCAAATACAGCACAATGGTCTGCTAAATGCGTGTCGCAATGTTTCGCGGTTACATTAATACCACTCAAATAGTGGCCTAGTGGGCTGTCAGTTCCACTGAGGGTTACCGGTTTGCTGCAGGTTTGATGAAACCGATTGAGTAATGGACGCGATAAAGCTGAGGTTTGTTTGTTGATTTTTAATTGCCCACGAAATGCGTAACTTGCGAATGCAATAAAAATCACAACAAAAAAACATTCACACCCAAAACATGTGAAGCCGGATGTGCGATAATAATTACAATTGTGGTATTGGTGTTGCTGAAAAGCTTGGTGTTGTGATAACATCAGGAAGGTGATTCAGAAATATCATTTAAATTTGTGGCAGGTATGAATTTAATTATTTGTTTATATATTTGTACAAAGATATCTTGGAAATACAGCCTATATAACGTTACTTGGGATAATATTTCTAAATGTAAGAGACCTTAACAGAACCAATAGGAAAGCTTTGACGGAAAGTTCACCGAACAAATAAAATAAACTAAACAAATGGATAAATAACATGACGAGGACCAACGAGTATTGTAACTTCAATAACTTCTAAAATGGTTCTTTATCACATTTACGTCTTCTTTATTGTTTAGTGTGCTGTGTAGAAAGGAAAGTTGTATGACAAAATCATTGATTCGGAAGACTCTTGATCTAAATTCTATCCTTGGAAAATTTCTAGCCCTCAATATTTTTTCAGGAGTTAACGAAAGTTAACCTGTGAAGTTAGTCTTTTTCAGAGCAAGATTTCGTGGGATATGAAGGACATTCGATTCGATTTTAGAAAGAAAGAACCTGAAAGTAAATAATGTTAGTAATTTTCTTTTGGATAGTCTCTCTCTCTCTTCTTGGTTTTAACGACCTTATAGGTCACGCCGGCCATTTCTGGCTTACTAGACTTATTTTACCACGTAGCCGTATAGTCAGTCCTTGCTACGGGGGGACGGTCCGGATGGGATTTGGATAGTGTCTATTCTGTCAATCCGGTTCTGTTGTAATAGTGACGAAATTTTTTTTTTTTTTTTTAGTAGTAATATTTATTGATGGATTACATTTTTTTGTTCAATTACATATTTCATATTGGTAATAATCATCTGGTAGCGGCGTAGGTGTTACATGTGTACCTTAACTCAATACTCTTGAAAGGATTATTTGGACGACGCCATTTGATAAAGTATAGATTGTACAATTATTGAAGGTTACACCTTTGGGAAAAATTTAAAAAAACCCTGGTATTGCAATTTTACTTTAAATAATCTGTGCTTTACCTATATTATAAATATGACCTACAAGTATGATAAATCTATATTATGCCACTAAAGCCTTACCGTGTTCTATTTAGAACAAGAAAAGAGATTTTGATTAGGGAAAATAAAAATAAAAATAGAACTTAAGAAATAATACTAATACTCATTTTAATAATAACAATTCAAATAACATTTCATAATTGGGTAGTCCGTCGCCTAGGACAGTTATTTATACTTCTTAAACTATACTTATATTTGTAGTTTCTTATTATTTCAACAATGCTTGGTAAATTAGACATTCTATGAATATCTACTGTGCTATACCACGGCGGTAAGTTGAGAATTCGTTTGATACATTTGTTTTGCAATAATTGCAGTTTCTTTATGTGGGAAAACGCACAGTTTCCCCATACTGGTGATGCATAAAGAACAATAGGTCTAATGATTGCTTTGTACAGTAAGAACTGATTCTTGGAGTTTAGCTTTGAGTTTCTGTTTATAAAGCAGTAAAGTGATTTCATAACATTTTCTCCTTTAATAAGTTTATGCTCAATATGAGTTTTAAATGTCAATCTCTTGTCTAAATATACTCCTAGATATTTTACATGATCCCTCCATGCGATCTCCGAGTTGTTTACTTTCAGTTTTTTGTTAGGTTTTTTCCTGCGACTAGTGAACCGTGAAAAAAAGATCGATTCTGTTTTGTTTTCATTGATTTTTAGCTTCCATGCGCTGCAGTATGCCACATATTTTTTGATTCCAAGGTTTAGGTCCGGGTAGGCGAGCGGACGAGCTAATTGCAAAATCATCCGCAAAAGCAAAGCGCTTCACAGATTTAATTTTAGGAATATCTGAAGTAAATATATTGAATAGTAACGGGGATAAAACACTACCAATAGTGACGAAATAATACACGCAAACTTAGTAATTTTTAAGATAACCGAAAGAGGTTAAGGACTTGGCTTACTGAAGTTTCTTGATGTCCTCACCCAAAAGGTATAACTAGCAGTCTACAATTACGCCAAGATCTCTTGTTTCATTAGACCGAAGAATTTACAAGATCCGATATTGTTAATTTGAAGCATATCATAATTATGTATTTATCCCGGTCACGAACTCATGCTCGATCAGGATCATTAAGTTTAAGTTTACAGTGTAAAAGCTGATATAGCACTCCAATTTATAAATAAAGGATACGAAATAAAAATAGTCTCCTACTTCTGTGCATTCAAAAACAAACGCGGTAACTAAATCAACAGCGTCCAAACCCGGAAAGAAACTTTTTCCAAATCCACGAGGATGTTAAGCATATCAAACTATTAGTAATTCAAATGATTTTATTATATTGAGAGGAGCAAACCAATTACCCTTGTATGTATGAAGTATCTTTTATTAGCAAATAACCTCCCTTTAGTACGATGAGTCGACAAACACATTTATGTAAAACGAAATATAGCAATCATTACATGCTTATAGGGAAATACCATCTATAAATTCCCATCCAGACCGTACCGTAGAGCGTTTTAATAATTTTATATCTTTT